>NC_056726.1:320101926-320444426 GCF_019279795.1 Protopterus annectens | reverse complement strand
TCCCTAGATAGCTCATAAGAGAATTTATTGCAGCTGTTTTAATGCGATTCATATTCATTTGAAAACAACAAGGCTCAAGATGACCACTGTAGTTAAACCTACCTTTAAAACCTTGTAAAATAGTTATGTATTTTATATGCTGTTATTTAAAGCCCTTTTTGTACAGAATTATCCAGGCTTCCCATCTCCCTGTTGAGATGATTCTTGAATCACACTTTCAGGATGGTGGCTGACTAAGTACAAGTTAATCAGAAATCTGCTGGACTGAAAACTGAGAAACTGACAAACTCAATAAAAGTTGTACATTTGGGTGAAATTTGATCACTGGAGTGAATCAGTGAAAGGTAAGAAAAACTAGACCAAAAAAGTAGAAGAAAAAATTGCGAATGGAAAGGACTTCATAGCTGATCAACCGGAAGCAAACTTTTGTGTGCCGTCAGTGCAAGAGATGGCTTCCTGTAACCTAGAGAAAAATAAACCAGATTCACTCAGACATGTTTAAAATAAGTGAGGCTTTTGGAAAAATATGTAAGAAGGAATGAAAAAAGGTTAGGAAAAAATAAAAGAAGCATTAAGCAGTAAATTTTTCGAGCTGCTAAGTTTGAAGAAGTCAGAAATATAAATCATTAAGAAAATATCAGAGACTGAGGCATCAAATTAATTTTTTTTAAATAATTGACAAAGAAGACAGAGCAAAAATATGTGGTTTTCTGCAGTACCAGAGATATTGGGGAAAGCCAGTTATGTTAACGTTATGAAAGTTCAGGTAAGTAACTGGACTTGAGTCCCACAAGAAGATTTGTTAATGTAAAAGATGCATCATATCTGTGCTCCAAATTTTCCTCTAAGAAGGTAAAGGAGACTGATGTTTGTTAAAATACAGTTGTATCAGCAGGTAATATTTTTGACAAAATGTGACAAAAAAGGAAAGGTGCACTAAACAAAAAAAGAAATAATTTTATTCTTTTCATTGAGAGTTGTCGCGAGGTTTGTGTACGATCCAAACTGTTAAATCCATTGATTTTTAGAATAACTTTCCCAAGTCAAAAACTTATATGGACACATAATAGGCTTTGGAGGAGATAGCATTCATTTAACAGACCTCCAGTCTACAAGTGAAGGGGACTGTTTCTGAGACAAAATTCAGTCAACAAAACTTCACTCTGCAAGGTGAAGGAGACTGTTTCTTGCCTTTCAGTATGTAATGGGGGCCTAGAGAGACTATGCCAATGGATCTGTTTCCATTATTCAAAAAAAAAAAAAACTGCTTTAGGGGCAGAGAGTGAACTAAAGTAAGATACTGAAAAGTCAAGAGAGGCTTTTGGATTATCTTGTGTATTAATAAAGTGCTAACATCAAAAGTCGCTATATCGTGATTATTCTCATTTATTGGATTTACTACAATCGCTATCTGCAGAAGCCTTCCTGTGTGTTTTTCGGTTTACTTGGTTTGTTCGGCAGTTTTTGGTTTCATTGTCTGTTATGGCCAACGTAGAAAGTGTTTCAATGCAGGATCCACTATTTTCCCAAGATGACATGGGCGATGCTAACAGTGATGGGGTAAAGGAAGCGGCCGACGAGGCGAAGGCTGACGGCAACCTAACAACATTAATTCAGTTGTTGTTAGGAAGAATGGATACGCTCACCCAGCGTATTGATAAGTGGGATGGTGCAGCAAGACTTGGTAACACTAACCGGTGCCGTTCAAGAGATATTATTGTACATTACAAGACTAGTAGCGTGGTAACAGGAACCATGACTGAAAATAAGGAAGCGCGACAGGCGAGAGGCTCAGGGGATGCTGAGGCGATTGACTGGAGTTCCACCATTAATACTACGCCTAGTATCCCAGCAGGACAAGGGCAAGCCCCTGCTACTAATATCGGAACTACACAAGGTACTGTGGCAATAAATTACGTACATGACTCAGTTCCTACTGTTAATGCTTATCTCAATAAGAAAGACTTTTTCAGTTTAAATAACAACAGAAGAGGTATAGAGCCCTCTGTAGGAGCTACGCCTTCCACTTTTAATAACATTAGTACATTAATTGGTGAATTTGATTCCAAGCTTTTCAAATGCAAGAAATTGCAATTGGAGATTGCCTACCTGGAAGAATGCCTAGAGAAAAGGATTGTGCCTAAGGGACTTAGGCAATGGCGCTTCCCGGTAGGCTTAATTGAAGGATCACAATTTCATACACAGCTCCTTGAATTATTTGACAGACAAAGTTTTGAGTTTATTAGAATGCTTATGGACCATTATGGTCAGCAAGTTGAAGTTTTTAAAAATGAATTAGCAGATTTGGAACATAAAATAAAAGAGAATCGTGATTTTTTTAAGATATAAATATGATTATGCTCGTATTTTTACGAGCATAGAAGCAACCACTAATAAACTTGTGAAAATAAAAGGAGGAAAATAAAGAGGGATGTGCAGCAATATGCAAGCAATAAAGCCTATCCTAAACCACCACAAGTTGGGGAAGTAAAAAACAAAAATAAACCTAACAGATTCCTTCCTTATACACATAGGAGGGATAATCCTAAGGTTGGACATGAAGTGCAGTTTTTGGATGAGTTCTTGGAAGAGGACTATAATACTAATAAGGTTCCTAAGGACTGTGATTTCGAGTTAGATAATGAACACGAGCAAGCAGGGCAATCTGATGTTATGGATAATGACTTTGAACGACAACAGGATGATTCATATCATGAGACTGATATGTTAGGGGTTGAACATAATCAGGGTTTTTGGCAAGGCCGGAACCCATACCAAATGAACTTGAGGTCGAGCAAGACTGTGATGACTGGTACGAATGTAAAGAGCAAACAGAACCAGAGGAGGAAATGATGACCTTGGAAGGACAGCCTGCTATAGTGTATAGTACGGAGGGTGATTTTAAAATTTTTAATTATACTACATTAAATATCACCACTGAAATGGCTGACTTTTTCTCCAAAGGTTTGACTTTCGTTCCAGATTCCCACATGGACCTTGTTAAGACAATAATTGACCTCAAACTTTTTGTGCGAAAATTAAACCTGACAACTGTTTTAGGTAAAGGCTCATCACTTGTTAATCCTTTTAGAATAGCCAGTTTGTTCAACCCACCTTTGGTTAACAATTTGAAAACATTCGAGAAGGCGTGTGAACTAGATTTAAGATATCTGGCAGCTAATAAGGGGTGTAGTTCTAAAAACAATCTTAATATTACAGTAGAGCAACGCGATTTTCTTACGTTAATTCAGGACTGTAATATACGGGTTATGAAACCCGATAAAGGGAATGGCCTTATTTTTATGAACCAGATAGATTATGTTGAAGAATTGACTTCACATTTGAATAAGGGGCCTTATGAGAATATTAGCCTGAACGAGGTGAATAAAGCCCATAATAGGATAAAAACTACAATTGAAGACTTGTTTTTAGAGGATTTTATTGATAATGACATACACTCCTACTTGAATGTTTTGGCACCTAGAATGCCATCATTTTTCGGGGCCCCAAAAATCCATAAGTCCATTAGCAAACCTCCATTTAGACCGATTGTAGATAGCAGAGGGTCTATTTTAGTAGCTTGCGCTAAATATGTGGACACTATTCTTAAGCCACTTATTAGAACAGAAAAGCAGATTTGCAAGGACTCATGGAACTTTCTGGAAAATATTAATAAAATACCCTTTGACCCAAACATAATTTTTTTGACTGTAGACATCAAAGATTTATATACAGTCATCCCACAACAGCTTGGTTTGGAATGGCTGAGGGGGTTTTTGGAAAATAAAAAGGTGGAGCAGAATATAATATATATAACTGAGACTTTACTAGAGTTGATTTTAAAATATAGTTTTTTCAATTTTAATGGTCTAACTTATAAGCAGACGTTGGGGGTAGCTATGGGCTCCCCATATGGGGGAGCTTTTGCCAATTGTGTCATGGCTCAGTGGGAAAATTTATTTTTGTTTAACAATGAGGTTTTTAAACAGCATGTCGTCTGGTATACTAGATACCAGGACGACATGTTTTTTCTTTGGAAAGGATCCTTAGATGAAATAGAACCTTTCATTGAAGATATGAGGACATTTGTAGACTTCTTAGATTTCACGTTTGAAGTCCACACTAATGAAATTAATTATTTGGACATATTGCTCAGTAAAGATTACATTGAGTCTAAATTTATTAGTAAAATCTATCGTAAACCTACTTATTCCAATGGGTTTCTACATTTTAGTAGCTGCCACCCTTACCATAAAAAAAAAGCAGTTGTGAAAGGACAGATGGTAAGGGCAGCACGTATGATTACAAGAGATATAGATTTTACTGATGAATGTGACAATTTGAGCAATATGTTTGTGAATAGAGGTTATCCCTGGGCCCTGATTATAGAGATTAAAAAAGAGGTTTTGCTGAAAAGGCAGACAGGGCATTTCAAACCTATTTTGAATTCACAAGGGCCTCACATATCGATCAGTTTAGATAATATGGGGGCTGAGGGTATGAACAGCAATATGGTTAATATTGGGACCAAATTCTTGTGTACCTTTTCAGTGGACCATCACTTTATAAGAAATATTTTACAGAAGAATTGGTCAATTATTGTTGAAGATAGGCATTTGGCTGAAACATTGGGTCCTTTACCAGGTATTACTTATAGAAAAGGTTTCAGTTTAAAATCCCTTTTAGAAAGGAACAAAAGAATGGGTCCCAATAGATGTAAGGGAATGTCTAGATGCGGGACATGTCGCCAGTGCAAACATATACAAGAAGGGCAATATGCTATAATGAATAAACAGAAATATAAGATTATGGGCAATTTTAATGGCGCCTCAAGAGCAGTAGTATATGTGGCTTTGTGTAATAAATGCTCGGCCTTCTATATAGGGAAGACCGAGAGGGTTTTGCGGAAACGCATATACGAGCATCTATACGCAGTATCTAAGATGGATATAAATAACGCACTGGCTCGTCATGTGATGGAATATCCTGACCATATGTTCTATTTTTTAGTTTTAAGACAAGTGTTGACAGATCAGAATTCAGGCCCTTGGCAGATTAAATTAGAGAAGGAGGAGCTCTTTTGGCAAATCAGAACGGGAGCACATATTAGTCCTGGATTGAATGAGTCCATCTCCTTGACTTGTATATTGAAACATTTGGCAAAACTTCACTCTGCAAGGTGAAGGAGACTGTTTCTTGCCTTTCAGTATGTAATGGGGGCCTAGAGAGACTATGCCAATGGATCTGTTTCCATTATTCAAAAAAAAAAAACTGCTTTAGGGGCAGAGAGTGAACTAAAGTAAGATACTGAAAAGTCAAGAGAGGCTTGGATTTGAAGAGGCTTGGATTTGATTCCAGTACTGTGAGAAGGAGAGGAACCTGATGAAGACTAACAAAGTAAATATAGTGAATACTAGACAACTGAAAAAGTATCATTTGCACTATATGTTGCTCAGGCTGGTAGGTGAACTGAAAAAACATGAATCTTGTTTTGTACCGGTAAGGAAAACTGGGATTTGAACCAGAAGGTCATGTGGTAAGGCGATGGGGACTGTGAAGAAGAGAAAGAAACAGTTTCTTTGTCGTTTATACTTGGAGATTTTATAAGTGGACCGTGATTTTGCTCCATTTTTTCTTTTTGGACTGTGAAGAAGACTAATAATAAAGCGAGTCTGTAAGTAATGGAGGAACTATGAAGTGTCAGTCCTACTTTGTGTAATTTATTTTAAACTGATGAACTGAAATATATCAATCCTACTCTAGGTTATTGCCATCCATGAAGGAATTAAGTAAAGGAAAAGTAACAGTTAAGTAAACTTATTTTTATTTTCTAAGTATTTTTGTATTTTGTGTTAAATGGTTTAATTTTTTTTTGTAAAATATAATACAGTTGTGGATAGTATGCAATACAAAATTATTGTAACTGTGGGGATGATTTTTTTAATGAGTGTTGGCTTGATTAGTAATAGTCAAAAAATCATTTATTTAAATGCATAAAGGTAGTAATGCATTGTGTAAAGATTGAAATAACTGATACGGTGTTGTTTATTTTCATCCATTTCAACATTTGGGTTGTCGTTTGCACCTTCTTCCAGAGCTTTGGATCCAAGGCTCTGACTCCTCCCCTACACATAATTCCTGTTTCCCTTCTAATCTACCTGCTGAGTCAGCCAGACATGTCTGAGAGTTCTTGGCAAGTTAAATTGTTTTTCTCTTATTGACATCCCTTTGACTCTTCCCTTTAGGAAATTTAGTGTAGTTTATAGTTGTTAGGTAATTTAGGATTTTGTAGGTTTATAGTTTGTCTCAGGTTAGCTGTTGAATGTTTTTGGTGTCTTGTGTAGATAGTTATTTGATAATATACCTTAATTGTTTGGACAGAATTGTGATAATTCTGTTAGAATTGGTCTAAAATGTGTATTTGTTAAGAAAATGTTTAATTTGCTGTGTTGTGGTAATTGCCAGGAAGATGGATGGGAGTGCAGGCTTGTAGGGATTTGCATTTAGCCTTACAGTGATTCCAGCCATAGATTTTCTTTTGCGTGTTCTCTCACACTTCTTTTGTTTCCTTCTCTTACCATGATGCAAAAATGTCAGTTCTGTACATACCAGGCATTTTGTTCCATGTTTGAGTAAGATTCCCAGCTCCTGTAACTTGAGAAGTGCTATAGGCCTCACAGGGCTCAACAAGCAGTAGCTCATCAAACCTGCTACACAGCAAGCCTGAGAATGAAATTTCCAGAATAGTTTCTCTAATATAAATTAACTTATTGTTAGCAATCTTCCCTGTTTTAGCTTTTTCTTAATTTAGACATGGAATATGTCAAATAGTGCACATCTCCTTGCAGAGCCGAAGTAGCTGCTGCCACATATGGCACCGCCATTTTGTTTTATACAATACTAAGGATATAAGAAAATCAGGTAAACTGTTTGTATCCTTTTCTAAAGTAAAATTTGAAGAAATATTTCAAAAGCCACGATCTGTAAATGGTTGTCAGACTGCATTTCCTTTGTATACATTGACTGGGGTTTGTCTGCATACAAAAGCAAAACCCCATTCTACTAGGGCAGTAGCTACTTCTACAGCATTCAGGAAGAGAGTTCCCATTGATGACAGCAGCAACATGGTCCACTCTTCACACATTTATATCTCATTACAAACTGGATGTGCAGTCCAGAGCACATGCATCTTTTGATTTCACTATACTCAGGAATGTCCTTTCTTGTTACCAACCAGGTGTCTTTTAGACAGCTTTGGAATTTGTCCCAGATGTTGAATTGGATGAAAATAGACAACATCAGATATGAAAGTTATGTACTTATCATAACAGTAGATCCAGATTGTCTAATTTTCATCCAGTTCAACATCCCTCCCTCCTTCCCCCTTCCAAATTATCACCTGTAAACTTCAATTGCTCAGACCAATGTCCTATCTGCTCAAAAGTTACTTACTTATACTGAGGTATTAGTAAGCATGCTAGCCTTGACACCTGCAGGTTTCTACATTTTTTCCATGAGTAGGTCTATAATTTGGAAAAAGCTAGTAAACTCGATCTGAGGTAGATTAGAAGGGAGAAGGGAATTATGGTTAGAGGAGGAGTCAGACACTCAGATCCAAGGCTCTGGAAGAAGATCCAGAAGTTGTATCCGATCGGATCTGATAACCCAAACATTGAACCAGACGAAAATGAGAACACTGATCTGTCATTATGGTAAGTAGATCATTTTCATTTTTATAAGTGTTAGCTTAATCAATTTGTAACAGCAAACCAAAAAAGAATTTTAAAATGTAAAGTAGCATATTTACATTATAGCATGAGAAAGAAAAACTAGGGAATAGCAGGACAAAATTAAAACATGCAATCTGCATTTGCTGGGAGGCCAGGTTATGAGTATGTATGGAATAGCATGCAGACTTAAGTATGAGTTTAGAATAGACTGAACAATGTAGATTACACCAATGGTATTGTTTAACCTCATTTCCTCAAGCTAAACATGTTAAAAATTAAAAAAAGTGAAGAATGCAAGATAAATGATAATTTACAGTGCATTTTGATGGTGCCAATTTGACGTTCTTCCATAAACAGGTATCCTGCTTAAGAGAAATAGATTGCAGGTACAGGGCTGGTCTGGTGCAGTTGGGAGACTAAACCTAATGCACTTGATAAGATATCAGTCAAGAGATATTCAGTCAGTGCTTTCTAACTAACCTTTTCTGTGGATCTGCTAGAGGGTTAGTAAGTGACTCTTATAAGGCCACCAAAAGATAGTTTTAAGGCAGTGTTCATTGTTCTAAATTCAAACTTATTGGCTAGAAAAGTCTTCAAAGAGATTGGCAGCATAAAATGGTGGATCAAATACTCTTGAATCCAGTGACTCTTTTAAGATCGGAAAAAGATAGTTTTAAGACAGTGTTCAGTGTTCTAAATTCAAGCTTATAGGCTAGAAAAGTCTTCAAAGAGACTGGCACCATAAAACGCTTGATCAAATTCTCTTGAATCCAGACAGTGATCTAAATTAGTTTTAAAAATACCAATAGACTCAGATTTCCTAATTCGTAATGAGATATTATTCTACCACAAACAGGCTGTCCTGTAAAAAGAAGTATTCCAGACAGAGGTTTTACCAGACATAACATTAACTAGGAGATAATTATTCCTGGTAATTCAATAAATGTGTCTTCCTATGAATATCCAAAACAACAGTCACTGACACATGTATAGCTATTAAAACTCCCTTTACCAGGCCATATTTACTTGTATATAAAGATAAATCCTTTACCTACTGTAACAACTCAACCCCTCATACCAAATATTTTCCTAGTGAAATGCCTTTGTATACACACAGGTTGAACTACAGTATTCAGTGATAGATCTAACTGTGGCTTTACAGATGGGAATTAAACACACCTTGTCTACACTAACAATAGTTCTAAAAGTATTCTGCATTTCATAACAACATCTTATATCTATCTCTGACAAATGATAATCAAAACTAAGGAAGTTAATTTTACCCTCAAATTTCTGATTAACTTTTATCGCTTGTGTACTAGAATTATCCATAGCATATGGATAATTAGGATCCCCATCTTCAAAATGCATAAGACATCATTTACTAACATTAAACTTCATATTATTTGACATAGCTCATTTAAAGTATCCAAATAGGATTGTAAAGAAAATTAATCATGTAAGCCATTGTAGTTTCAGCCATAGCATCATCAGCATATTTATCCAAACAAAACTTACCATCACTCAGAAAGCTGCCCATAAAAATAACAAATATAACTGGTCCCAATATGGAACCTTGTGGGACTCCTGCAGTTAACACTGTGTCATTTGACAAGATATAAGCAATCCATACCTTACATCTTCTCCCAGTCAACCAGTTTATTATCCATCTAATGACGTACTCTTTAATACAATATTTATATATTGAGGAAATAATTTTGTGATGTGACTTTGTGTCAGAAATATGTGGCATATCCAAAATTATAATATCAGCAACTCCATCATTCAGTATTTTCCATAAATGACCATAAAAAAAAAATACGATGGAACCACAAGACCTTCCAACAACAAAGTCATGCTGTGCAAAATCTAACCTACCATCTAATAAACTAATAATATATTTAGAAATTACCCATTCAGAGTATTTCCTCACAATACATGTAAGAATAATAGGCCTAAATTTTCAACTTTACGATGATCACCCTTAAGCACCGGAACATGTGCCAACTTCATATTTCAGGCACATAGCATTTTTTAGAGATCTTTGAAAAAGATAATACAAACAAGGGGTCATTTTCTTAATAATAGCTGACAGGAAAACACTGTTAATACCATCTGGAACTGCAGCTGAATTAAGTTTAATCATTCTTAATAAATCATCTGGACTTAACAAAAAAGAGACTGACAATCTGCATTAACTTCAGCTGAACTGTTTTCATTAACTTGATTTTTATCAGTACTTACAAAAAGTTTCAGAAAAGCATTAGCAAGTGTACTTGTATCTGTAACCATATTATCCCTAGAAGTAATAGCTGTACCTAAATTTGCATCCTTTTTATTCTACTTCAGATGGCTGTAAAAGGCCTTTTTATTTAGTACCACATCACTTGCCAAATTCATCCATCCAGCCATCCGTCCATCCTCAAACTCTTCTCATAATTTTTCCTATTTGACTTAACTTATCTCCTAAGTTTATTTCTAACAGTCCTGTATTTTACCAAGTGTTTCCTTCCTGAACATTTATTCATTTTTCTGGGATCTTCTATATACTTTACCCAGAAAACCATTGTACCAGGAAGATTTGTACACAGTAGGTTTGATGGAAGCTAAAAGCACAAATTCATCAGTTACCTTATACAGGTAATTATAAAAAAATTCCCAACCTGCCACATCATCTGGCCAAACTGAACTTTTTCTGTTCTGCTTAAATATATCCCATCTTATTTTATTATAATACCACTTATCATTAAATGTCTTAACAGGTCTGGAAACTTGTGTATCCAGGAAATACAAGAATGATCAGAGTCAGTAAGTTCCACAAAAACTTCACAATCTCCAAATAGTTCTGGGGTTTTCACCCATACTGTGATCAGTATATTGGCACCCTTAGTAGACATAGTAGGGAATGACACAACCTGAGAATATTTCAGTTCTTTACTAGTATTAACCAACTCAAAAACCAAACCCTTGTTTAAGTCAAAACCTTGCCAGTTGGCATAAGGGGTATTTAAATCACCAGCAGTAACATCAAATCCTTCTTCAAAATAAAAATGTAATAAGAGTCAAAAAAGTTCCATAAATTCCCTCAGAGCTACTTGTGGAAGTGTACATAAAAGATCTATTTTAGATGCTTTCTCAACAATGACAGGAAAAATAGGGGAAATAGTGTTAAAACTGGGTTAATATTAAGTGATCGAAAGTATAAAACTTCAAACACCACACGATCAAACTTGTATGTTTGAAGTTTTATAATTTCGAACACAAAAAAAAAAAACGGACAGAAAGTAACTGTCATAAGCTGGGGGCAAGCCCCCCTGCCCCCCCACACCCCTCGCTATTTAAATATACCAACTCCGAGATCAAACTATAGTGCGGAAAAGGAATATTTCCCTTTACTGCACTGTAGTGCGATCTTGGAGTTGGTATATTTAAAGAGGGGGGTTTGGGGCGCACCCCCCATGTGGGGGGTGCAGGGGGCTTGCCTCCCCTGCTTGCAACAGTTATTGAGCTGTTTTTTATTTGAATTGCTAAAACTTTGAACATTTGTGTTCGATGTTTTCAGGTTCGAAGTTTCAGCAATTCGCGAACACAATAGGAACCTGTTAAAATTGAATACCTCCCCAGCAGTTTTAACTTTAGAATGTACTATGCTTAAAGATTTCAAATTATTTTCCTTTTTCAAAGCTGACCAGTGATTTTTTTTTTCAAAGAGCTAGTTTTTAAGCTAATAGTTGACTGCATGTAGCTTGTTTGCTATGCTTGGGAGAGGAATTGAGATAACACTGAATCAAGTAATGTATTTAGGTGTGATAATAGGCAATGACATGCTGTTTACCAATAGTGACCTTAGTTTCAAGAAGATAATGCCTGTATAAACAACAGTTGAGAGGTAGAAGCCTGTGTTTGAAAATGTATATAGTTCTCTGTTCCTTTTTTCTGCATTAAAGGGACATGTTGATTATAATGAAATGAACCATTTGGAAAAAAACGTGACATGAGCTCAAAGTTGTGAAACTGCAACTGTAATAGTCTTAGGAGGTATGCATTATCTAACATTTATAGACATCTGTATTTCCATATTTTATGTATATAATCTTGTGTTGCCAATATTTTCTAGTGTGTTATGTCAGGTGTGTCCTGTTACTTGTTATATTTACTGTGTTCCTTTCATTACTTGGACATGTAAAAGGTTTCTTGATTCAAAAAGTGTGCCTAATGTGGGGCATAAGATTCCATCCCTGGGCACACGATTTGTGCATTGTGTTTCTGGGGACCAGAACATCTGCAAGTCTTATGAAATCTGCAAGCCTTTCAAGCCTTCTTCCTTTACTGAACAATGCAACAGACTAATTTTAAAATGCCTCAACTTAAAAATTGAAAAGAATATTTAAAGAAAAAAAAATAAAGACAAAGACAAGGAGTTAGAGAGAAAAGGAAGATAAAAAATGAGGAGTCTTCTTCAGACCTCTCCCTTATACTTTCTGACCTCCTCCATTGAGTGAAGCCACTAATCCAGTTCCAGAACTGTCCCTATCTCAATCTTCAGTTCCAGCTCCCCCTGGTGCCGAGCCATTTCTCATTCCACATAAGTCCTGCAGAAGGGAGTCCACCTGGTCCTCTGAGAGGAAAAACTTCTTAGCTTCTGTCTCGTCATTTAAGGCTTCCATGTCTGTAAGGAGAGTCTCAGACATTGATTGGAACTGAATGATGAGGGCCTCCATCAAGGTAGAGATAATCCTGGGTTTCATCCCACATCCCATCCTCTTCTGTTTCTAAAGTGGATTGGGTTGGCCCAAGGACTCCTGTTACTTGTGCTCATTCCTCTATATGTCTTGGTTATTCCCCTATATGTCTTGGTTCCATTGGTCTCAGAGCCGATAACAGTCCCAGTGTGTCCCCCTTCAGCATAGCTTGGATCTGTTCCATCAGTTCTGATACTGCATCTGACTCCCTTAACAACTACCCTTGGTGCTGACTGGGTCTTGGTACTGGAATCTTAATGCTGCATCCTTGGATCTGTTCATGTTACTGACTCAGTCACTGGCATTCTCAGTGTAGGGGACTTCAGTGTGTTTGAGGTATTGGCACCAGTTTCTGCACTGGAGCCAACCAGCTTGCTGGTGTTGAGGGATCTCTTGTTGGAACTTGGATTGCCTTCTCTTTGAGGATCAAGTCATTGTTGACAGAGGTTTCCTCAGGTTCACTGGACTCTTCACCAGCATTCGCACTGTTTGAGAAAATCATCGCTTGTCCCTCAAAACAGGAAGGGGATGCACCCTCATTCTCAGTTCCTTCCATTGACATTGGTCTTTACAGATGATTGAATCCTCATCCTTGATCAAAGGACATAGCTGTAGAGGGTGTCTTAAACCCGCCCCCTTTAGCAAGGAGCTCAAGATGCTTGTGGGTCTTCAGAAGGCTCCCCCCCAACAGTTTCCTAGAAACTGTATGCCTAAAAGTAGGCACAATGATTCCCCTGCAGAACTTCTTACCCCTGGAAACTGATCTCACTGAGGTGGAACGATGAACTCAGTCCCCTCATGAATATCCCAAATTTGGTGAAAATTTTAAACGGATGCATCAGGGGGGTATTTTGCTCACAAACTCCCCCTTGGTTGTGATGAGGTGGTATTATCCAAGGCATTCAAGTCTTACCCGCTCAGCTCCACAGGTGGTCCCTCTCTCTGACTGCTTGGTTGACCTGGGGACAGAGAGGGTATGGCAGGAGTCCAAAATATTCATTGCATGCCTTGCAAGCCTGATATTTTTACAGTTAGCCATCCTTTTAACACCTTTATTAAATTATCACATTTTAAACAATGACGTGAGTGCACACACATTAATAGAAAACAAACTATAGTAACATATTTTCCATTTTTTAACACCTTTATTAAATTATCACTTAAGACATAGGCAAACATACCTTAATATAAAGGAAAACAAACTATAATAACATCTTTCCAGTTGCATATATTATTCAGCACATGTGTTCTTTTTATGACAATCATTAGCTCAACATTATGTCACTTGCTCAATTCCTGTCATCCCTTAAACCTCACTCCTCCTCTAGAACATTATTCTTATGTGTATTGTTCCCAAAATTTCCATTTATTTGTATTTAATTTGCTTCTTCCCTTTTCTGAAGTTCCCACTTCCAGTTCTATCTCTGTTAAAATATTCAGTAATTCAAATTCAGTTGGTTTAGACTTTTACTTTTATTGTTAAATAGTTGCTTTTTTTTGGCAGTCACCAGAATTAAATTTAATAAGGCCTTACTATGTCTAGGCATTTCAGATAATGTGTCCCAGCTCAAAAAAATAACATACTTAGTCAGTTAGGATTCCATTATCTGCTTCTGTTTGCCTATTCTGATATCAATCCTAATTGGAAGGCAGTATGTAGCCTGCAGTCCAAGTGTCTTCTTGGCCTCATCCTATTCTATTACCTTTCCCTTTCTAGTTATTTGCCTCATTACTTGATTCCTTTGGCAGTTTTCTCCAGTAAATTCCAGCCCCCTCTTCCTGATGTTCTTCGTGTTTTACTGTTGCAGTCATCACATTTGGGTTATCTGCCTGCAGGTAGCCCTCTGCCGGCCTGAATACTGAGTCTTGGGATTTCTTTTTCGGATGCTGTCGTATGACTCTCAGCCTCTTGCACCTAAGAAGCCTGATAGATTCTATGAAATGCCTGAAGAGTACAAATTCCTTTATAAATGCCCTCTGTAGTGTCAGTCTCCTCTGACAAGCCATCCAAGTTGTTGCCTTCTGATAAAGATAGTAGAGCTGCAGAAAGGCTGAACAAGAAAGTTTACACTGCTGCCACTTCATCCTTTAGAGCCATCAGCTACCAGACACATATGACTAGGTATGTTTTAGCTATACTTTGTCAGGTTTCTATATTGGTTTCTGATCTTCCTGATTCTGAGGGGAAGGCTACAGCTTTTTCCATGCTGGGCTTGTCTTCTGAAGTTACCTAGCACTCAGTCAAATGCAGCTATGATGCAGCTGATGCCTCTTCCAGGTCTGCTGTCTTTGGTTCAGTTATGAGACTTTATTCTTGGCTTCATCTTCAGGCCTTGCCTGATGACATTAACTCATTACATCCAAGTGACGCCTCCAGGTGCATCTGCAGTTACCTCCTACTGACACCTCTAAGCATCAAAATTGCTTGTTCATATTTGCATCAATAATTCCAAGACCATGCTATGTACAAGGTTTTAAAATTTTCATCTTAAAGCTTACATAATGGCAAACTCAATTAAGTTAATATTCGACCTCTGTATAGTGCAAATAAAGAGATATTAACTGCTGATGTTAAGTTGTCAAACTCACCTTCATTCTTGCTGGATGGGTTCGGAGCCGAGGATCGCACTTGCTAAGCTCGAGAACTCATTTTACCAGCTCGAGGCAACCCTGTATCCCATGATGCAAGGCATGGCTACCTCAGATCTCGTTTGCCGCTTCGCGAAGAGGTCTCCTTTTTACCAGCTCAGGTAAAGCTTGAAATTTTATAAGATTAGTCAGGGTTTTTTCTCCCTTTTCTTTCTATTTGTCATCTATTGGGTTAAATATATACTTATAGCTAATCTCCTACCCTATATTCCTTCTCTTTTACGTCAGGATTAATTTCCTCTCTTCAGGCCTTAAGCCTCCCTCCCAGTTAATTCCTGTCAGGTTAGTGTTTGTGTGTTTTTTGGGGTTAACTGTGTGTCTGTGTATTTTTGGACATAATTATGTCTAAAGAAGTGAAGGTCTCAGGCTTCAAGAAGTGTGACTCGTGCTGTCAGAAAATGTCTCTGACAGACGGTCACACTTCTTGTGTGTACTGCCTGGGGCCTTTACACCTGCAGGACTCCTGTGCTATTTGTCACTCCTTTAGCCAGAGAGTCCTGCAGGAACGAAGAAATAAGCTTATTCTTCATGGCTTGTTAAAGCCAGAGGGTTCTCCGACCAAGGCTGGGTCGGTTAAGCCCTCTAAGCCATCTAAGGCCCAGGCTGTAGTTCTCAAGCCTTCGGCTGTGACTCCGACTCCTTCGGAGTCGAGATCGGCTCCGGCTGGAGCCGATCTTTCCACTTTGGAGGTTGTAGTGTCGGCTCCGTCTGGCTCCGATACACAAATACCCATTACTTTGTCAGCTCCGGCCGGAGCCGACGTGTCTTTATCCAGTATTGGAGCCAATAAGTCTTCAGCTCCATCTGGAGCCGAGGGATCATCGGCTCCGATGGCTCCATCCAGGAAGAGATCTCGGTCTCCTTCCCTGGAGTCGATTCGTTCGGCTCCGGGATCTCCTCTTTTGTTGGAGCGGAGCCATCGGAGCCGATCTTCAAGGTCTTCCAGGCTGTCAGAGCATGATTTAGAGAGGGTGGTAAGCAGACTGTTGAAGTCACAGGCACTAGCCCAAATGCTCCATAGCCCGTCTCAACAGACGTCTGCTATTTCTCATCCCCCTGAACTTCCTCCTCCGACTCTCCCTCAGAGTTCGGAGCCGGAGCTTCTCGGAACGGTGACCGTGGGTGAGCCGGAGCTGATACTTCCCCCTTTTGGCTCCGACGTCTTCGGCTCCGATCTCCTCCATGAGACCTTCCTTGGAGGGATCCGGTCGTCGGGTCTCCCTTGTCGGCTCCGATGGGGCGAGTGGCATCGGACCCTTGTCTGACCCTGCTCTCCCTCTTGGAGCTTCGGCATTGGTGAGCTCGGCACCGACATCGGCTTCGGAGCCTTCTCTTTTGGTGGGACCGGGAATTCCTGTTTCTTCGGAGTGGGATTCTTCTGGTCTCCCTGGGAGAGGAGCCTTCGAGGTGATGAGGAGTGTCCTAGCCCCTGAGCTAGGTCAACGGTCTATTCCTTTAGCTCCTCCATCTTCGGTGCCTGTTGATGTCTCTTGCCAGTCTCTTGCTCCCGGACCCAGAGATCCATCGCCCCAGGTTTCCCCATTGGGAAGAACTTCCTCTTCCGAGGTTTCTCCTGACCCTGCAGGAGAACCCCCGCGTAAGAGGATGTGTAAGAGGAAGCACACAGACTCCCCTGAGTCTACTACATCAGATACCGACTTAGATGAGTCGGAGGGCTCCCCACGGTCCCCCTCTGAGGATGTCTCCTTTTCAGACATCCTGGAACTCCTTAAGCAGAGGGAGAACTGGCCTTCCATTGACCCCTCCGAGGATGAGTCGGTATACCTGGAGGCTTTTGGATCTCGACCCTCCACCTCCTGGGTGTCTCCGCCTTTCGACCCACTCATGCAAGTGGTGGCTCGGAAGGCGTGGGCAGCCCCAGATTCTGTGGAACCAGTTCCCAGGAGGCCCTCCAAATTCATCACAGCCCCTTCAGACAAACAGTTTTTTTCTAAGGGCGTCCCTGTTGATGCTATGGTGGTGGTGGCGGCCACCAAGAAGGAACTTGCTGATCCTTCTGTGCCTGTCCATCCTCCTAACAAGGACTCTAGGACCATGGATAGGTACGGCAAGCAGATGTTTTCTTCAGCGACCTTTACTATGCGTTCGCTGAACTACCTTTGTCACTTTATCAGACTTCAGAGAGACATTCTCAAGGAACTAGGTGAAGTGGTTCAGGATCCTTCGGCGACTGGGGCTCAAGAAAAGATTGCCTCACAGCTAGGAATCCTCAATTCTTTGACTAACTCCTCCATGCGGCTCATTTCTTATGCAGCCGATGGAGCGAGTAGGGCCGCAGACACAGGAGTGGCACTTAGGCGTCAAGCCTGGATGCGGCTTTGTAATTTCGCAGACCCTTTTAAGGCATCCTTCACCAATACCCCCTTTGACGGTTTGGCTTTGTTCGGGCCTCAGGTGAAGGATACATTGACCAGGTGTGAACAAGACGGCAAGACCCTTTCTGCCGTAGGAGTCCATTTCTCCACCCCTTCAAGACCCTATCCTAAAGGTCAGAAGGGAGGGAAAATGTGGTTCCGTAAATCTCAAGGAGTCACGCCGGACACATGTGGTCAGTTTACCCCCAGAGGCAGAGGGGGTAATAATAATAGGTGCCGCCCTGGGGGCAGAGGGGGTCCACAGAATCAGGGTAGCAGGGAGCCTCTCCCTGATAAACCCTTCCAGCATCCCTGAGGTGTTGCCCGACTGTCCACCCTTGGAGGCAGTCGGGGGAAGATTGTCGCTGTACCTAATAGCCTGGCGTTCCCTCTCTCAAGACAAATGGGTACAGTCGATCATATCCGAGGGCTACAATATCCCTTTCGAGAGGTATCCCGTTCCTCATCAATCCCTTCCAGACGTCTCACCCGGTCTAAGGGAATTAGCAAAGCAGGAGGTATCAAAGCTCCTAGCAAAAAGAGCCGTCCAACTAGTGCCAGCAGACCAAGTAGGATCCGGCATCTACTCAAGATTCTTTTTGGTCCCCAAAAGGACGGGAGATTGGAGACCAATTTTAGACCTCAGCAAACTAAACAAGTTTGTCAAGAAGGCAAGGTTCCGGATGGTCACACTTCAGTCCATTCTACCCTTTTTGGGCAAGGACAACTGGATGTGCTCAATAGACCTTCAGGATGTGTACTATCATATAAAGATTCACAGGCGCTCCAGAAGGTTTCTCCACTTTTGGCTGGGGTCCAGTCATTTTCAATTCAGAGCCCTGCCCTTTGGCCTCACTACAGCCCCCAGAGTGTTTACCAAATGTATGGCAGTGGTTACGGCTCATCTGAGACGTCAAGGATTCCAGGTGTTTCCGTATCTAGACGACTGGCTCCTCTCCGCCACCACCAGGCATCAACTTCTCAAGGCCAGAGACTACACTCTGCAAACCTGCAAACAATTGGGGATTTCAATAAACTTCGAAAAATCTTCTCTGTTGCCTTGCCAATCTATTACCTTTATAGGCGCAGAATTAAACACTGTCAGCATGTCAGCCAGACTCACAAAACAAAGAATTCTGGACATCCAGAAGTACGTTCGGATCATATTACTCAGCAAGAAGATCAGAGCCAAATTTGTCCTGAAGGTTCTGGGTCTTATGGCTGCGGCCATTGTACTACTGCCATTAGCCCGCTTCCACATGCGTCTTCTGCAGTGGATGTTGTTCACTCAGTGGTCATTCCAGCAGCTCCCCTTGAGACACGAGATTTTCATCACACAATCGTGCAAGAGTCATCTAACCTGGTGAATGTCTTCTTCTCAGCTCCATCAGGGCCGACTGTTTGTTCCCCCAGTTCCGGTTGCCACAGTCACTTTGGATGCCTCTCTGATCGGGTGGGGGGCATTATCAGGGCAGGATGGTCCATGGGACTTGGCAACCCATAGAATACCATCTGCACATAAATGTCCTAGAGATGAGAGCAGTGCTTTTAACGTTGCAAGCCCTCAGCGACTTTCTTCCCTTAGGGACTATTGCAGTTCAGACGGACAACATGTCTGTAGTCTGGTATATCAACAAACAGGGCGGGACCAGGTCCTGTCCACTGTGCTGAGAAGCTCTCAGACTTTGGCAATGGGCAATCTCCTCTCATCGGTTTCTGATAGCAACGCATATCCCCGGGAGATCCAACCTCTTAGCGGACAGACTGAGCAGAGCTATTCTCATGCCACATCTTATGCAGAGAACATAAAAGGTCTCCCAGTCTCTAAAGTGACCTTATCTAGATGGCTGTCTTCTATTATTTCTTATGTTTATCTTCTTAGAGGCAAGCAACTGTCCTCAAAACCAAAAGCACATTCTACCAGTAGCCTGTCCACATCCACAGCTTTTCAGGATAGGCTACCTATTGACACCATTTGTGCAGCAGCCACTTGGGCCACTCCTCACACCTTTGTCTCTCATTACAAATTGGACTTGGCCTCCAGGGACAGGGCTAGGTTTGGTTCCACAGTTCTCAAGAGTCTGTTCCATTGAGCCACCCAGGATAGAGGTGCTAGGACGGTCCCATCCAGCAAGAATGAAGGCGAGTTTGACAACTTAACATTTAGAAGTTATGTACCTACCATAATGTTCCATGTTAGTTGTCTTCTCTCGCCTTCCTTCTTGCCTCCCTCCCTCCTTCCCCCTGGCCTGGAATGATCTTGAAGTTGTACCTTTTTTGGGGTGTTTTCACTCTTTCCAAGAGTTCCCAGTAGGAAGAGTCATTATTGTTAGCGGCTATTGGTCTAGTTCTCCTACATTTAGTAATCTTCTTCCTTGGGAAGAAGTGTTTTTGGCAGGGTTTTCTTCTAGCTACCAAACGAGATCTGAGGTAGTCACGCCTTGCATCATGGGATATAGGGTTGCCTCGAGCTGGTAAAATGAGTTCTCGAGCTTAGCAAGTGCCGAGTCGGAGCCGAGGATCGGCTCCGAACCTATCCAGCAAGAAAGAAGGCGAGAGAAGACAACTAACATGGAACGTTATGGTAGGTACATAACTTCTAATTTTTATATTTATATATTTATAATTTTCACATTTTTTAAATATGTCAGCAACCAAGTAACAGACAGAACTCCTTAGTCTCTTATGAAAGCTCTCAGCCAAATGAATAAAATGCTGCCGGCAGTATGTGTGTAACTTGAGTGGTTGCTGAGATATTGTAAGTTGTTTTCAAAATATTACAAACGTAATAGTTACTGTGTTTACTGTGTCTTATAAAATTTGGTTTAAGACCTAGAACCTAAAGAATACTACCGCTGTAAAATAGTTTGTACTGAAGAGTTTGCCATTTATACTTCTTTCATAACTTCTATGTTTCCAGAAATGTGAACATTTGTTTGAAATGTGAGGACATAATTTGATTCTGTCAAAAGGCTTAGGCTCCATCCATTGGAAGTTACAGTGTGAGCTTCTTCAGCTCCATTGGAGTGAATGAGTTAAGGCCAAACGTTTGGATGCTCCTTTGGATAATAAAAGCCATTTTGGATTAGCTGCTGCTGAATTTTTTTAAGTCTGCCCAAGACAAGGGCAAATCTTTTCTGGAACTAAAACATATTTCTTCTCCTGTTCCCAAATTTAGAGGAATTATCCTTCTAAATCTGTTTTTGTTCATAGGCAAACTCACCCTCCTCCTAAAGGCAAGAAGGGTTCTAAGCATGTGTCTACTCAGACTCCTACCACCCAGGCACCTTCTTTCCCTGACAAGTCAGGTTCTGTTTGACAGTTTGCTTCCCCTTCCATCGACCAGGTTCACTTGTCCCTCTGTCACTGTTTGTCTCTTCCAAATTGGCTGTGGATCACTTCAGACTCTTGGGTTCTGTTCATTATCCATCAATGATATTTCATGGTTTGGAAGTCCCTTCCTCCCTTTTCAGACATTCCTCAACCTCCTCGGGAGCAGCTGTTTTATTTCCCAGAGGTTCTTTACTCTCTTTTGGCTCAGGGCACCATTCAAGCAGTGTCTCTTGCCCAAGTAGGGAAGGAATTTTATTCCAGAATATTTCTGGTCCTACAAAAGGAGGGCACTTGGAGATCATTTCTGGATCTTTCCCAGATGAACACCTTTCTCAATATTCCTTCCTTTCTGATGTTATCTGTGCAGACACTATTTCCTCCTCTTCTGCCCCAGGCCTTTCTAGTATCTCTGGATCTCAGGGATGCATATCTTCACATCCCCATCTAATACCTCTTCATGAAGTTTTTACATTTCTCTGCCTCTTTCTTGAATTTTTCTCTGTTTTGCCCCTTAGTCTCTTTACTGCCCAAAGGGTATTCACCAAATGCCTTGCTCTTGTCATTGCTTTTTGCAGGATTTGAGGAATTCACATATTCCTTATCTTGATGATATGCTTATTCAGGCTCCTTCCCACAACACTCTGCTTCATGATCTCAAGTTCACTACTTCCCTGTTACAGAATCTGGGGTTCACCATAGACTTTCAGAAATCAGTTCTCCCACTTTCCTGGGATCATATTTTCCTCTGCTGCAGACTTCAGACAGTTTCCATGTTGGCATCTGCCTGCCTGCTCCCTAGGACCTGTCTTTAATTGCTTTTTAGGGTGCTTGGGTTTATGACTTCCACCATTTTCATGTTCCCACTCGCTAGGCTTCATATGACGAAGCTCCAGTGGTATCTCAAATCAGTGTGGCTTCAACATTACCACTCCATGGACTTCCTGGTACCTTTCTTTCCCTTCATTGTCTCTAGCTTGAACTTCAGTGATGGATTCTTCAACTTTCACTCAACTTGGGGCTTCCCTTTCAAGCTTTAGTTCCAACTCAGAATCTCTTTACAAATGCTTCCGACAGGGAATGGGGTGCCTGTTGTAGCCTCCTCAAGGTTCAACGTCTCTGACCTCGTCAGTGTAAAGGAGACTAGGGCTCTGCTTCTGGTGGCTCAGGTTTTTCATCCTCTCCTTCATCCTGGGCACCTCAAAGTTTTCACAGACAGTACCACAGTGATGTGATATGTCAACAAGCAAGGGGGCACAAGGTCCTGTCTTCTTTGCAGACTAGCTCTTCAGGTCTGTGATCTAGCTGTCTGGTATTAAGTGACTCTATAGAGAGTTTACATTCCCTTGGAGTACAGTCTAGTGGCGGATTCCTTGAGCAGGTCCAGCACACAAGGTCACAAATGGATTCTTCATAGAGATATTTTCCTAGACATTGTCCATTCGTGGGGTACTCCTTAGGTAAATCTTTATGCCTCCACTCTGACCAGAAAACTTCCTCTACTCTGTTCCAGTGTCCCTAGTCCTCTGGTTTGGAAAGTGGGCATCCTCTCTTTTCCTTGGAAGAGGATGTTTCAGTACACCTTCCCTTCCTTCCTCTGTTACCACAAGTCCTGCACAAGATTAGGCAGGACTTTCCCAAACTCTTGCTAGTGACTCCAGTTTGGCCCAGACACCATTGGTTGCCCCTTCTTTCTCACTTGGCCAGGAGCAATCATCACAAGTTACGTCACCAGGTGGATCTTTTCACACAAGACAAGGGATCTCTTATCCATCCCCCCTTGTTTGCTCTTCAGTTGATGCTGTGTAGTGATAGGGTTTTGATCACTTTCAGGCACGTCTTTTCTGAGAATGTGTTTCGGGTTCTGCAGGAGGCTAGGAAATCCACTACCAGGAAATCATGTATGTCCGATGTAAACACTTGCAAGCAATAATCCTAAACCTTCTGGACTTTGTTGCATACTTGGGAGCTATACATTTATTCCTTTCTTCCCTTGTAAATTGCTTTTTCATTCTCTCTTCCTAATCTAATCGATTTTCTTTTTGGTACCTCTCTCAGCTTCAGTATCCCCTATCCGTGAAGGTTCCTCTGATTCTGTCTTATTTGTGTGATCTGCTCTATGCTGGGTTGGCACATTCTTCAGTTAAATGCCACCTGTCAGCAATTTCTGATTGACTGCCCTTGACTCCTCCTCTGGCCTCTAGATTTGAGGTCAAGCAATTTCTTATCTAGGCAGGACTGTCCAAGACACATGGCAAGATCACGAGGCCCACCTGCATATCAATGTTCTAGAGATGAGGGCAGTGTTCCAGGCGTTGCAAGCATTTCACGACCTTCTTCCTCTTGGGACGATTGCAGTACAATCAGACAACATGTCGGTAGTATGGTATCTCAACAAGCAAGGTGAAACCAGATCATACCCACTCTGTCAAGAGGCTATTCGGGTTTGGAAATGGGCGATATCTTCCCAGTGCTTTCTTGTGGCGACGCACATCCCGGGGACAAACAATGTGATAGCTGACAAACTCAGCCGGGCAATCTTGATGCCTCACAAGTGGTCTCTGAAGCAGGAAATAGCGGAACAGATTTTCCGCAGATAGGGACAACCTTGCTGTGATCTTTTTGCCAGCCCGATCAACTCCAAATGCAGCAGCTATTTCTGCCTCATCCCCCCTCCGGGGGAGTCACCGTGAGACGCACTTGTTCACAATTGGCCCCTGGGTCTCCTTTATGCTTTCCCGCCCTTTCCTCTCATATCCAAGGTTATTCAGAAAGCAAAACTGTTGGGAAGCAAATTGATCCTCATCACTCCTTACTGGCCTCGTCAGGTTTGGTTCCCCTTTCTCGGGCCTCACCTATTAGACAATCCATGGACTCTGGACCCAGTGTCAGATCTTTTGACGCACATGTTAGGCTCTCTTCATCCCAGCCTCCAGACCCTCCGTTTGACAGCTTGGCTGCTCCAGTTCCATCCCTAGTCAGGCTTCATGATTTCTCACCCTCTGTGACTCATATTCTTACATCTTCTCATAAACCTTCCACTAGAAAGTTATACACCAGTAAATGGAGAAGGTTTTCTATCTGGGGTGAGTAAAGGAATGTTGACCCTTATACTGCATCTATTCCAGTGGTACTGGAAATTTTGTCTGAACTTTTTCACCAGGGATCTGCTGCCGCCACAATTAGGGTTCAGTTGGCAGCATTTTCAAATTTCCATTTGGGTCAACAGGATTCCATTTTAATGTCACATAGGTTGTGCAAGACCTTCCTTAAAGGTGCCACTTTGTTGAGACCTCCCTTTCAGGAACCGGTTACTTCATGGAGTTGAACTTTGTTCTATCCAAATTAACATCTCCAACCTTTGAGTCAGCTCATTCTTCTCCTTTGAAATTTCTGTCTTGGAAGTCTTTGTTTCTGGTGGCAATCACACCTGCTAGAAGAGTTTCAGAGTTATAAGCACTGTCTGTCAAGCCCCCTTATTTGATATTTCACAAAGACAGATTATCTCTTCATACTAATCCATCCTTTGTCCCCAAGGTGTGCTCCCATAACAACTTGAGCCAATCCATAGAGCTTCCGGTGTTCTTCCCTAATAATTGCAACGCAGCAGAATACAGATTTCATCAGTTGGACGTTCACAGACAGTTACAGTTTTATTTACACCGGACCAAGAAATTCAGGAAGTCAGACCAATTATTTGTTTCCTTTTCCAACTCCAAATGAGGTCTCCCGGTTTCCAAAGTGACCCTCTCTAATTGGATCTACAGTTGTATATCCTACATTTACTGTTCTGATGGTAAGCCTTTACCTTTCAAAATTAAGGCTCATTCCACAAGATCTCAGTCTACTTCTGCAGCCGTTCAGGCCAAGGTCCCAATTGATAATATCTGTGCAGCAGCAACATGGGCTACCCCTCACACATTTATTACTCATTACAAATTGGATTTGACCTCTAGGGGTAGAGCATCCTTTGGTTCCAAGGTACTCAGGAGTATTTTTCCATGAGCCACCCAAGAATAAGGTGCTAGGGACGCTGTCCCATATGTAAGAATGAAGGCGAGATAGGACTACAGAACTTAAAGAAGTTATGTACTCACCATAACATTCCATGTTTGTAGTCCATCTCGCCCTTCATTCTTACTAACCCACCCTCCTACCCCCATCCTGGAAGGATCTGGAGACAGAAAAATGTTTATTATTAAGTAGAGACCTTTTATTATTGGGTTCTGTCTGCATAGTTTTTGTTTTTTCTCTCTGTAGTTATCAGCAAACAAGATCTGGGGATTGTACTGTTGCACCATGGGATACCTACCTAGCCACGAGCCAACTAGAAGACTTTGAGCTTGCAAAAAGGCTGAGTCGGAGCCAAGGATCGGCTCCGAACCCTTATGTAAGAATGAAGGGCGAGATGGACTACAAACATGGAACGTTATGGTGAGTACATAACTTCTTTTTATCCAGCTTTATGAATGTTATATCCTGTATGGTGGTTGCTGTTCTTAAGGATTTGTATCCAAAATTTCCCTCCCTCCTTTTACCCCCCTCCCACTTCATCAGCACTTTGAACTACATCCTTCTGCTTATGTTGTGTATATGAGCTTTAAGTGCATAGCTGTAAAATTTCCCTTTAAATCAGGTAAGCCTAAACCACCTTGTTCTAGTGGGAGCATCAACTTATCCTACTTAACTCTTGACCTGTTCCACTTCTAGATAATTTAATTCAACTGTTTTTTTTTTATTATTGTCCACAACTTTTCCTCAGATTGATAAAAATATGCTTGACCAGTATATAAAACTAAATGGACTTAAAACATTTGCACTACTTGTATCTTACTATGCATTTCCATGAACAAGAGCTTCCAGTTTCTCAGTTTTGTGTTCTTTTGTTTAGTCTCTTTCTACATACCCTTAGCTACCACAACAGAAAACATTTTAATTCATAGTTCTAAGTACTTCATCTTATCATGTTGTCATAAATATGGGTATTGCTGAACCAGTTTGTATGTGTACATAATTTGCAGCTTTAGCTTTTGTTTTACCTTTATTAATTTTATATTCCAAAAAGATTTGAAACGTATGAAAATATTCCTCAATAGCTAAATGTCCTTTTTTGATTTATCAAGTGTAAAATATCATCATCTGCATAAAAAGCCAACTTTTCTCAATTACCATTCCAATTACATGCTTGAATTTCTGGGGCCCTTATTTTCTTTCCCAGTGGCAGTAAACATAAAACAAATTAGCAAGGGGAAAAGAGGATACCCCTGCCTGGTTCCTTTTTTCAAGCATAACTTATTGGAGAAGAACCCTTCCACTTTAATTCTTGCCTCCGATCCATCATATAGCCTCGTAATTAACATTATTGTATCAGGGAATGCAAATGCTTCTATTATCCTACTCATAAAATCCCAGCTTACTCTGTCAAATGTTTTTCTGCATCAGAACCTACCAACAATGGTGGTATTTTCGTAGATTTTGCTTCCATCTAGATCATCATTACTCTATTAATATTAACAAATGTTTGCTTCCCCGCCACATAACCACAGTGATCCATATATATCAATTTTGCCAACACCTTTCGTATTACTTTAACTAGTATAGACATAAGCATTTTATACTCATGGTTTAAAATTGTAATGGGTCTATATGAGACTGGGTCTGGGTAATACAGCCACACAGCTTTCTTCCAGGATGCTGGTTCTTCCCCCTTCTTGTAAAATGCTATTAAACAAAATCCTCCAGATCTTTGTCACGTTCTTCCTTCCTAACTTCCAAACTTCCACGTGTATACCTGTTTGTGAGGCTTCCCTGCAGGTTGATTATACATCACCATTTTTATCTCATTTCATGCTGTCTTAACTATTAATTGTTGAATCTCATCTTCCTTTAACATTGGCATAATTAAGTCTTCCACAAATATTTCTATTTGTGCTCTTTCTTGATTTCCATATTTCTCTGCTTTATACAATTTTTCATAAAATTTCCAAAATATCTGCCTCTACAGCATCTCTGGTTATTTTTCTTGTCACAGGCAGACTATGTTTGGTAAAAACTCTTTCAAATTTGTGTTGCATAAGTCATGCTAAAAAGTTTTGTGCTCTGGTGTTATCAAAAATAGTTGCTTAACAGCAATCTTTCTACAATCATGCATATTGTCCAAATTCTCCCTTATTTTCTCTTTAGCACTCTGCAGCTGTTCCTCTTCTTGTTCTGTGAGATTACAATTATACTGCCATTATTTAACCTTTTTTCACCCCCCCCCAAATTATTCCTGTTACTTCTTAACCACGTCTCTGTCCATTTTATCTCTTCTCTGTTTTTGAACTCCATTTTCATTTTATTCCACTCACTAGCTATCCCTTCTTAAGAAATTTCTGTCTTCCCAGTATAATATTTATTTTGTTAGCTCTGTGACATTGAGGGATGAAGTGCTGTCTACAACTCAGATGACCTGGATTTGATTAGTGGCCACAGTGCTGAAGGAGCCAAACAGGGAACATGGGAGTGAACAGCTAATGCTGTCTATCCCAACCGGAGGGGAGGACGATGCTATATGGTCTGCTGTACTGCTGCGCTGAAGCAAGAGAACATGATGCAGCAACAGATGCATGAACGTGGCTCTTCCAAGCTGCAGTATTCAGTAGCTTTGCATGAATGTGCATGACACTGCAGTGTGGAGAGAGTCACAAACCCTTGTACAATGAAGCATGCATGTCACCTGCCAGGAAGTGATGACTTTGGTCAGTGTTCAGAAAACTCTGATGGCTGCCAGAATGATTGGAAAAAAGTGGGCCATTTGATCACAAGCAGTCTGATGGGGGTGGCTGCCCTTGTGATAAAAAGCATACTATGTACAGTTAATCAAAAGATGCAGTGGGGGCAGGACTTGTATAAAAAATACAGGTTTATTAGTCACGTCAAAAGAAAGCCAAAATCATAAACCACTTTGCTTTTCAGATTCAAACAGAATGCACAGTACCTTATGTTGTTTTTATCCAAAATTCACAGTCTACAAAGCTCTAGATGTCTCACAGGCCCAACTTTCAGCTTTGTGAGTAAGTATTTCCAAAAGGTCCACTCCACAGGTTAATTCCAAGTGGGCTTCCTGCCGCACACTTCCTTCAGATTATCTTTCAGGTGATGAATTAACATCTTAGCTTACTGCTTTCAGAAGACCTCCTTATATGCAGCCTTGTGTGTCACTTAAAACCGTGTAATGTAGGTAACTGCTGTGAGAATATACACATGTTCCGTACTGCAGTACACTTGTTTTCCAGTCATCATATTATAACACACACACACATTATTCTATTATTTTTTTTCATCCTACACTTTAGCAACTTACCTTCAGTTAATACTGAACCATGAACTCTCAAATCAGTTAATCACCAAAATGATTGTTACTGTTAAATGAGGGGGATGTCCTGTTCTCCTTGCTCTTTACAGTCTGCGAATCATGACATGACAAATGGTAATCAACGTGTCCTAAGACAACCTGAGACCACTCAACCATTCTGATTATACCCAAAGTGATATATATATATATATATATATATATATATATATATATATATATATATATATGTTTATATATATACAGAAGGCTGATGGATAACTGGGTATGTGCGTGCATGTCCGTCCATCTGTCCACATGCAAGGAAGGGATCATATACAGTTCCAGGCTCTCCAGTGCAAGGTAGAATGTCTAGTTAGTTCTATGAGCTGCAGTTTGATAGGTCTGTTTTACTGTAATATTAATGTTATAAATCAGTACTGCTATGCCTGCTAATTTATTTTAATCTGAATTAGTGAATGCCTGTATAACAAAAGGTTGTATACTGATCAAGCAGTGTTTTTCTAAAGTAAAACAAATCTGTTGCAGATTTGATGTTGAAGGGCTAAGAAATCTGAGGTAACCCCACAGAGTTTTCCTCTCATCTTGGTGGTGTAGACAGAAGTGTTTACTGAATACACTCTAACAATGTGCTTTTCTGTAACACGCAATATTTAGGGATGGCAGGTCCACCATGTGCTATTTACCAGATGTGTTGTAAAGCAAAAGTTGGACAGGTCTTTATAAATAAACTACATCATAATAAATTTACAACAGATTAGACACCCTGACCAATCTTTAACGAGAAATACAGCCAAAAAGCATCATAGCATCATAAGTATTAATAGAAAAAAGTCATTGTGGACGGCCCCATGTGTACTGCTAAAAATGTAAGGCTTTCAGTATCAGAAAAATTACCTAGAGTGAGATCCTTGTACTTAACTTGCAAGATTGTTTGATAAACGAAGTGCAATTCACTGCCTTTTTGACAAAGAAATTGGTGCAATATTTAGCATTGCTATCTCTTAATGTTTGGTTCATTATTTTGGTTCTCAGCTAGGGTGCCTTCTTTATGCAGTCTATGTTCTTCTTGTGTCTGTGTGGGTTTTTGCTGGGTACAATCGTTGTCTCCCATATCTCAATGACATTTCATAGGTGAATTGGCATTCCTCAAAAATTGCCCATAGGGTATGCGTGGTTGGATCCTGAATTGTGTTGATACTTCATTCAGGACAAGCTTCTCTGCCTGTTCCTGATGAGTGTGGGATATGATTCAGCTGCCCA
The DNA here is from genome assembly GCF_019279795.1 of Protopterus annectens. Lineage (NCBI taxonomy): Eukaryota > Metazoa > Chordata > Ceratodontiformes > Protopteridae > Protopterus > Protopterus annectens. Next base: position 320,414,983 of record NC_056726.1, on the reverse strand, counting down.
GCATATGATAAAAGTGTCTTATCCAAGAATGAATTAATGTACTTTCTTGATGTTCATGAAGTCCTCATATTTGAACACAATGTCTGATAGTAAGTATTGGAATGTCAGCAATGGAATATGACTAAGCATCACTTTTCTTTGCATGATAGCTGCTTGAAGGTGCAATATTCTTATCATGTAGTGAAATAAATGTAACCAGAACAACTCTCTCTATCATTACCTAGTTGTTTAGGACCAGAACAGTAATCTTATCAGTTATAATAAGTTCAGTTACGGAGTCCTGTGTAAACAGGTCCATTACAGTTTTATGAATTGGAAGTATTGAGTCTCTGTTGCTTGAAGCCTTTTATTACAGCATCTGGAGGGCGTCTGAGTAGATAATTTCAAGATTCAGCTGCTGGAAATTGTATTCTAACACTAAGTGCAATGGTGCAAAATGCATTTCAGTAAAAAATCCATTTATATGTAAGATGTGCACAATAAATTAATATTCACTTTTTGTAATGCTTAAAAAATATAGTATTGCCTATATTGCTCAACATGCTCTTGCTGTTGCTGTATCAGCCATGCATCTGAACTTGGCACCATTGCAGGTGACATGCCGATGTCTTCACTGGATACACCCTTCCTTAGCAAGAGAACTGCACCAGAGTTCCTTATTATGTTTCTCCAAGTAGTATGTCAGGAATTGATCAACACTAGCGGGAGAGTTTGCTACCTCTCCATGCTAGTTGCTTTGTTGAGGTTCATATAAGCTGCTTATGGATAGAGTATTAACAAGCACCAGCTAGTAGGAACCTGACAGTCATATTATCAAAATGAATGGGATGATGATGTACCACTGCAGTTAAGCTAAGCATACAACATGCACACAGATAAAACAGTTCTTAATTAAAAACTACAAAAAGTAAAATTGCTGTTGAAAATTATATAATTTATTCAGATAATTTAGGTCACTGCACATGATCTTTAAGCTTCGAATAAAGGAATATATAATCAAACGGTAAATCTTAAAATTTAAAAAGTGTGTGAAAGCTGCTTTTGGACTGTGTTGAAATTCTCTTACAAGCTTCACCTACTGTTTTGTGATGCATTTAACTTCACTGGACAAATTCTGCAGTTTTTTAACTGAAACAGAAACCTTTTCATATCTAAAAGTAATTGGAATCTATAATAGAAAAGAAATAGTAAGACATATTAAAATAAAGCATGATAACAATAAGAATCAATAAGAAGATGTTAGACAAGGGTGTGAAATGAGAATGGAAAGGCATTATACAGAGAAACAATGGAGGATAGATGTATTGCTCTTGAGTATACAGCAAAATATTGAATGTTTAGGATCGTTTTGCACGAAAATGTTTGCATTGGTATTTTATACCCTAAGTAGAATTCAGAGAATCTCTCCACAGATAGACAGAAATTGCTGTAGATATAATAAGAAAGAGAGGCATAAATGGGAACATGATTTTTGGGAATATAATGAGTTCATAGATTTTAGAAATTACTTACGAGATATTCTGTCAAAAATGTTGGGGGAACTCATTATTTTAACTAAGGAAATTATTTTTTTGAGATGGGAAATAGAAATTGAATTGCTTAGGCTCAGTAAAGCCCTACTAAGATTAATTTTATTGGCTGTCACAAAAAAAAAAAAAACAATTGCTAGGAAATGAACATCAAAAACAAAACCAACTAAAACATAATTGCTGAATGCTATAAAAGAGAGCAAAGAACTGGAGGTGAGATCTTTAGAAAAGGGAAAGGTAAATGGAATCTGCGAGAACAATACTTACAGAATAATGTTCAGGAAGACTGATATTTCAGGGAAGGCAGGACTTAAGCAATATGTGTAATGTTAAACTGACACATTTTTAAGACAAAAATCATATCTGTATAATGTGTGCAGTGAAAAAAATGTCCTGATTTATTTTCTATTTTATAATTGAATTTGTACTCGTATCACTATACTATATGTAATGTTAATAAAGATGTTAAAAAAACAAATTTAGAAATAACTGGTGGCCTTGTATCTCAGGAGTTAGAGCAAGGTCATGAGTTCATATCTCAAGGCCTCTAACTGTCCTTTAAGGCCCAGTTCCTCAGAACTACTCTTGGTTTAGCTACTTTGCCTGAAAGTTAAAGAGAATCATCTGAGTCTAAAGCCATTTACTGTGTTTCATAAGAATCTTGTAATATTTGTTTGATTTCTTGCACTTTAGTTGAGTTTCAAAGCTGAACTGTTACCACTATTGCAGCAGTAGTACTTAATTACATTGTGTCTACTACTTTTACAGGACTGTAGTATTTAGATTGTGTGGTTTCCCTGAGCTTAAGCTCTAAAACCAGCATTTTTACAGTAAGAGTTTTTTCTGACTGTACTCACGTGGCAGATGTGTGCTGCATTAAACCTAAGTTGGGACCTGCTGGCTGAAAATGTATTGTATTTTTTTGTGATTGTTCTGTTGGCTTGGCTGTTGTAAAACTTGTTTTTTTCCTCATACTATGTAAGCCTTGTATTGGTGTGGGTTTGTACTCAATTCCTAAGAGCTGCTCTTGGTTTGCTACTTTGCATGAGAGTTACAGAGACTTTGCTGCATCTAAAGCTGTCCACTGCTAAAAGAACGAAAATAAGTATCATTTTGAACTTCTGATTATTTTTAATCAGTTTCATAAGAACTTTGTATTATTGGTTACATTTCTCCCCCTTTATTTATTTTTTATTTTATTTATTTTACATTTGTTGACCGGGCTAGTCCAGCCGGATATATGTCCATTTTCAGTAGAGGCCCGGGGAGAAAAGCTCCAAAAACACAATATTCTTTATATTATATGACATTTTTTACAAATGCAGTTGCATTACAGATTTTAGCAGTTCTTTACATTTTCCTTACATTACTGCTTAAATAATCTTTATACATGTCATATTTGGATAGTTATAAGAAGATATTTATAAAACCTCCACCGTAACAGATACAAGCACGCAAAATCTGAAGGTAATGCTACTCAATTCTAGAAGTCTAAACCTCAAAATGCACTCTCTCGAAGCACTCCTAAAAATGGAGAACATCGATATCTGTGCAGTGACTGAGACCTGGCTCAAGGCTCCAGAGAGCACCCATGCAATACCAGGCTACAATTCTTACCACATTTTTCAGCCACAAAACCAAGACCGAAACACTAAAGGTGGAGGAGTGTCCATATTCACCAAGGATATTCACACCTCCAGGCTAGTTGCCCAACACAATGCATCTGAAATTCTCCAGGTGCAACTAACACTAGGTAAGACTGCAATCCAAATTGTAGCTTGCTACAGATCTCCCACCATACCCCAAGATTCTCACTACACCTTCCTAAACATACTGGAAAATATTAAGATACAACCAAACACCCTAATACTGGGTGATTTCAACTACCCTGCCATTAATTGGGAAAACTACTTGGGTACCAACTCCTTTTCCCAACGGTTCTTGGAATTCATAAATTCCAATGCCCTGGATCAACTAATCCATTGTCCCACCAGGGCTCCAATATCCTAGACCTGGTCATTACCAACATGGGAGATAGATGCTCCACACCAGTGGTCACCCCCTCATTGGTTAGGTCTGACCATAAGCAAATCACCTTTGACATCCACATCCCACCCCCACTCCCCCGTAAGGAAACCTCCTTAAAAACTTCTCCAAAGCCAACTTCATGCTACTGAAGTCAGAAGTGACAAACTTCACAACACCCACGCAGACGGGATCTGGAAGTTTGACTGCAGAATCCTACACTAAGGCACTGTACGAGCACATCCACTCGTGCATGAATCGTGCCATCCCAAATAGAATCAAGATGCTCTTCTCCAAAAAAAGGAAGCCAATCTGGTGGTCCCCTGCTATAAACAAACTATACAACAGAAGGAAGAAACTGTTGCAGAAAAGAGGAAAATCCCAGGATGCAAAAAACTTCCTCACCAGCCACAGTAAGAAGCTGAGATCCCTCATAAAATCCTCAAAAGCTAGTTACGAAAATAAAATTGCCAAAGATTCCAAAGACATCCACAAGACATTCTATAGTTATGTCAAGAATCTAAATGGCAATGCTCAGATCAGCTCTGAGCTACAACAAAATGGCATTAAATATACAGATCCCAAGGATATTGCCAATATACTGGCAGATCGATTTAGTGCCAACTTCACTCCCCTCTCACCCCCTAAAGGGCCCATCTCAGTACCAAAAGATTGCCAAATTCTGATAATCACAGCCACACAGGTAGAAACAGCACTCTCCAAAGCTAAGAATACAGCATCCATGGGACCAGATGACATCCCAGGCTGTATACTACATGAACTACAAAATGAACTGGCACCCCACCTAAGTGTCATGTTTAATCATAGCCTCACCTCAGGCTTCGTGCCCACTGAGTGATGCACAGCTACATTTATCCCGCTCCACAAGAGTGGATCCGCCTTGGATCCCGGGAACTACCGTCCCATCAGTCTGACAAGCCTGATCTGCAAGGGCATGGAATGCATTATCATGGAACTAATAAACAAAGACATTGGCAACCTCCAGACACTGGACCCCACCCAGTTTGGGTTTGTGAAGGGCCGATCTTGTCTCCTGAATCTGATTGACTTCTTCAAATCGGTCTCCAGAGTTGTGGACGAGGGTAAGGTGGTCCACACAGCCTATCTGGACCTTGCCAAGGCCTTCGACACCATCCCCCACTCTGGAGTCATAGATAAACTTAGTAAGCTGGGCATAAATCCCTATGTCACTCGATGGGTTGCCAGCTGGCTTACTGACAGAACCCAGACTGTAAAAGTAGCCGACTCCAAATCCAGCTCCAGACAAGTGACAAGTGGAGTACCTCAGGGTTCAGTCCTGGGACCACTGTTGTTTGGCATCTACTTCTCTGAAGTACATGGGACTCTGGCTAACAAAGTTTGCAGATGACTGCAAACTGGGAGCCATTATTGAATCCCCAAATGATGTGGATATTCTACAAAAGGGCCTTACAGAAACAGATGCCTGGTGCCAGAGCCATGGGCTCAAGCTTAATGCCAAGAAATGTATAGTTATCCCCTTTGGAAAAAAACATGTACCTATGAACTACCACATAGGTAGCAGGACACTAAACATCGAAGGTCTGATGAGAGACTTAGGGACACGAGTGGACAGTGGTCTCACTTTCGATAACCACATCGCCACAACAGTCAGGAAATCCTTCTAAGTGGCACACCTCATCACTAAGGGCTTTTCATCCAGAAAAAAGGAGGTCATTGTCCCACTGTACTCATCCCTCATTAGACCCATTATAGAGTATAATGCCCCATTTGGTATGTACCTCACAAGACATCTGCAACAGCTGGAAAGGCCACAGAAATACCTCACTAAAAGAATCACAGGCCTAAAGCAGATGCCATATGCTAACCGTCTAAAAAAACTCCAGCTATACTCTGTGGCATATCGTCTACTCATAGGCAATCTCTGCTTAACATACAGGGCCATGTCAAACCCTGAGCTGTTGGACATGCTCCACTTAAAGAAATCCCAATCCCTCAGAGCCACACGCTCCAGGGATCTAAACCTTATCATCACAATGAACAAGACATGCTGGAGGGATAGGTTCCTGACCCAGAGACTCCCCATACTCTGGAATAGACTGCCCATACATGTCAAGCAGAGCGCCTCATTGGCCCTCTTCAGAAGGAACCTTGATGATTGGATGGGAGATAGGAAATTCACCCCGGGGATCATGTCAGTTGCCCTGCTAGACAGGGGCCCAGAGAAGTAAATATTGTGGGAAAAATTTCCGGGGGATTGTTTATGGCTAGGCTTGCATAGGCCTTAGGGCCGATAGCCTAGTACCAACTTATGAACCTATAATGACATTAAATTAATATATAAAAGTACAGTCTCTTTATGGTTAACAGAAAAGGAACTAGATTAGTACAGGAATAGTGGTAAATAAGTACCCAATGATAAGTGAGGAAGTTAGTCAGGGTTAGCACAAGGGCATAACCAATGTGTTTTAAAGTATAGTTTCAGTTTGTTTTTGAATAGTGTTATTGAGGAAAGCAAGGTCAGGTCACTGGGGAGTGAGTTCCAGGTTTTGCTCACGGTATTAGAGAACAGAGAGTCACCAGCCATATTGTTGGTTTTACCTATTTGTACAAGTAGTTTATTTGACGAGCGTAGGGTCTTAAGGTTATTGTATGGGGTGATAAGGTTGGTAAGTATTGGGGTATTAGGTTGATACAGGATCTTGTGGGTGACTGTTAATTGGTAAAATAGTAGTAGGTTTGGCAACTCTAGCCATCCTAGTTGTTCAAGATTATGACATTGATGGGTTTCAAAAAGCAGTGCCAGTGGCAAATCTGGCAATATTGTTGTAGGAGATAGCCAGCTTGTTAAGGTTGTTTTTTGCACAGATTAATATATATAGGGGAGGTATGGAGGAGAGGAGAGATTAAGTGGGTATGGGCAATAGTAGTCCTGGCTAATGGAGTCAGAAAGGGTTTGATCCTATAAAGGGAGCCTAGTTTTTTGTTGACTATTTTTATAGTACTATTAATATGAGTATCAAAGTTAAGGTTGTTGTTAATTAATACCCCTAGAAGTTTGGTAGTGGGATCAGGAGATATGATAGTACCATTGTTTGATATAACGGTAAGTGGGGAGGCCCTACGGGTGGGAGTGAATAGTAAGAGTTTTGTTTTTTTGGGGTTCAAGATGAGGCAACGGTGTAGAAGCAATTTTCCAACTGTATTAAACACATTTTGGGTTAGGGTCTGTAGGTCAGATGGAGAAGTGGCTGAGCATATTAACGTGGAATCGTCTGCATATTGAATACAGGTAGCTTGAGGTATTACAGAATGTAGTCGGACCAAACCAAGTTCCACGCACGAAAGACTGAGTGCACGGTTCAAACCAAAATGACCATAGAACCAAAAAACGAACCAGCACAATGGGAAAAAGTGCTAAATTATTATTTATTCGTGGCAAAGTTTATTCCATATAATCCATGTGTTGCAAACTGGTTTCGGCTATCTTTAGCCTTCTTCAGTGCATAAAGAGAAAGTAGTATGTTAACAGCACATCCTGGTAAATGCTTATATACCAAATAATTTAAAGGTGTATATACACCAAAAACCTTTTCTCATTTGTTAGGGATTAGTTCATAAAACTCTAAGTTTGTCTTGGTCTTCAAAAGATAATAACATCAATCTTAACAAATATAAATATAAAGATGCATGACAAAAGATGCATGAAAGAAGAAGCTGACAAAGATTACTCCATTTCATTTAAACCAGGTTTGAACAGAGCCCCTAACCTGGTAATCCACGAGGATTCCATATTATTTAATTTGTCATGCCAGCCTGCTTTAGAGTTTCTATGCAAAACAATTTTGTCAATAATCACAAATTTGAACTGCGCAGTTTGATGAGTTATGGTATGTTTATATAGAGCATTGGAAATTTTTTGATTTGTAATGGCACTAAGATGTTCACTTATCCTATGTCTCAGTGGTCTGGATGTTTGGCCCACATAGAAGGAGGAACATGTACAAGTGGCCAGATAGATCACCCAATCTGTACTGCAATTGCCAAAAATTCTAATCTGGTATACCTTAGGGGTATTACTGCTAGAAAATTCTTTGGTCTTAGAAATATGTCTGCAAGCACTGCAGTGATTGCAGAGAAAACATCCTACCAAAGGGTCACCAAATAAGGTGGTTTGAATAGATGTAGATGGCTTATATCTTTTATAGTGTGTGAAATCAGACTGGATCGTTCTGCCCCTATGGTATGAAAAAGCACATTTGTCAGGTAATATTTATTTCAAGTGTTCATGGGCCTTCAAAATATCCCAATGGTTATTAATAATATCTCTGAATTAAGGATGTATTGCTGCCAAATGTGGTGGCAAATCTAATGGGCTGTGATATAGTAGGTTTATCATCATCTTGTGAGTGTTTGCATTGTAATAATGTAGATCAGGGTACATCTTTGATCTGTTTCGTTTTATACAGAATGTAGGTCATTAATAAAAATAGAAAATAGGAGATATGGAGCCTTCAGGAACACCAAGGGCAATTGGGAGGTGGGTAGATAAATTGTTCTCGCATAGTACAGCCTGCTGTCTATTGTTTAGGTAGGATTGGAACCGTTATATAGCCATTGCATCTAGTGAAAGGTTTTCGAGTATGTTTATGAGTAGCTGGTGATTAACCATATCAAAGGCTTTAGAGAGATCAATAAAGAGGGCTGAGGAAAGAGTGTTATTATTGTGATTTTTGTTAATACAGTCAGAGAAGGATAAGAGGCAAAGGTGGTGCTGTGAAGTGGCCTAAAACTGTGTTGACAGTTAGCTAGTAAGATTCTTTTGGATTAGGTAGTAGACATGAATGCATTTCTCCATGATTTTTGCCAGAGGAGGTAATATAGCTGTGGGTCTATTGTTTGATAATTCATTGGAGTTACCACCTTTATGCAGGAGGATAATAATACAGCATCCGTGGGACAAGAAATTTTCCAGATAGATGGGATAGTTCCTTTAGTTATAGTTCTATTAATCAGGATGGAAATGGGATAGGCTATAGCTTTTGCAACTTTTTGCAAATATTCTGCAGGTAGTAGATCAGCGGTGGGGGTGGTTGGTTCAAGGTTTTGAATAAGGGTACAGACAAGGAATGTAGGAACAGGTTGAAGGTGAAATGAGGGGGGTGAGCTGGATATAGAAGTAGTCAGAGATGAGCTGTCAGGAGATAGTTGATTGGCAAGAGATTGAATGGTCTCTGTAAAGAAAATTTTAAAGGTATTGGGAATTTGTTTGGGATTATCGTGGTCAGTGCCTAATGGGGTTGGTGTGACAGAATGACCTTTAGTAGAGTTTCAAAGCTGAATGGTTTCCAGTGCTGCTGTAGTACTTTATTACATGGTGTCTGCTGGTTTTTAAGGACTGTAGTATCTAGATTGTGTAGTTTGCATGCGCTTAAGTTGCAAATTTTTTTCATTAAGAGGGTTTTCTGACTGCAGTCTTGTGGCAGAAGTGTGCTGTAGCAAACCTATCTGAATTGGGAGCTGCTGGCTAAAAACTTATTGCGTGTTTTCCCGATTGATCTGTATGTTTTGCTGTTGTAAAACTTGTTTTTTTTTTGTGAATCTGTATAAGCCCAGTGTTTGTGCTAAGCTGCTGTCCCCACAGTGGTGGTTAGCAGTGCCCTGTAGAGATGCAAGCACGTTCATGTTAAAATTTCCCTGAAATAACTCTTTCTGCAACCTTCCCCAGTCTCCGTGCTGCACTAGGACCATCTGAATTGTGAACAGAGCAGCATCACCTTGTTGGATAGCTGCAGATTATATTGAGTATACCACTCAGTCTTTGCCCTTGTGGTTATCATCCCAGTCCAGTTAAATATACCCACTCTTTTCCCTGGTTAATCCCATGGTAAAAAAACTGAAACCATGGATAGGCACTTTCCTGCTACCCCTCATTAGTCTCAAAAGGCAAATCAGAACTATTCAAGTCCTCAAAAGCTAAACATGAGACTAAAATAGCCACTCAAAGGATAACCACAAAGCATTTTACTTATGTCTGAAATCTTAAGAGAAACACTCAATGTGTGCTGAGATGGCTGTAGATGGCATTACCTATACTCAGTCAGAAGAAATTGCAATCTTGCTGGCTGATAAATTCAGCTCAGATTTCACCCCCTCATCACCTCCAGTCACTTCCCAGAAATACCCCGTACCTTTCCTTTGCCTGTTGTCACAAAAGAACAGGTCATCATTGAGCTCTCTAAAGCTAGAAACATGGCATCAATGGGCCCTGACTGAATCCCAGGATACCTTTTGTATACCTTGAAACATGACCTAGCAAACTCACTCGGATCTCTGTTTAACCACAGTCTCCAAACAAGCTTTTTCCCAGTAGACTGGACTACAGCAATAGTCATCCTCTGCACAAGGGGGGAACCATCAATGGACCCAGGAAACTACTGACCCATAAGTCTGACTAGCCTCATATGCAAGGCTATAGAAAGGATAATCTTGGACCTGATTAACAACAACACAGGAAATTTCCAGACTCTAGATTCAACCCAGTTCATCTTCATCAAGGGTAGGTCCTACCTGCAAAATCTGGAGAACTTCTTTGAGAAGGTCAGCAAGGCCATGGATGAGGGTAAGACAGTGCATACCTCCTGCCTTGACCTGGCCAAGGCATTTGACACAATACCCCACTTAGGTATTAAAGATAAACTCACAAAATTGGGCATAAACCTCTATGTCACCAGATAGATAGCAAGCTGGCTTTTAAACAAGAAACATGGTGGTAGAATGGGGGAATCCACATCCAGAAAGAGGCCAGTCACCAGTGGAGTACCACAGGGCTCAGTGCTGGGTCCTTTCCTGTTTGGGATATACTTCTCAGATGTCAGGGCAAATGTAGATGGCCTTTGGCTGTCCATGTTTGCTGATGACTGCAAGTTGGGGGCAATTGATTCCCCTAATGATGCTGATATCCTACAGTAAGGACTTATGCAGACTATTGATTGGTGTCATAGCCATGGCCTCAAACTAAATGCGAAGAAATGCATAATACCACCCTTTGAGAAATCAAATACCCATATACCCATGAAAATTACAAAATTGATAACTCCCCCACCAAGAGAGGACCAAGTGGTGAGAGATCCTGGTACTCAGATAATAATCTGAATTTTGTCCACCATGTTTCCACAGTAGCGAGGGAATCCTTCAATGTGGCAAAGCTTATTAGTAAGGACATGACATCCAGATCCAAGGATGTCATAGTACCATTGTACTTGGCCCTTTGGGAAAAAAACATGTACCCGTGAATTACCACATAGGTGGCAGTACACTAAACACCGAAAGTCTGATAAGAGACTTAGGGACACAGGTGGACAGTGGTCTCACCTTCGATAACCACATTGCCACAACTGTCAGGAAATCCTTCTATGTGGCACACTTCATCACTAAGGGCTTTTCATCCAGAAAAAAGGAGGTCATTGTCCCACTGTACTCATCCCTCATTAGACCCATTATAGAATACAATGCCCCGTTTGGTATGTACCTCTCAAGACATCTGCAACAACGGGAAAGGCCGCAGAAATACCTCACTAAAAGAATCACAGGCCTAAAGCAGATGCCCTATGCTGACCGTCTAAAAAAATTCCACCTATACTCTGTCGCACATTGTCTTCTCAGAGGCGATCTCTGCTTAACATACAAGGCCATGTCAAACGCAGTGCTGTTGAATATGATACACTTAAAGAAATCCCAGTCCCTCAAAGACACACGCTCCAGGGATCTAAACCTTGTCATCACAATGAACAAAACATGCTGGAGGGATAGGTTCCTGACCCGGACACTCCCAAGACTCTGAAACAGACTGCCCATACATGTCAAGCAGAGTGCCTCTTTGGCCCTCTTCAAGAAGCAACCTTGATTATTGGATGGGAGACAGGAAATTCACCCAGGGGATCACGCCAGTTGCCCTGCTAGACAGGGGTTCAGGGAAGTAAATACTGCGGGAAGAAATAGCCAGGGAATTGTTATGGCTAGGCTTGTATAGGCCCTATGGCCGATACCCTAGTACCAACCTATGAACCTATGAGCAGTTGCAGGCCCTATTAGATAAAGCAGGACAGCATGAATTTGTGTTGATAATGGGTGACTTGAATGCACATATCAAGACAGACAGAATAAGATATGAAGACTGCCTGGGTCCACATGGGTGGGGCAACAGGAATAAAGAAGGAGAGGCCCCTCTAGACTTCTGTCTGGCAAATGCCTTGATAGTAGCCAATATATGATTTAGAAAGAAAGATAGTCATGTAATTACATACAAGAGTGGCCAACATGTAACTCAGGTAGACTTCCTCTTGGTAAGGAAATGGCAGTGGAGTACAATCAGCGATTGCAAAGCCATTCCCAATGACACATTCGGCCCACAGTGTAAACCACTGGTTTCCACACTCAGCTTTAAACAGTGGTCAGAGAAAGCTCTATGGTCAATAAAGACCAAGTTGAATATCTGGTAGTTGACTGGAGAGAAAGAGTAACAGTTCAAGGAATTACTCAGGGCTGTAGCACTTCAACAAGGAGAGAGAGTAGGTGGAGTTGAAGAAGAATGGGAGTGTCTCAAAACAACATGTGTGAGGACTACAGAACTGATATGTAGCCAAGCTAGGTATGGAAATAAGGTACACAAGGAAAAAAGGTGGTGGAATGTAGAAGTCCAGGAAGTCATCAAAAGAAAGAAGCAGTGCAGGAAAAAGTGGGAGATAGAAAAGTTGGGCCAGGTTAGGAAGGAATATTGGTTGGCTAACAAATAAAAAATGACTTAGTAGATGGCACAAAGAAACTATATCAAGTTGCAAGGTAAAGACAGAATGTTAAAGAAAACAGACGTCTTTCATAAGGGATGCCAGCAGCAATCTGCTCACTAGTTCTCAGGACATCAGAGACAGATGGAAGGAGTACTTCCAGCAGCTTCTGAGTGAAGAAAACCCTACAGAAGCTGTATTGCCCCAGACATGGACTATGATGAGAGAAGTGGCAGAGCCCATCATAGAAGAAGTAAGAATATCACTAAGGAAATCGAAGTTGGGGAAAGCAGCAGGCTCAGATGAGGTCACAGCAGGATTGATAACGATATTGCATGAGGTAAGGGAAAAATGGCTCCTGAAGATATTCATAAAGGTGGGGAGAGATAGGCATATCCCAGATGACTGGAGAATAAGCATGCTAGTGTCAGTGTTCAAGAACAAGGGGACATTCACAACTTTAGGTGGTACAGAGGTATCAAACACCTGTTACATTGCATGAAGGTTCTGGAGAGAGTGACTGGTTAATCAATATGCAGAGAAGCAGGAAGTAAGATACGAGATGAGCAGTTTGGATTCAGATCATGATGCAGCACAATTGACCCAATGTTTGCAATGAGACAGATAGTTAAGAAGAAGCTAGAGATGGTGAAAGAGTTCAACTGGGCATTCCTAGACTGGCAGAAAGCATTTGCAGTGTCCTAAGAAAGACGATTTGGGCAGTCTTGGAGTGGTTCAAAGTCCCAGAACCGTTGATAGAATTATTGCAAACTATGTACAAAGACCCATTGACTCAAGTACAAACAGTCTTCTGTCTCATCGAGGGGTTCCCAGTGAGAGTGAGTGTGCATCAGGGTTCAACTCTGAGTCCACTGCTGCTCATACCATTGATCGACTACATTAGCAAACAGGTCAAAGGGGACGGATCATTAAAGTTACTGTATGTGGACAGTGCGACATTATAGGCAGAGGGGAATGGAATGCAAAACTGAAGGCACATGGGAATGGAACTGAATACAGATGATATAGTTGTAATGGCAGCAAATGGGGAACATCAGAAGCTTGAGAACTGAGATAGAAGGGAAAATGGTAGAACAGATTAACAGCTTCAAGTATCTGGGAGGGGAGGTTGAGGAGAAGGGAAGTCTGAATGTGAAGGTCAAAGCTAGAATCAAAGGGGCTGCAACCAACTGGCGCAGTGTGTCAGGTGTATTATATGATAGAAGAATGTCAAAGCTACTGAAAAGTGAGGTGTACAAAACAGTGGTGCAACCAGTACTGCTGCATGGTAGGATACGTGGGCAGTAAAGGCAAAGCAGTTGGGGAAGCTAGAGATGATTGTAATGAAGTGCCTCTGAGATGGGTGGTAGGATGCACAGTGTGGGACAGATGAATAAATGAGGGCAGCCAAAGTATCTCCCATTCCACAAAAGGTCAAAGAAAACAATTTTCAGTGGTTTGAACACATGCTGAAAAGTAGAAGACAATCTGGTGAAGAAGATTTGGGACAGACATACAGAATGTAAGAGGACAAGGGCACCCAGCAAAGAGGTGGATAGGTTGTGTAAGAGAAGACCTGCTACGGTCAGGCATGAGTGTTGACCAAAGTAGAAGAGTGGCATTGAGTAGAGAGAAATAGTGACTGTTAACATGACACCCCAACACCATGTAGAAAATGGAGAAAAAAGGCACTGATGATGATTTTTGTCTACCACAGTTTTAGTTAAATCTATTTCATACATAAACTTAGCCTTCCTAATCAACTTTCTAACCTTTACAGCTACCTTTTTATATATTTTTCTGTTTTGCTGTATCAGACATCATCTCTGCCTTTCACGTCATCTTTTATTGTTAATCCCCCTTCTGACCTAATTTCCATTGAGGTATGGATAGCAGTTTGAGTTGGAACAAACCTATCTTCAACATTCTTACTGTTGTAGTAGCCTTTAGACTGTATGGGTTGTGTCTTTCCCAGGTAAGGTTGTTACCAGTCCTGCTATCAGCAGGACACTCATGTTGTGGATCTAATGATCGCATTGCCTACATCAGAGCAGAGGGACACACAAAGTCCTGCTTTCGACAAATCTCCGAATTGCCAAGGAAGAGCTGCATGCACTTCCTACTTTTTATTGGCAATTCAGAATTTAATTTCTGGTGACACCAACCTGAACATTCTAGAAGAGCTGTTCCCTTTCAGGTACGCGTGGTGAAAATAGTAGAATGATTGGCTGAAATTTGTGTAGGGGGCAATGGCTCACATGAGAAAGAGCCCGTGGCTGTAGAGTACATTCTTTTCAGCACTTTTACAGCTGTGGGTAGTGTTTAAAAAAAAAAAAAAAAAAGGATCTATTTTTTAAGCCAGTCAGCAAGCAGGCCTGAACGCCAGAAAGGAAGACTGCCAGCAAAGCAGCCAGCAAGCTGGTAAGAAAGCCAGTTTGCTAGACAGCATGCTGGTAAGGAGGCCAGCTTGTCAGTCAGGCAGCAAACCAATAAGGAAGCCAGCTTGCCTATCAGGCAGCAAACCAGTATGGAGGCCAGCTAGCCTGCCAGCAAAGTGGCAAGTAGGTTAGCCAGCTAATAAGGTGTTCAGGAGGGCAGTACAAGTCCAGGAGGCCAGACAACAAGAAGGCCAGTATGGTGGTCAGCAAGCCAGCCAACCTGCCAGGAGGACAGCAAGGTGGTCAACAAGAGAGTTGGGAGGCCATTAAGGTGGTCATCAAGCCAACCAGCCCAGAGGTAGGGAAGCTAGACAGCTAACCACTGGAGGTGGTAAGAATAATGAGAATCCAGCCAAATAAAGACAGTGGTTGCCCTGTTCTGCTCTGTAGTGGTAAGTAGAAGTAACATTTTAGTTTTGTAACATTTGAATGTGGAACTGTATTCTATTTCTTTTGTTTTGTTTTTTTTTATTATTTGTCTTAGCACTGTATTCAGAAGTAAATGGGGTATGTTGTATAGTACAAAAAATATATTTTAAAGTGAATGTTTTGGGATGATTTACAAGAACTAATTTTTAAAGGTAAAAGTGTGTGTGTGTGTGTGTGTGTGTGTGTATATATATATATATATATATATATATATATATATATATATATATATATATATATATATACATACATATATGTACACACATATATACATGTATGGGTGTAGGACACCTGATCAATTGGACACAAGTGCCAACAGCCAGGAGATCGAGCTAAAAGCATTGAATTAACAGATATTGACATGTCCTGCTCATGCTCCAGGGATTACCTTGGGTTTTTAAAATGGAATTGTTATCAAGTCTCTGACGGTCAGAAAAGGTATCATGAGCTCCTCCAGATGGAGTCTCCTAAGCCATCAGCTGTTCCCCCTGTTCTGCCCTCCTGGATACCTTTTCAGCTGCTTCTGTGGTCCCAGATTTTTAGCCCCCGGCACCCAAGAAGTCTGATAGATTTTACATGGTGCCTGACAAATGTACATTTCTTGATAAATGCCCTTCTGCTGACCCTTCTGTAGTGTCTGTCTCTTCTGAAAAGCCCTCCAAGCTGTTGCCCTTTACCAAGCTGTTTCCTTCAGATAGGTATAGTAGGGCTATGAAGAGCCTGGGCAAAAGGGTTTACATAGCTGCCACTTTATCCTTTCTGGCTATCATCTACCAGACTCGTATGACCAGGTATGTTTCAGCCCTCCTGTCTCAGATTTCCAAAGTGCTTTCTGACTCTGAGGGGAAGGCTTATGGCCTTTCCCTGTCGGGCTGTACTTTTCAAGTTGCTTGCCATTCTGTCAAATACAGTTATGATGCAACTGATTACTCCTCCGGGGCTGCTGCCTTTGGTTCTGTTATGAGGGGTTACTTTTGGCTTCATCTTTACGCTTTGCTTTATGATATTAAAGCCAAATTGTTGGATGCTCCTTTGGATAATAAAAATCTTTTTGGTGCTACTGCTGAACTTTAAGTCTCTCCCAGCATAAGGGAAAAGATTTTCAGGAGTTGAAACTATTTTTATGTCTCCTATTCCTAAGTTTCAGAGGAATTATCCTTCCAAATCTGGTTTTATTTTAGGCAGCCTTGCCCTAAGGCATAAAAGGTTTCTAGACATGTGCCTCCTGCTAAGTTTTCTCAAACCTGTAGCCCCCCTCCCATGCCTGAAACCTGCTTTGCAGGATAAGCCGGGCTTGACAGTTTGTTTCCCTTTTCCCTCAACCAGGTTCTCTTATTCTTCCTTCTTTCCCTGTCTCCTCCAAATTGGTTGAAGATCACAGCAGATTTTTGGGTTCTGTACATTGTATGCCAGTGATATTTCATGATTTGGAAATATATTCCACCTTTTTTCGGCATCCCTTAATTTCCTTGGGAACAACTTCCTGTTTTGACAGACGTGCTCCATTCTCTTTTTACCCAGAGCACCATTCAGGCTGTGCCTCTTGCCCATGTATGGAAGGTGTTTTATTCCAGAATGTTTTTGGTTTACAGAAATGAGGGCACTTGGAGACCAATTCTGGATCTTTGCAAGCTGAAGAGTTTTCTCAGTCCTTCCTTTTGAATGTTGTCTCTTCAGACTATTTCCCCCTTTTTCTACCCCACACCTTTCTAGTTTCTCCTAATCTCAAAGATGCCTACCTTCATATCCCTATCCATCCATGTTTTGTTTGTTTCTTACTTGCATTTTCAGTTCATTGCTTTGTCATTTGGCCTCTCTATTGCCCCAACAGTATTCACCAAATACCTTGTTCCTGTCATTGCCTTTTGCAGTGTGATAAGAGTTCATAACCTTCCCTAGCAGGACAATCTGCTCATTCAAGCTTTTTCCTCAAACACTCTGCTTTTTGATCTCCAGTTTACTATTTCCCTGTTACAGAGTCTGGGGTTCACCATAAACTTCCAAAAAGTCAGCTCTGACACCTTTTCAGGATCATATTTTTCTCGGTTGCAGCTTCAGACCATTCCCATGCGGCCACCTCTGCCTGCCCCCAAGACCCTGTCTCTTACTATTTTTTTCCAGTCTCTTCTTCCTGTGGCTTCCAGTCATGGGCAGAAATTTTCTCAGGTCTTGGGTTCATGGCTTCCACCATTCCCCTGCTCCCTCTGGCCAGACTTCACATTAGAAAGCTTCAGTGGTACCTCAAGTCATAACGGTTCGAACACTGCCATCCCCTGGACTTCCCGGTACTATTCCTTCACTAGTTCAAGCCTGAGCATCAGTATGGATTCATTAACTTTCTTTCAACCCAGGGCTTACTTTCCAGGCTCTAGTTCCGACTCAAGAGCTCTTTACAAACACTTCAGACAGGGGATGGGGGGGGACTCCCTTGGCTCTGTCAAGGTTCAGGTTCTCTACTCTTTTCATCAGAGGTCAGACCACATCAGTATAAAGGAGATGAGGACTCTGCTTCTAGCTCTTCGTTCTTTTTTTCCCCTGTTTCTTCCTGAGCCCCACAAAGTTTTCCTATACAATACCACAATGATGTGAGATGTCAAAAAACAAGGAGGTAAAAGGTCATATCTTCTTTGCAGACTAGCCATTCAGGTTTGGGATCTAGCTGTTCAGTATCAAGTGACTTTTTAGGCAGTTTACATTCCCTTGGAGCACAGTCTAGTGGCGGGCTCGTTGAGCAGGTAAAGCACACAGGCTCAAATGGATGCTTCACAGAGATGTGTTTGTGGACATTGACCATCGATGGGGTATTCCTCAGGTAGATTTTTTGCCTCCCGTCTGAAATGACAACTTCCTCTATTCCCTTCCAGAGTCCCAAGACCTCTGGTTTGGAGAGTGTATGCCCTGTCTTTTCTTTAGAAGGTGATGTTTCTGTATGGCTTCCCTCCCCTTCCTTTGTTACCACAAGTCTTGCACAAGATCAGGCAAGACTATCCCAAAATCTTGCTAATGACTCCCTTTTGACCCAGACAGCATCAGTTCCCCCTTCTTTCTCACTTGGCCAGGGATCTTCAGCACAAGTTACCTCACCAGGTGGATATTTTCACACAAGACATGGGGTCTCTTACCCATTCTAACTTGTCCACTTTTCAACTGATGCTGTGGGTGTAAGGGTTTTGATCTAAAAGGGCACCTCTTCTCTGTGGACATGCTTTGGGTCCTGCAGGAGGCCAGGAAACCTACTACCAGGAAATCATATATGGCCAAATGGAAGAGATTTTCTGTCGGGTGCTCCCTCACCATCAGGATTTCTTATCTGTGGAAGTTGCTCTGGTTCTTTCTTATTTGTGTGATCTGCTGCATGTTGGGTTATCATATTCTTCAATTAAAGCTTACCTGTCAGCAATTTCTTCTTATCTGCCCTTGATTCCTCCTGTGGCTTCTAGGCAATTTCTTAAGGGTGTCCTTCATTTCAAGCCTCCCAGGAAGCCTATTCCACCTTCCTTGGACTTCAGTTTTGTCCTTAAAAATTGATTTGGGGTCATTTTTAGCCTGCTTCTTCAGCTTTCTTACAACATTTTACATGGAAGACTGTTAGTGTTTTTGCTCTCACTTCAGTCAAGAAAGTGTCTGAACTTCAGGCTCTCATGCGTTTCCTACTTTCTTACTTTTCCACAGAGACAGGGTGTCTCGTCATACTAACACTTCTTTTATACTCAAGGTGATCAATGAGTTGTCTCTTAATCAGTTTATTCATCTGCCTTCCTTTTTTCTTTCTCCTCAGTCTGCCAGTACGAACATTCTTCACACCTTGGATTTGCATAGATAGCTCAGATATTATTTGGATAAAGCTAAAGATATGATGGTGTCAGTTTTCATTCTGTCCTCAACTGATGGGTTCAGATCCAGTTCCTCAGATCCAACTTGGCCGTTGTAAAGCTCATGGCAAACAAAAACTCTCAAGCTTCTCCCTTATGCTAAGTGAAGACCAAAAAAAAAAAGTCTTTTGTTCGCGTTTATATCACGTTATCGAAAGATGAAAATAGCGAACGCTATTTCATTGGCCCCAAAACATCTAAACATGAAAATATCGAACATTCAGAACAGCGAATTTTTTCCCATGGAAAAAATTAGCTTCTCTGAAACACATACACACAAAACAAGCACATCAAACAAATAGCAATCACACACATGCACTTAAATTCCTACATCTAAAGCTGCACTAAACTAAACATACACTACTATCTACCCACTTACCTTAACCCAAACCCTAAGGTCCGTCACTATCGCACACTCGCCTAACCCGCGCCTTAACCTTAACTCACTTAAACCGCCCCTAACCCTAAAGTCTGTCACTATCGCACACACACTTAACCCGCCCCTAACTCTAACGTACAAACAATCGCACACGTACCTGAACCCAACCCATAACTTTCCACCACAGCACAAAGAATAGCGAAGCCACAGAAATGGCCAACCAAATTCTTTCCTGAGGAAAGAATTCGCTGTTCTGCAGCTTCACTATTCTTAGCGTTCGCTGAATAATGTTTGATATCAGAACATTCAAAGTTTTAATACTTCAATGTTCTGATATAGACCCTTTCGTTCATGTGGAACAGCAGGCAGTTCTGCATTAAGCAGAAGTGGCTTCTCTGTGTGATTTTTGATTGGCTCGTATACTGGCATGCGGGCCAATCATAAATCGCAAAGTGGAGGGTGTTTCACCGGGATTATAACTGGCAGTGCAGGACTCGGGATTGGGCTGCTGATTCTGTGACAGTCCCACTCAGATAGGGACGTCTGGCAACCCTGCCCCTAATGCATCAACCCTAATTACCTCAGATCTTGTTTGCCACTTCAAGCAGATGATGTGGTCTTCCATTTCTCTCGAGTGTTGACTAAATAAGTGTGATATTTTCAGTTTCTTTTCTTCAAAAAAAACATTATGTTACTATCCCTTACCTTTGTTTTAAAGTTCCTGCTGTTTCTTCCATTTTGTTTTCCATCTATCGTACAATTTTTTCTGTACCTGTTAGATGTTGTCATTAGTATTTTCCTTCCCTCTATAACACTGTTGTAGCTTAGTTACCATAGCTGGTATTTCTCTCTCTTCTTCTTTTTTCCTATTTAAAAATAAAAAAAAAAAAAACATTTTCTTTTCTGTATTTGTATTTGATAGTGATGGCTTATAAACTGGCAGGCTTTTAAAAATGTACAAAGTGTGGGCAAAATGTGCCAATTTCTGATGCCCACACACTTTGTGTATTCTGTTTGGCACCTCTCCATTTACAAGAGGATTGCTGGAGTGCTTTAGTGGAGTACAAAAACAAGCTTATCCTAAAAGGTCTTCTTCCATCTTCCTTTGGGGAAGCTATATCAGAGGGTCTTCTTCCTCTAACTCAAAAATTGTTAAGGTTAAAAAAAAAATCCTATTCCCCTAACCCATTTTCCTTCTCCTCACCTTCAGACTTCTCATAGAAGAGGTCACATAAGAACCCGGTCTCAACCCCAGATCTGAAGAAGGCAAAAGTGCAAGATCCTGGCAGATCCAATGAAGTCTAAACTCTCGGATCTGACTATGTTGGATCCTATACAAACCGAACCTGACCTTCAAGCTACCAAATATCTATCCAGAACAAGGTGCTCTCCATCTTTGGATCCAGTTCATGACAGGGTACCTTCTCCATTCTTAGAAAGACCTAGGTCTCCATCCATATATTCAAGTCACTTTTCCAGAAGCATAACAGAAGAACACGTGGAAAGAATGGTGAAGAAGATTTTCTTGGCACATTGCCTGATTGGTGTTCCTTCAGCTGCTACCCCTCTGGGTCAGGAGACCCAAGTATTTACTACTCCCCGTTCGAGATTCCTCCTCTGACTCCTGTAGCTTCATAGTTTTTGGATCAAAGTCATCCGGCTCTGTCTGGCACAGATCTGAGGATAACTTTATCCTTGGATCCCAGGTCTTCTGTGAGGGCCCCGGTCCTGTCAGATCTGGAGAGCACTTGGAGCCATGCCTGTCAGATCCCAGGTGTTCATAGGTTCATACTAGGCTATCTGCCCAAGGGCATTTATAAGCCTAGCCCATAGTTATGTGGCTTTCGCCACCCCTTTAGTTTGAATAAAAACTATGCCTATCATTTTTCTGTGCCTCTGTCAAGCAGTGACACTGAAGTAATCCCTGGGGTATATCTGCGATCTCCCATCCATTGGTCAAGATTCCTCTTGAACAAGGCCAGCGAGGTGCTCTGCCTCACATGTACCGGGATTTTGTTCCACAGCATAGGGAGTCTCTGGGTGATGAATCTGTCCCTCCAGCACGTTCTGTTTATAACCGTGTCAAGGTTTAAGTCTCCGCCCTTGTGGTTCTGAGGGATCTAGATTTTTGAGGTGAAGCATATTCATCAAATCTGGGTTTGACATGGCCTTATATGTCAGGCACAGGTCACCTCTGAGCAAGCGGTATGAGACTGAATAGAGCTGGAGTTCTTTCAGTCGGGCAGCATAAGACATATTTTTGAGACCCTTTATCCTTTTGGTGAGGAACTTTTGGGGCCTTTCAAGCTGCAGCAGGTGTCTGGTCAGATACATTCCAAGCGGGCATTGTACTCAATCATAGGTCTAATGAGTGATGAGTACAGGGGACGATGACCTCCCTTGATCTAGATGTGAATCCCTTCATGATCAGGTGGGCGATATAGAAGGTTTTCCTAACTACTTTAGCAACATGAGTGTCAAACGAAAGGCTACTGTCAACTTGGGTCCCCAGATCCCTGATGACTTTTTCTGTGCTCAGTGGATTGCCACCTATATGGTAGCTAGGGTAACCTTGTTTTTCCCGAAGGGTATGACTATGCATTTTTGGCGTTTAACTTCAGGCCATGGCTCTGGCACCAGTTATCCGTTTCTGTGAGGCCCTTCTGGAGGATATCTGTGTCAGATGTGTTTTCGACTATAGCCCAGTTTGCAGTCATCTGCAAACTTTGTCAGCCATAACCCTCCTGTGTTTGCTTGTACTTCAGAAAAGTAGATGCCGAACAAGAGTGGACCCAGGACTGAGCCCTGTGGGACACCACTTGTGACAGGCTTTGAGTCTGACATGGCTCCAGCAACTCTGACCCTGTGGGTTCTGTCACTTAGCCAGTTTGCAACCCATCTTGTGATGTATGGGTTTACATTCAAGCTGATGAGTTTATCGATGATACCTGAGTGGGGTATTGTGTCGAAGGCCTTTGCCAGGTCGAGGTAGGCTGTATGGACTGCCTTTCCTCATCAATGGCCTTGGTGACTGTCTCGAAAAAGTCAACCAAGTTTAAGAGGCAGGATCTGCCTTTGACAAAGCCAAACTGGGTTGGATCCAAAGTCTGCAAGTTCCCTATGTCTTTATTTATGAGTTCCATTATGATCCTCTCCATGGCTTTGCAGATAAGGCTTGTCAAGCTAATGGGGCGGTAATTTCCATGGTCTGTGGAGGCACCGCCCTTATGAAGTGGGACCACAGTCGTGCGCCACTCCTTGGGTACGTATCCTGAGGTGAGGCTAAGATTAAAGAGCTGTCCTAACTGTGGGTTTAATTCCTCGTTGAGTTCATGAAGCACACAGCCGGGGACACCATCCGGTCCCATGGATGCTGTGTTTTTGCCTTAGTGAGGGCAGTTGTCACCTGGGCGTTCGAGATGTTTGGGGGGCTACAATCCTGTGGAATAGATATCTGTCCTTTTGGGGAGGGGAGAAGTTTGCACTGAACCTGTCAGCCAGTATGTTAGCAATGTGTGTAGGTTCAGTAATTTTCACATCATTTTGAACTAATTCTGAGCATATCTGGGAGTTTCCTCCTAGGTTTCTAACATAGCTAAAGAAGGCCTTATGATTGTCTTTAGAGTCCTTGGCGATTTTTCTCTCAAAATTTGCCTTGGATGATTTTATGAGAGCTCTTAGTTTTTACTTATAATGATCAAAGGTGTCTTACCTTTCAAGGATTTTGCTCTATCTTGTAGTAGCTTCCTCCTTTTGTTGTAGAGCTTGTTTATGGCTGGGGTCCACCAGACTGGACGCTTGCCTTTGGTACAGAGAGTCTTAGTTTTGTTTGGGATTGCCTGATCCATGCAGTCCTGTAGGTGCTGGTATAAGGCATTTGTAAGTGATTCAGCGGTTTGAGTAATGTTTACCACTGGCTCAGGGGCCTTAAAGGAGACCACACTAGTTTTTAGAAGTGTGAAATCGGCTTTTGAGAAGTTTTTCACTGTGGTCTTTTTGTTTCAGGTGGGGGCGGGATGAGGACCTCCAGCGAGATTAGTTTATGATCTGATCTCACCAGTGAGGGGTATACTTCCAGTGTTGAACATTTTGATCCCATGTTCGTGATGATGAGATCAAGTATGTTTTCTCCTCTTGTGGGGATGGTGACTAGTTGTTCCATGGCATTTGAGTTTATGCACTCCAGGAATCTTTGGGTTAGAGTGTACGGGCTTGAGTAGTGTTCCCAGTCTATATTAGGGTAGTTGAAGTCACCTAGTATGATGGTGTTTGGAGATACATTTATCCCATCCAATGTTTTCAGGAAGGCCATGTGAGGTTCCTGAGTTTGAGAGGGTGGCCTGTAACATTATACAAATTGCAGAGCAGTCTTGCCTATGGTTAATTGCACCTGGATGGTCTCCGATGCATCGTGCGTTGCCACCAACCTTGAGGTGTGGGTGTCCTTTATGAATATGGACACCCCCCCTCCTTTCTTGGTGTTGTCCAGATTTTGGGTCCGGAACGCATGATATGAGGTGAAACCTGTTAGTGCTGGGGTGCTCTCAGGAGCCTTGAACCAGGTTTCTGTCATAGCACAGACATCGATGTTCTCCATATTGAGAAGGGCCTCGAGTGCGTGCATCTTAAGAGTGAGACTTCTGGCATTGAGCAGCATTACCCTTAGTTTTTTTCCTTTTTGGTGTTCTAGGGTGGTAGGTTTAGAATTTGAGCCTTGCCTAAAAAAGGCACTATGGGGGTGGCAAGAGCCTTTGCCAATATCCGGAAGCCCAGGGGTGACAGGTGCAAGCCGTCCCTTGCGAAGCAGCGTGGCTTGTCCAGCATGTCATCCCAGGCAGACAGACATTGGATCCCCTTTGAATGACACCAGAATTTAAGCCAATTATTAAAGCTGATCATCTTATCACTGTATTGTGGCATCATTCTAGGTGAAGGTTGCATTCTACTCCAAGCTTTCAGAGCCATGTCTGCATCTCTGAGCCTCACCATTGGATAGCTCGGCTCCAGCTTCCACCTCGGAGGTTCTTCCTTCAGAGCAAGGGAGGCCTACTATCCAGAAGCTTGTCTTCTTGCATCCGGCAGCCTCTCACTCCCCGAGCCACTCTGCCTTTGAGGCTGGGAAGAGAGTATTTTTCTGCCTCAACAGTTCTGATGGATCCTTCCCACTTGGATCCCAAGTCTTCTGCCATGATGCCTCAGCACTTACAGATTCACCATCTCTTTCCACAAGGACAGCCAGACCCCAGGCTCCCTCCCAGGAAATTGTTATCTCCTGTTCTGATACCGCCACAGAGCACTCCACTGAGAATGTCCTTAAGAAGAGGATGTCTTAGAGGAAACACTTAGATTCCCTGGAGGAGTCCTTCACAGAAGACACAGATTTTGATGAAGGCAAAAGGTCCCCATGATCACCTCCTAAGATATTTCCTCTGGAGACATCCTAGAAATCCTTAAGCAGAGAGGTGGTTAGACGTCCAGCAACCTTACATCTGAGGAATCTGTTCTGCAGGTTATTGGTACTGGACCCACTACCTCTTTGGTGAGTCCACCCATTATTCATCTCACAGCGGGTGTGAAAGGGCCCTAACACCATAGAGCCCATTCCTCGAAAACCAGATAGGATAATGGCACCACCTGCAGATAGTTTTGGGGGAAAGGAGTTCCTGTCGATGCCATGGTCATTGTGGCAGCCACAGAAAGGAACTAGTGGAGGGAAGTTCCACTGTCCATCCCCTCAACAGGGAGTCGCGGGTGATGGACAGATTTAGGAAGCATGTCTGTGCTTCAGCAACCTGCGCCTTGAGGTCTCTGAACAGCAGCAACAATAACACTGGTACCACTTGCCAGGTTTTATATGAGAATTCTTCAATGGATGTTAGCTGCTCAGTGGTCGCTTCTTTATCAACTTATGTCGTACGAGATAAGAATCACTCACATCTGCAAGAGAGATCTAAAATGGTGACTATGTTCTACAAGGTCGTCTGTTCATTCCCTCTCAGCCTAAGGCTGGGTCTACTTCTCAATTTTGAAGTTTCAAAACTTCGAATTTATTATAGTTGAGACCATAAGATCAAAGTTTTGAAACTTCAAAATGTAAATAAAAAATAAATAAATAAAAATAAATCTTTTTTTTATGTTTTTGCACGGGGGGCAATCCCCTCTGCTAATTAAATGTACAAACTCAGTGATCACACTACAGAGAGGAAAACGACAAATATACCATTCCACTCTGTACGGCGATTTCCATTTAAATGGTTTGAAGTTTCAAAACTTCAATCTTATGGTCTCAGCCATAAGAAATATGAAGTTTTGAAGCTTCGAAATTTAGACGTAGACCCCCAAGACCATAGGGACCATGGATGCTTCCCAGCTAGGGTAGAGGGGCATTATCTGGAGAAGACAGTCCAAGTCACCTCCAAGGAGGCCAATTTGCATATAAATATCCTAGAGATGAGAGCAGTGCTGTTGGCATTGCAGGCATTTCAGAATGCTGTCTCTTTGAGGACAATTGCAATACAGTCGGACAACATGTCTGTCATGGTACATCAACAAACAGGAAGGAACCAAGTCCTACCCATTGTGTCAGAGTGTGGCAGTGGGTGATCTCTTCCAACTGCTTTCTTTTAGCAACGCACATTCCAGGGAAGTCCAGTGTGATAGCAGACAACTTGAGCAGGTGCATTCTTCTACCTCAGTATTGGTCCCTCAACAAAAAGATTGTGAAAACAATCTTCTGACAGTGGGGCCACTCTTGCCGAGATCTATTTGCGTCCCCCCTGAGCAACAAATGCTACTTTGCCCTAATCTCCCCACAGGGGGGAATCTCCAAGAGGCACTCTACTTCAGAGTTGACCCCCTGGTCTTCTTTTTGCATATCCTCCCAGTCCATTAATTCCCAAATCTTTTTTGAAAGCTGGAAGGTTGAAGAGCAAGGTCATCCTCATTTCTCCTTATTGGCCTTGACAAATTTGGCCTCACCTGATTCAACCACCTTGGCTTCTGGATCCAACGCAGGACCTCCTGTCTCACCCAGGAAGCATGATACATCCAGACATGGTGAATCTCAGGCTGGCTGCCTGGTTTCTCCATTTCCATTAATAGCCCAAAAACCTATGCTGTGTACTCCAGTCTGTCATATTCTTTTGTCCTCCCGTAAATCTTCCACCAGAAAACTATACTTCAGCAAATGGAAGAGATTTTTTGGGGGCTCAAAAATGTAACATTGAATCTTTCTCAGTTTCTATTCATAACATTTTAACAATAAGTGAGAAGGTCACTGAAAAACCAATCAGTAAAAACAAAATGGAAACTCCAGCAAAGCTAGAACTTCCACTGAGTGACCTCCCAAACCTCTTGTATCAGATTCACATGGGATATATGCAAATGACCCTTATGAACATTAGGTGTTTCAGTTAATTGAGAATTCTGAATGCCCATGACTTGTTTTGTTGTTTTAATGGACAATTTCAGGCCAATAAAGCCAAACCCCACTAACTGTAGATATGCATATTTCGGCCTTGTTATATATAACCACGTCAGCATTGCACAAGTAGAGTGTTTGACTAAGCATAAGAAACACAGGGCTGTTATACCCAGCTGATGTGCATTATTGTTAGGGTCACTGTAAAAATATCCCAAACAACAAACTAAAACAATAAGTGAGAAGGTCACTGAAAAACCAATCAGTAAAAACAAAATGAAAACTCCAACAAAGCTAGAACTTCCACTGAGTGACCTCCCAAACTTCTTTATCAGAGGCACATGGGATATATGCAAATGACCCTTATAAACATCAGGTGTTTCAGCTAATTGGAAATTCTGAATGCCCTTGACTTGTTTTGTCATTGTAATTGGCAATTTCAGGCCAATAACTTCTTTATCTGATGTTGGCAATTTTCATTCTATCCTCAACTGATGGGACAGAGTCCCCAGCTACCAAAGTTCCAGGGCGAACTCAAGAAAGGATATTCATGAGCAACACAGATCCAAAAGATGCCCTTCCTCTGGAGACCAGATCAAATTTATAATGAGTAATAAATGTATGGGGAGTAGCCGAAGTAGCTGCTGCACAAATGTCATCCATGGACACTCTGGATTAAACACTGAGGAAGTTACCATGGATCTAGTTGAGTGAGCTTGAACAGGTTTTGTCAGAGCAATGCCCAATTTCTTATACACAAAGGAAATGTGCAATTTGTTATCCATCTAGACAGAGTAGCTTTGGTAACTGGTTTACCTAATGTTGATTCTGCACATGAACAAACAAATGACCAGAACTTCTAATGTTTTTTTTGTCCTATGTAAGTAAAAATGTAACTGTCTATGAACATCCAATAAATGTAATATGTATTCTCCTTTGGTAGAAAATTTGGAAAAAAATACTGGCAAATTAATAAATTGATTTATATTGGATTCTGACACCACCTTTGGAAGAAATGATGGGTTGGTACGTAAGTTTACTCTGTCTTTTTGAAAAATCAAGTATGGAGGTTTCGAGCACAATGCTTGCATTGCAGAGATTCTTCTGGCTGAGGTAATAATTACTAAGAAAATATTTTTTCATGAAAGATATTTGAGTTTGCATGTAGCTGAGGGTTCATAAGAAGACTGTGTAAAAGACTTCAGCACATGTTTTAGGTCTCAAGGGGGCTAGGATCTTTAAAAGGTGGCCTTAAGAGTAGAGTGCCTTTCAAAAAAGCTTTGCCCAACTTATGGGAAGCTACAGACGAACCATCTATTCCAGCATAACAATTAGAAATCACTGTTAATTGTACTTTAACAGAAGAATAACTAGCTCCCTCTTTAAAAAGATTCACAAGAAATTCCAAAATATTATGAATAAAAACAAAATGAAAACTCCAGCAAAGCTAGAACTTCCACTGAGTGACCTCCTAAACCTCTTGTATCAGAGGCACATGGGATATATGCAAATGACCCTTATAAACATCAGGTGTTTCAGCTAATTGGCAATTCTGAATGCCCATGACTTGTTTTGTCATTTTAATGGACAATTTCAGGCCAATAAAGCCAAACTCCACTAGCTGTGGATATGCATATATATTGTAACAAGGCTGAAATATGCATATCCACAGCTAGTGGGGTTTGGCTTTATTGACCTGAAATTGTCCATTAAAACGACAAAACAAGTCATGGGCATTCAGAATTTCCAATTAGCTGAAACACCTGATGTTCATAAGCGTCATTTGCATATATCCCATGTGCCTCTGATACAAGAGGTTTGGGTGGTCACTCAGTGGAAGTTCTAGCTTTGCTGGAGTTTTCATTTTGTTTTTACTGATTGGTTTTTCAGTGACATTCTCACTTATTGTTTTAGTTTGTTGTTTGAGATATTTTTGCAGTGACCCTAATGATAATGGACATCAGCTGGGTATAACAGCTCTATGTTTCTTATGGTTAGTCAAACACTCTGCTTGTGCTGTGCTGATGAGGTTATAACAAGGCCGAACTATGCATATCCACAGCTAGTGGGGTTTGGCTCTATTGACCTGAAATTGTCCATTAAAACGACAAAACAAGTCATCGGCTTTCAGAATTGCCAATTAGCTGAAACACCTGATGTTTATAAGGGTCATTTCCATATATCCCATGTGCCTCTGATACAAGAGGTTTAGGAGTTCACTCAGTGGAAGTTCTAGCTTTGCTGGAGTTTTCATTTTGTTTTTATTCATAATATTTTGGAATTTCTTGTGAATCTTTTTAAAGAGGGAGCTAGTTCTTCTTCTGTTAAAGTACAATTAACAGTGATTTCCAATTTTTATGCTGGAATAGATGGTTCATCTGTAGCTTCCCATAAGTTGGACAAAGCTTTT
This sequence comes from Protopterus annectens, assembly GCF_019279795.1. NCBI lineage: Eukaryota > Metazoa > Chordata > Ceratodontiformes > Protopteridae > Protopterus > Protopterus annectens. The sequence goes on along the minus strand of NC_056726.1, from coordinate 320,385,695 downwards.
TTGAAAGGCACTCTACTCTTAAGGCCACCTTTTAAAGATCCTAGCCCCCTTGAGACCTAAAACATGTGCTGGAGTCTTTTACATAGTCTTCTTATGAACCCTCAGCTACATGCAAACTCAAATATCTTTCATGAAAAACTATTTTCTTAGTAACCATTACCTCAGCCAGAAGAATCTCTGCGATTCAAGCATTGCGCTCGAAACCTCCATACTTGATTTTTCAAAAAGACAGAGTAAACTTACGTACCAACCCATCATTTCTTCCAAAGGTGGTGTCAGAATCCAATATAAATCAATTTATTAATTTGCCAGTATTTTTTTCCAAATTTTCTACCAAAGGAGAATACATATTACATTTATTGGATGTTCGTAGACAGTTACGTTTTTACTTACATAGGATAAAAAAAACATTAGAAGTTCTGGTCATTTGTTTGTTTCATGTGCAGAATCAACATTAGGTAAACCAGTTACCAAAGCTACTCTGTCTAGATGGTTAACAAATTGCACATTTCCTTTGTGTATAAGAAATTGGGCATTGCTCTGACAAAACCTGTTCAAGCTCACTCAACTAGATCCATGGAAACTTCCTCGGTGTTTAATCCAGAGTGTCCATGGATGACATTTGTGCAGCAGCTACTTCGGCTACTCCCCATACCTTTATTACTCATTATAAATTTGATCTGGTCTCCAGAGGAAGGGCATCTTTTGGATCTGTGTTGCTCATGAATATCCTTTCTTGAGTTCGCCCTGGAAATTTGGTAGCTGAGGACTCTGTTCCATCAGTTGAGGATAGAATGAAAATTGCCAACATCAGATAAAGAAGTTATGTACTCACCATAAAGTTCCATCTGTGTTGTCCACTTTCATTCTTGCTCAGCTCCCCTCCCACCATTGCCCATCCTAAAGGCTTTTGGAAGAATGACTGCTTAGAGGACCTTAATGTCCGTATTTTGACATAAGCTCCAGATGTAACTTCTCCATAATAATTTCCATCTTTTACTGTCTGCTAAGGCAGCAAACAAGATCTGAGGTACTTGGGGTTGGTGCATTATGGGTGGGAGAAGCTCGAGAGTTTTTGGTTGCCATGAGCTTTAGCAATGGCTGAGTTGGATCGGAGGGATTGGATCTGAACCCATCAATTGAGAAATAATGAAATGGATAACACAGATGGAACGTTATGGTATGTAGATAACTTCCTTTTATTCACAAATATGAACATCTTTTTGTTTCTTTTCATCCCAGATGTTTGGGTTTGGCTGTTTCTAATCAGACCATCTCTTCTTGGATTTCTAAGGCCTTTTGTTTTTGTTATTCTTTGTATGGTAGATGTCTTCCTCGTCAGTAAAGGCTCATTCTACCAGAGATGTTGCCTCCTCTGGTGCTTTTTCAAAGGGCTAGATACAAATTCCATCACAGAGTCTGCTACTTGGTCCTGTGTTCATGCTTTCATTTGACATTGTAAGTTGGATGTTATTTCCTGGACCAGAGTTTGTTTTACCAGGTCTGTCCTTCATGGGTTTCTGAAGGGCTGTTCCATTCTGCCCTCCACCCAGGCTTCCTCTTCAGCTTTTATACTGTCCCTTAGGATATGAATACTAAACAGTGATGTGAAAGGACATAGTACAGTTGTGTAAAATCTTACCATAACAGTGGATGTCCTTCTCTTCACTGTTGCAGTATTTGCTCCCTCCCTCCTGCCCCTCTACTGTAGCCTGTTCTTTCTTGCTCTACTTACTGAGAGGCTGTTCTCCTTTTTCTCCTTCTGGATGCTCATTCTTTTCTTGTTCCTAGGGCTTTTCCAGTTTTGAGTGTATATGTCCATGTGTCACCTTTATGCTCTATGCCTTTTGTGGGGAACATGCATGTGATGTTAATGCCTGTAAGTACTAAGGACTTTGTTATACTGACCAGACATTGGGCTATCCTTGGCAGGAGAACCCTTAGGTTATGCATACTGCAACAGTGAAGCAAAAGACATCTACTGTTATGGTAAGGTTTTACACAGCTGTACTTTGTGAGTAGACAAAAGTGCTGTGTATTTGTTTAAGTGTTGCCTTTCAATAAAGTGAGACATTGGTTAAGTATGTATTTATTGCAGGCTTACTTACCATTTTCATTTCAGCAGAGAATAAATTGTCTGAATTTTCTATTAAGTTTCTGTTTGTGCGGCTAAAAGTGGCTGACATTCTCCTCCATCACTGAACAGTGTCTTGCCTCTGTAGAAGTGGTTGCCAGAAAAAAATGTATAGCAACAGCATTTGTAGATTTTACTTCATATGCCACTGTTCAAAAAGGTGCTACCTGGGACCAGGATACGTCCTTTGTCATATTGTGAAATATGTGCATGCAGAAAAGCAGTTAGTAATTGGAGAAAAAATAGTTACTTTGCAAATACAAGAAAGAATCTTTATACATTTTACTTAGAATACCCTATTCAGACCTGTCACAGTTAATTGCTTGTGTCTGTAGGAAGAAATACATTTGTGTAAGTAAACTTACTCATAGTTTCATAGGTGAAAACTAGGCTAACTGCCCTGAAAGTCCATCTTAAGCCTAGCCAATAGCTTAAAGTCAAAATCAAACCCTGTATCTTGTGTCTGTGGGGTGGAGACCTTAAACATTATGCCAAACCCACCATAATAGTAGGTGTTCTGATCCATCACTGTTGCAATAGCCTAAGCTATTTTGGTTATAAGCTGCCTGGGATATAACCAACCAGACAGTTTTTCAAAGGGTAGGGCATCTTCCACATGCTCTGACTGTCAGACGTTCATACAGAACTAGATTTAAAAGGAAGCTAGATTGCCAAAGGCTTCAGAGTTGTCCTGCCTTGGGGGTGGGGGGGCATTAGCCCTGAAAGTAAAAAGGCTAGGAAATGCAAAACGTGAGTAGCTGTATTACATAAAGGTATATACAACCACACCCTGGCAATGCACCCTAAACCTTCTCTGGAAATGGCTTGTGATTGTGAGAATAGTAAAAAGAAATTGTATGAGACAACCAACTAGAAGTTATCTTCTTTGACACTGGTTGTCATATCCTCTTATATTCAGAAAAGACAAAGAAATGATTAGCTTTCCTGAAGGGGCTAAGTTTTGTCTAGAAAATGTCTGAGCTGACTGTTGACATCAAGAGTATGAAGAATTTTTTCTCCCATGTTTTTGAATAAGGAAAAAAAGAAGATTAATAGATAGACTGGCTCAAGGTAAACTCTGAGACCACTTTAGGCATAAAGGAAGGATTAGTTCTCAATGAAACCCTGTCGTTGTGGACAGTGAGGTAGAGTTGACTCAGCTTGCAACTCAAATGCTATTGTAGCAGAAGTCAAAGCAATGCATAAAATTGTCTTCCATGTTAAGAGCCTCTTATCAGCCCGATGAGCCAGTTCAAATGGAAAAAGAGTAATCTTCTCAAGCACAAAGTTAAGATCCCAAGGAAGTGCCACCTGTTTTGTATTTGGACAGATATGTTAAAGTTCTTTGAAAAATTGTTCGACTTGAGGATAAATAGAAAGGGGGAATCCAAGGACAGACAAGCTGAAATGGCCAACAAATGAACCTTGATAGAGAAGTAAGAAAGACCATAGGACAGTAACTCGCATAAATAATCAAGAACCAGTGGCAGCCTAGCCTTAAAGGGATCCTGCTTCTTGGAATGGCTCCAACTAAATATATTTTCTACTTACACATATATGATTTCTTAGTAGCAGGCATTTCAGCCCCCTTCAATACCTGTTACACATCCACAGAAAAAAGGTGCCTAAAAAGTATTAGAAGTCTATCATCTAGGCAGTCATTTGAAGAGTTTTCAAGTTGGAGTGTATCAAACAACTGTCTTGTGTTATGGAATCCAGGAGCCCCTAGAGAAGTGGGGTCAGAAAATCCCGTCTGTGGGGAAACCTGTAGTAATTGTTCTTGGCCAGTTTCAAAAGAAGGGAGAATCCCTGTTGCCTGGGCTAAAAGGGAGTCACTACCACAATCTTTAGGGGGTCCCCCTTGATATTTAGAAGAACTCTGAATATCACCGAAACAAGGTAAAAAGCCATTGAGGGACTTTTCTCTACATGAGAATGGGAAAACATGCATCTTCCAGGCCTGTTTGTAAGGAATCCAGTAGCAAAAGTTTTTTAGCTGTCTGTACTGAGAGTCGACAAGAAAATCTACCCGAGATGTTCCCCACAGTTGGAACAGTTCTTGGAAGACCTGAAAGTAAAGCCTTCATTTATGAGGGTATGTTCTGATTCTGCTTAGCTTGTCTTCAAACTTTTGCTCTGATGGAGTGTACGAAGCCTGTAGAGTCAATTTGAGCTGAGCTGCTATTTTCCAGGCAACTGCAGTAAGTCTGCAAAGAGGGCAATATCTAGCAACCCCAGCCCCATTTGCTTATGCATTACATCACTTTGGTTTTGTCTGGGAAAACCTGCAGAGGTCTTGCAGACCAGAGATGATTTAGGGCTTTCAAAGCATTTATTACTGCTGTCTTCTCATTGACATTTATGTGCTTATGTCTGTCATGCTTGTTCCAAAGATCTTGCACTTTCACACCTTTGGAAACTACTCCCCACTCCACGTCTAAAGCGTCAATTCTGACATACTGAAGAAGGTGTGGAAGGCAGAAAGGGTAACCTGGTTTCCAAAAGAGCAAGCCTATCAACCATAGAACCTCCTCCTTACAATTCCCAATATAGGTGTCTGAAAAGTTAAAGGGTGTAGATGCTGAGTCCAGACTGACCAGAGATAACATTGAAGTTTTCTCATGTGAGGTCTGGCTAAAGGAATCATAAGAATCTTAAAAGCCATGCATGCCAGAATCTTTAAAATTTCCCTAGCAGAAACCTAGTTTTGATTGGAAAAAGTCAGGAAGAACATTTGGAACATTTCTTTGTCTGGAGACATAAGGGCTCTTCCCATGGCAGAATCTTAACAGACATCCCAGGAAAACTGTTGTGTGAGAAGGAATGAAAGAATTTTTTAAGTTTACTTGAAAACCCATTCGGAGTAGGAGATTCTGAACACTTGCTAAGGGCTCTTGACAGCTTGAAACTGCAAATACAAGGCAATCATCCAAATATGGAAAAATGTGAATATTTTGAAGTCTGAGGTAAGCAATTTGTCTTAACTGTTTGCCAGTGGGAATGTGATAATAGTAAGCATCTTTAAAGTCTATCTTTACCTTAAAAGCTAGTAAAGGGACAAGGGGTAACTGGGTTCTGGGCTTTCCAAGATGACTACATGCTGATCAGCAGCTTAATTTCATTCTCTCCCAGTGTGAAAAAAGAAACTGACAGGTGAAGGCCAGTAACTCTGCCAGTTTTAGTAACATTCAGTTACTAGCTAAAAACTTCACTGTCTGGATTCCAGCAAAGAAGAACCTTAGAGAGCATGAAAGAAAGTCATCTGGAAAAGTTGACAAGAAAACACTGACCTGGAAAAATCCTGCAACTCTTCAGCAAAAAGCAATTCATGCTTCAGCTTTGGTACAACAGGTGGCTTCCAATAATTTAGAGGAAAATAAATCAAATGTGCTCAGGTCTGATTAAAATAAATGAAACATTGAAGGAGTGTATCAACTCAAAAAACAAAAAGGCTGGAAAAATGGAAGACGCTTTAAACAGCTATTAGGTTCATAGTTTCATAGGTTTATACTAGGCTATCTGCTCTAAGGCATTTATAAGCCTAGCCCAAATTTTTGTGGCTTACGCCACCCCTTATATGAAAAAATACTGTGCCCATTAGTTTGTTGTGCCTCTGTCCAGCAGTGACACAGAGATGATTCCCGGGGTAAACCTACGATCTCCCATCCACAGGTCTAGATTTCTCTTGAACAGAGTCAGCGAGGTGCTCTGCCTCACATGGACCGGGATTTTATTCCGCAGCATAGGGAGTCTCTGAGTGATAAATCTATCCCTCCAGCACGTCCTATTTATATCCGTGCTAAGGTTTAAGTCGCTTGCTCTAGTGGTTTTGGTGGATTTGGATTTTTTGAGGTGGAGCATGTCCATTAATTCCGGGTTGGACATGGCCTTGTATGTCAGGCACATGTCACCTCTGAGCAGACGGTATGCAACTGAATAGAGCTGGAGTTTCTTCAATCTGGCAGCATATGACAGATTTTGGAGTCCCTTTATCCTTTTGGTGAGGAACTGGGGTCTCTCCAATTGCTGCAGATGTCGGGTGAGATGCATCCCGAATGGGGCATTGTACTCGATCATTGGTCTGATAAGTGAAGAGTACAGGGGAACAATAACCTCACTAGATCTGGATGTGAATCCCTTCATGATCAGGTGGGCAATGTAGAAGGTCTTTCTAACCACTTTAGCAATGTGAGTGTCAAAAGAAAGGCCACTGTCAACCTGGGTCCCCAGGTCCCTGATAACCTCTTCTGTGCTTAGTGGATTGCCACCTATATGGTAGCTTGGGGTTACCTTGTTTTTCCTGAAGGGTATGACTATACATTTTTTGGCGTTTAACTTCAGGCCATGGCTCTGGCACCAGCTATCTGTTTCCGTGAGTCCCTTCTGAAGGATATCCGTGTCTGATGCACTTTCCACTATGGCGCCCAGTTTGCAGTCGTCTGCAAACTTTGTCAGCCAAAGTCCTCCTATGTTGGCCTGTACTTCTGAGAAGTAGATGCCAAACAATAGGGGGCCAAGGACCGAGCACTGTGGGACACCACTTGTGACCGGCTTGGAGTCTGACACAGCGCCAGCAACTCTAACCCTGTGAGTTCTGTCCTTAAGCCAGTTTGCAACCCATCTTGTGACATATGGGTTTACATTTAAGCTGGTAAGTTTTTCTACAATACCCTAGTGGGGTATTGTGTCGAAAGCCTTTGCAAGGTCAAGGTAGGCTGTATGGACAGCCTTTCCCTCATCAATGGCCTTGGTGACTGTTTCGAAGAAGTCGACCAAGTTCAAAAGGCATGATCTTCCCTTGACAAAGCCAAACTGGGTCGGGTCCAATGTCTGCAAGTCCTATATCTTTGTTTATGAGCTCCATTATGATCCTCTCCATAGCTTTGCAGACTAGACTTGTTAAGCTTATGGGGCGGTAATTACCAGGGTCCTTAGAGGCGCCGCCTTTGTGGAGTGGGACAACAGTTGCCGTACGCCACTCCTTGGGCACGTATCCTGTGGTAAGGCTGAGATTAAACAGCTGCCTTATGTGCGGGTTTAATTCCTCATTTAGCTCGTGTAGCACACAGCCGGGGACACCATCCGGTCCCATTGATGCTGTGTTTTTAGCTTTAGAGAGCAGCTTTCATCTGCGCATTTGAGATGTCCGGGAGGCTACACTCGGCTGGGATAGTTATCTCTCCTTTAGGGGGGGGAGAGGGGGTGAAGTTTGCACTGAACCTGTCTGCCAGTATGTTGGCAATGTCTGTGGGTTCAGTGATTTTGTATCATTTTGGACTAATTCTGAGCATATCTGGGAGTTTCCACCCAGGTTCCTAACATAGCTGAAAAAGGCCTTATGATTGTCCTTTGAATCCATGGCAATTTTTCTCTCAAAATTGGCCTTGGTTGATTTTATGAGTGCTCGTATTTTTTTACTAATAATGATCAGGGGTGACTTCCCTTTTATGGATTTTGTTCTATCATGTAATAGCTTTCTCCTCTTATTGTAAAGTTTGTTAATGGCTGGGGTCCACCAGACTGGACGTTTGCCCTTTGTGGAAAGAGTCTTGGTTTTATTTGGGATTGCCTGATCCATGCAGTCCTGGAGGTGTTCATAGAAGGCATTTGTAAGGGCTTCCGCAGCTTGGGTTGTGGTTTCCACTGGCTCAGGGGCCTTGAAGGATACCACACCAGTCTTGAGTAGTGTGAAGTTTGCTTTAGAGAAGTTCTTCACTATGGTCTTTTGTTTGGGGTGGGGTCGGGATGTGGATTTCCAGTGACATTAGTTTATGATCAGATCTCACAAATGAGGGATATACTTACGGTGTGGAGCATTTTGTCCCCATGTTTGTGACAATGAGATCTAGTATATTTTCTCCTCTCGTGGGAACAGTGACTAGCTGTTCCATGGCATTTGAATTTATGAACTCCAGGAACCATTGGGCTAGAAAGTTAGGGCTTGAGTAATGTTCCCAGTCTATATTCGGGTAGTTGAAGTCACCCAATATGATGGTGTTTGGAGATACATTTATACCCTCCAGTGTCTTCAGGAAGGCTGTGTGGGGTTCCTGAGTTTGAGAGGGTGGCCTGTAGCATGCTACAATTTGTAGAGCAGTTTTGCCTATGGTTAGTTGCACCTGGATGGTTTCGAAGCTTCATGCGTTGCCACCAACCTGGAGGTGTGGGTATCCTTTATGAATATGGATACACCCTCCTTTTGTGGTGTGGTCCGGGTTTTGGGGCGGAACGCATGATATGAGGTAAAACCTAATAGTGCCGGGTGCTCTCAGGAGCCTTGAACCAGGTTTCAGTTACAGCACAGACATCGATGTTCTCCATACTGAGAAGGGCCTCGAGTGCGTGCATTTTGAGATTTAGACTTCTGGCATTGAGCAGCATTACCCTCAGTTTCTTCCCATTTTTGTTTTCTAGGGTGGTAGGTTTAGAATTTGAGCCTTGCCTAAAAAGGCACTATGGGGTGGCAAGAGCCTTAGCCAATATCCGGAATCCCAGGGTGACAGGTGCAAGCCGTCCCTTGCGAAGCAGAGTGGCTTGTCAAGCATGTCATCCCAGGCAGACAGACACTGGATCCCCTTTGAATGACACCAGACATTAAGCCAATTGTTAAAGTTGATCATCTTGTCTCTATATTGTGGCATCATTCTTGGTGAAGGAAGGATACTGCTCAGGGTTAGGGTCATACCTGCCTGGGCTACATAATCAGAGAGCTCCTCTATGTCTCTTTTCATGTAGTCCAGGGAGGTACGTCTCAGGTCGTTCACACCAGCATGGACAATGACTGTGTCATATTTGTACTTGCCGTGGAGTGACCCGAGTGCTTGTGTTATGTGGCGGATTCTAGCGCCCGATAGGCAGCTTACTGTGACCCTCTCCTTGTTCAGTCTGGTGAGTGGGACGTCAGTGTGTCTGACTATGGAGTCACCTATTCAGGTAAACTGATAAAATTTCAGAAATCAGAGATCAAAGTGAAGAAAAGGCTGGTTGAGTATGAAACAGCTCAAGAAGAGCTGTTTCAAAAATGGTAGAGAGCACAAATAGAAAACCTGAGATTTTCTGTTGTACCAGAGAAATTGTAAGGAACAGGCTGCATTAATTTTATGAAAGCACACACAAACATTTGGTCTATTATTCCACAAAAAGTGCCCCCAGCTACTGTGTGTTCCTGGCCCAGTGTCCTGGCTAATCTCTCCAATCTGAGTACACTGCTCTAGGACACAGAAATTAACAACCTGAAGAACAAGGACCCTGTCCAAACTCCCTTCAGTCTCCACAGTTGAGCAACCTATCCCTGTACTTTCTCAGTAAAGGGAGCATGAAAGTATGTGTCTAATCTATAACGGCCAGTATATAGCTTATAACTTATTTTTAGATCTAGGTGGCTATAAAGCGCTAGCCAGAAAAAACAGCACCTTTACTCCCTCACCACTCTGTAACCAGTCTAATCTACTTTTTCCACCATTTAAAGACAGTCGGAACCACTACTCCTTTTCTTGCATTAGGAACCTAAACTCCCTCCTTTTTTACCCTGCTTACAATAAATTAATTTGGGCCACCAGGTGGCAGACTTGTCCCTTCCAGGCCTTGAAGCTTCCTCCTGACCTGTACTACACCTTTGGGGAGTGTAATGAGTTGGCAGTTTTTTAAAAAGTCCCCTACAGCATACTCTGTCAGAAATATTGGGTGAGCAAATGGGTATAACTAAGAACATTATTTTATGAGCTGGGATACATGGTCTGAATTGCTTAGACATAGTAAGGCCTTGTTAAGTTTAATTTTAGAGGCTGTTAAAAAAAGGAATTAGTAGAAAATGGAAATCAAAGTGTAAACCAACTGTATACAAAGTATTGACTATTGTAACACAGATAAAAGAGCTGGAAGTGGGATCTTTAATAAAGGGTAGGAGCAACCTACATAGAAGAATGGAAATTATGGGAACGATACATGCAGAGTATTTTTTGTAGGAGGAGGAGTGAGATTTAAGGGAAGGCAGAAATGGAGCAATTTATATAATGTTCAGTTTCTGAAAGTCATACAAAAGAATATATGTGCTGCATAATGTCTGTAACTGGGAACATCTTAATGCAGTTTGTTTTCTTTTATATAAATGTATGTTTGCCTATGTCATAGGTTTATAGGTTCATAGGATGATACTAGGCTACTGGCCCAGAAGCCCTTGTAAGCCTAGCCAAGAATTTCGCCATGTTTTCTCAAAGTCAGCACCTGTTTCCCCTGTCCAGCAGGGACACAGGTGGGATCCCAGGGGTTGTATTTTCTGTTTCCCATCCAATTGTACAGGTTCCTCTTAAAGAGGGCTAGAGAGGTACTCTACTGGCATGGAGATTCAGTCTATTCCACAGGTGGGGGAGTCTTTGGGACACAAATCTATCCCGCAAACAAATTTTATTAATATCACGTACTAGGCTAAAGCCTTGCATGCAGGTTGCATGAGTAGAGTTTGACTTACCGAAATGCAGCAACTTCATCAAGGCTGGGTCTGAGATGGCCTGGTATGCCAGACACAGGTCACCTCTGAGCAGTCTATATGAGACTTAAGTAATCTCGTAAGTGATAATTCAATAAAGGTGTTAAAAAGAGGTAACAGGTATCTGCAGCATAATATTTTTAACTTTGAGGTCTTGACAAAAAAAGTGAGAAAGGAGAAGTCTAGCACAGGCATCCAAGTCTCTTTTTTTCTTTGGCACCAGGAGATTCCTTGAGTAAAACTCTTTGCCCATCTGGCAATCCCTACGGTAACATTTTTTGCAGAAATGGGGAAAGCATAGATATTTGATTCACTGGAAAGGAGGGAGGGATTCCCATTACCAAGTGTACTCCCTTTGAATGAGTTTCAGAAACCAGTTGTCTGAAGTAGACTGTTGCTACAAAGGAAGATGTGGAATCAGAGAGCGGAGGAGAGATTACCAATTGTAGGGAGAGAGTCTGAAGAGTCAAGTTTGTCATTCATACATTTTGGAAGGCATTTGATTTGGAGAGGCTTTCTCTTTGGAGTCTCCTTGTTAATACTATTTAACATCCTATTTGTTGGAACATTGTTGCTGGATTGCTTTTTGAAAAAGGTAGCTGAGGTGCAAGGAAACTTTTTATTTGTCTTAAAGGAGGTTTGGAAGATTTGGGTCACCCTTTGGATCATTTCCCCCCTTGTTAAATCTCTTAAAACATCTCAGCTGCAGAAAGAGCAAACATAACTTCCTTGTCCAGTGAAGAATTTAAAATGTCTGTTTTAACATCTTCATGGAGATTTTAAAACATAAGCAAACAACTCTTATGATTGACCCAGAAGCAGCAGCCCTATTGAAAGTGTCAGCAGCATCATGACAACATTTTGTTAACTTTTTTATATTCTAAAAACACTGAGGTAAAAAGTTTAACATGTGAGCCAGACAGTTAAAATTTTGATTGGTGAACTGTCAAAATAAAATTTCTTCCCAAATTTGTCAGAAGTTTTCCCATTCTTGTCAAGGGGAGTAAATTAGTATTAGCAATGTGCCTAACAGAAACTGTTTTGGATAGACAGATAACGTACTGTTGTGTGTAGATGTCCTTCTGTCCACTGTTGCAATATTCTTTACAATAGGGCTCTCCTTTCCAGGGCAGCTTGATATTTGGCCGGTATACCAAAGCCTTATGATCTTGTATGCGCCGTACATCACTTTTATGCCCTACATCCTGAGTGGGGTGCATATGTGTGATTTACAGCATAGTTTCTCAGAAATGTATTGCCCCAGTAGAGAACAGTCTACATAAGATAAAGGAGTCCATGCACATCCAGAAGGAGAAATTTGCAGAAGAGAAATGGGAGACCCCCAGTCAGAAGGGAATCCAATACAAAAAGTAGAAAAAAACCAAAGGGGGTTGAAAGGAGGGAGCGAATACTGCAACAGTGAAAAGAAAGGACATTTACTATTGCAGTAAGATTTTATACAACTGTATTATGTCTTTCTGTATCACTGTTGCAGTATTCTTTACTGTAAGGAGAGTAAAAAAAAAACCTCAAGAAGCAGAATGGGAGTGGGAAGTCTGAGATGAGCTTTCAAAAAACCCATATAACAGGGTTCTAATGAAATCTATTCTGGCCCTAGAAACCATATCCAAATTATAATGCTTAGTAAAGGTATGCACTGAAGACCAAGTAGCAGCTTCAAGGGTGAAACTGATGCCCAGCCCCTTGAAGAAGGTACCAGAAGAGACAACAGCTCTAGTGGAATGGTTCTAACAGAAGCATTCAAAAATTTGCCAGGAAAAGAATAAGAAAAAGAAATGGCTTTAGATATCCAAGAGGAGATGGTTTGCTTAGAAACAGCCAAAACCAATGTTCTGGAATGAAAAGAAACAAAAGGCTGGTCAGACTTACAATTTGCCCTAGTTTTATCCAAATAATCTCTGAGCTGTCTGCACATATCCAATGTATGCAAGACCCTCTCACTAGCAGACTGAGGAAAAGGGAAAAAGAAGGACATTATACTGGCTGATTCAAGGACAACTCCTTTATTATCTTGGGTATAAAAGAAGGATTAGTATGAGACACACAATTTCCCTGTGGGAAAAAAAACAAAAAAGGAGGCATGGCTATAAGGGCCTGGAACTCAGAATCCTTCCAAGTAGAAGTAAGAGCCAGTAACAAAACAGTCTTTCAGGTACAGTGTTGGAAAAAGCAGAATCCCCAGGCTCAGTAGGAGCCTGTGTCAATTTTTCCAAAACAAAGTTGAGGTTCCAAGGAGGAGGAATGGGTTTCCTTGGAGGCCTGAAATGCAGAATGCCTTTAAGAAATTGATCTTAAAACTAGAAGCCAATGGAGGATTCAAGGGCTGACCAGCAGAAATGGCAGATAAATGGGTCTTCACACAAGAATAGGGCAATTCAGACTGCAGCAACTCACAGAAATAAGAGAGGACCAAAGGGAACCCCCTTCACTGGAAAAGGGTCATGATTAATGAGCATGGCACTAGATAGAAATTTTTTTTCCAGTTGGACATACAAGATTTTCTGGTTGAGTGTTTATTTGCTTCTTGTAAAATGAGCACATCCTCAGAAAAATGTTGCCCGAAAGGGATCAAGACCCTGATGCCCACAGTGTCATTTGTAGAGGAGAAGTGAAGATGGATGAGAGACCCCATGCCCAGTGTGAAGTGGTCCAACCGGTGAGATAACTTGTAGTGATTGTCCCTGGCTAGATGCATTGAGAGGGGGATCCAGTGCTGTCTTGGCTAAAAGGGAGTCACTGGCAAGATTTTTTTGCATGTCAAACTGAATCTTCTGCAGGACTCTTGGAAGTAGAGGAAGTGGAAGGAAAGCATAAAGAAACATCCCCTTCCAAGGAAAAGAAAGGGCTTCAGTCTTCCACACCTGATGGCATGGCATTTTGGAACAAAAGAGAGGGAGCTGGCTGTTCAGAGGGGAGGCAAAAAGATGTACCTGAGGAATACCCCACTGATGGACAATGCCCAGAAACATGTCTGTGTGAAGCATCCATTCATGAGCCTATGTAATGGACCTGCTCAGGCAGTTTGCCACTAGATTGTGCTCTGAAGGAATGTAAATTGCCTGATGAGTTAACTGTTAACTGAGAGAAACCTCCTATGCCTGAAAAGCCATCCTGTGGAAGAGGTAAGATTTTGTGCCTCCGTGCTCATTGACATATGACATCACTGTAGTGTTTTCTGTATACACTTTCAAGAGGCCTGGAAAGAACATGGAGTGAAAAGCTTGAAGGGTCAGAATCAGAACTGTCATCTCTTTGCTATTGATATGGTCTGATTTCTGATGGGCGGCCACAGACCCTGAATTTCAGGTGACCACATGATGCCCCCACCCCATGTCTGAAGCATTGGTAAGCATTCTTGAGAAGGGACTGGAAGCTGAAGGGCATAGCTGGGATTGAGAGCAAACTGATGAATCCATCACTTGAATTCCTTCTTTAGGCAAGGAAGTAGAGGTACACTGAAATACAGAAGGTGGCAATACTGCAGCCAAACCATCATGAGGTACCATTGAAGCTTTTGCATATGCAGTCTGACAAGAGGGAGCATTGGAATAGAAGAGGCCATGAATCCCAGGGTCCAAAGAAACTCTCTGGCTGGAATGGCAGTCAGAGGAAGAAGAGACTGAAAGAAGGCTGTCAGTCAAAACATTTGGAGGTGGAAGAGAGGCCAACATTGGCACTGTCTGAATCCTGCATCCCAAATACACATGAACCTGAGAGGGAGAGTCAGTACAGACTTTTGGAAGTTGATAGTGAACCCCAGACTTTGAAGAAGAAAGATGGTAAGCTCCAGATCCTGTAACAGATGACTGGGAGAAGGTGCCTGAAGCAACAGGTTGTCTAGATGAGGAAAAGTGTGAATGCATTTGAGCCTGCAGAAAGTAAACACAGGAGATAGGCATTTTGTGAATACCCTAGGAGCAGTAGAGAGGCCAAAGGGCAAAGCAGGGAACTGAAAATGAAAGGAAGAACCAGAGGAACAGAAAAACATAAACAATTCCAGAAAAGAGGGTAAATGGGGATATGAAGGTAAGAATCCTTCAAATCCAGACACCAGAAAATCCTGGGGTAGTAAAAGAGGATACAAGGTTTGAAGAGTAAGCATCAGAAAAGAAGGGGACCTTGAGAAAGGTGTTGAGGAGGGTGAGATTTAGAATAGGTCTCCAAGTACCATCCTTTCGAGGAACCAGGATCCAGGAACATCCTGGAATAAAATCCCTTTCCCACTTGGGAAGGGTGAACCAGTTGAATGGTTCCTTGGTACACTAGGGAGCTTAGGATCTCCTGAAAATGAAGAAGTTGCTCTAAGGGAGGTTGAGGAATCCCTGACAAAGGAGAGAGAGACTTCATACCATAAAGTAACTCTGATGATAGCAGGAACCCAAGAGTCTGAAGTGATTAGAAGCCAGTTTGAAAGATAAAGGGAAAGCTGAGGGGACAAAGGAACCTGACCTAAGAGAAGGGGGGAGGCAGATTGTCAAAAAAAGCAGGCTTATCAGATAAAGGAGGCTTCTGGGCCACAGAAGTCTGAGAAGCCTTAGCAGAGGAAACTCGCCTACCATCCTTCCTACCCTTGGAGGCCTGCGCACAAAAGTAGATCTAGAAGCATAATTCCTCTGGAATTTAGGGGCAGGAGAGACAATATGTTTAAGGTCCTTTTGGATTTTACCTTTCGCTTGAAGAGACTTAAAAAGGACAGTAGCAGCAGTCCAGAAAAGATGTTTATTATCCAAAGGCACATCCAACAGATTGGCCTTAATGTTCTCAGGCAAAGACTGGAGATGAAGCCAAGAATAACACCTCATGACAGACCCAAAAGCCGCAAACCTTGGAGGCATCAGCAGCATCATAGCTACACTTGATAGACTGATGAGCCACTTGAGAAGTAGAACCTGAAATAGGTAAGGCAGACTATTTGCATTCAAAATCGAGAAGGCCAGAAATAAGCTGACAAGCCTGAGAAATCAAGGCCAGAGCGTATCTGGTCATGTAAGCCTGATAATTAATAGCCCTAAAGGCCAAAGTAGAAGCAGTGTAAACCTTCTTACCAATGATCTGCATTGTGCTAGTATCCTTATCAGAAGGCAGAAGTTTGGACGAGGGCAAGAGCTTGTAAGGTTTGTCAGAAGAGACCGACACTACAGCAGGATCAGCAGAAGAACACTTAAGTAAATATTGACAATCCTCATGGGTCTTATAGAACCTGTCAAGCTTCTTAGGAGCAGGAGACTGACAGTCAAGAGACGTGAACGCAGAAATGAAAGTGTCTTACAAGGCAGCCAACACACAAGAAACTGCAGATGGTTTAGGAGTATCCACCTGAAGCAACTCATAATATCTCCTCTGAATGTCAGACAATTGAGAAAAATCCCATTTAAAGTATTCCATCGTCCTAGCAATTGTGTCCCCAAAGGACAGTTCCTCAAAAGGAGACTCAGGGCTAATAGACTTCTCCTCATCAGAACCATAAGCTAAAGGTGAAGGCATCTGCGAATAATAGTACAAGGACCCCTCATCTAACTTTGAATGTTCATCTGAGAAAGCTGGTTGCCTAGGCCATTTAGAACAGGTAGAGGCCCAAGGAGGAACAGGTGTCAAAACCCATTGTGAGGCTTCAGGGCCATCAAGGCCGAAAACAAGCCCTGAGTAAACTCTTGCCATTCCCTTTGAGGATCTTTAGGACTGACCAAAACATGGTTCATATTTTGTCTTTTCTTGGAAGGGATGTCAGCCCTAATAAATATTGGAGTTTCTGAACCTTGGTGAGATTCAGTAAGAGTACCTGGAACCTCCTTCCTGAGCAATATCTGCAGAATCCGTCTAGGACCCTCTGGAATAGTCAACATGGTTCCTCCTTGATGTCTAGAGCAGATGCCTGCAAAGCCTTATAGGATGCGTGAAAAAATAGATCCATGACGGCCTCCAACAGGCTCACAGCCTCCAACAGGCTCACAGCAGAGGAATCCAATGTAGACTCTGACGCCTACAGAGATATTAACCGCTTCCAGAGAGACATCTGGTGGAGGCTGGACAGCTAAAGAATCCAGCTGAGACTTCTTGGCCACCTTCTTACCTAACAGGAGTATCTTGGGATTAATGGATTCTGCCAAGTTACCCTGGGCTAACTATTTAAACCATTGTTTTTTCAAGAGAAGTGGCCAAGGAAGACAAACAGCTTCTTTGTGTCTTAGGCAAATATGCCTTACAGATACTAGAAGAGGTATGGTTATGGGAAGCACCCAAACAAAAGAGACACTGTTCATGATGATCCTTATGGAGAATCCGACTCCCACACTGACATTTTCCCCTTCTTGGATGACATAAACTGTAAGTAAGCAGAATAAATGGAAGACTAAACAAAAGGAAAAAAAAAAAAAAACAACCCCAACTGGGCACTTATCTGATGGCCAAGTATTCAGCACAGCAACAAGGCATTCAGACCAATGAGCAATAACAGTGTTTGGACTGGCAGCAAAGAAGTTCTGGGTAACTGCATCTGTACATAACTTTTATGCCCTATGTCCTGTGCAGGGAGCATGTGTGTGATGTACAGTGTATACAAGATCATAAGGCTGTGGTATACTGGCCAAATGTTGGGCTGCCCTGGACAGGAGATCCCTATAGAAAAGCATACTACAACACTGATATAGCAGGACATCTGCAGGGTCTGCTTTAGGATTAGAAAGCATGTAGCTATGAGTCTGAGGTACTCTAACCTTTCAGACTTCCAAGGGACAAAAATTGTTTTTCTCATAGCTTGTAGTTTACTTGGCAGTCTCTAAAGCAGATAAAACAGGAGGAACAGTTGTCGACTGAGGAATATCCTGTTGTAACAAATCATAATACACTTGTTAGGAAGTAGGAATTTCTGATCCCACTGAAAAACTTTTTTCATTTCAGATGAAATTTCTGGAAAAAAAAGTCTTCTGGTTGGAAATCTAAAGCAATACTTTCCTCAGGATGTTCATATTCAGTAGAATTTCCCTGAAGCACAAAATTTTTCCATCTAATCTCTACACTTCTGATCGAAATTCAGAGTCAGAATGGGAGGTAACTCTCTTTTTTTCCTTTCTTTCCTGAAGAGGAAGTCGGTGAAGTAAAAGCAGAAATTAACTTCTAGCCAATCCCAGTAAATCTTCGTTGTCCTTTGAAAAAGAAATAAAAGATATCAATTTTTTTGCACTTTGTTTTCCTGAGAAACTCCCTGGAAAATGACAGACCCAAAGCAGGAATTCTGTCCTTGGGCTCAGGCTGTCTTTCCTGGCTATGCAGTAGACCTTCAGCTGCCCCTTCCTGTAAGACCAACAATAGTGGTGGTTCTTTGTCCATGGAGGGCAACTCTACAGCAACAGGGGATGTGTCTATCCTCAAGTCCTTACTGGCTTTAGGTGTTTCACCAGAGGTAAATAATGAGCAGTTTGAGGAACTAAAGGCAGCCACAACAGTGGCACCCATAAGCAACTGAGGCAAATCCAAAGCCAGTCTGACAACTTTCTTCATGTTATGGACAGGGGAAGGAAGAACCAATGAGAACAGTAATTGTTAAGTAGGTCGAGCCATGAAGGAAGCTTGTAAGTCAGGTATTGGAACCTGAAGAAGTCAGTAATCTCAAGCAGGCCAGAGGAAGGTTTTCAGATTAAAAAAAATAAATAAAACACACTGAAAGTTCTAAAAAGTAATGATCTTGCCTTGAACACACAAATACTATCAGTTTATATTTGAAAAGGTTCAAAAAAACAAATTAAAACACAAATAGTTCTCACAAGCAATCGCTGAGCTATAGCCCACAAAAGTAAACTTCATAGCCAAAAACACAAAACTTTCACAGAAAAACACAGGTTTTCCTCAGACAAATAAGTCCTCTGTTATGGAAAACCTTCTAATTATCTGCCCAGCCTAGTAGTCTCTCTCAGTTCCACGAAGCCTGTAAGTGGAGCACACTTCAGCAACAAGAAAGCTCTGAGGCTTGTAGTGCTCTAAATGTCTTTGATATGGATCTCTGCTTGAGCTCCTGGCAGTTAGTGCACATGAAAGACATGGAAAGCACCCTAAAGCTTTGAAAAGCTGACCAGTTGGTTTTATCCTTGGTAGGATATCATCCAAATAGCTTAGGTTACTTTAACAATAATCTAATGTTGAATATATATTATTTGTCCATGCCTTTCATCATTTTGTTTTAGTTTTCAAGCCTATCTGCTTAAAAATGTCTGCAGCTTAAACAAAGGCCATTAGTCTAGATGTCCACCTCTATAAAATGTGACATTATATTTTAATTCCACATATAATACGATCAGTATATTTTTACAGCCACCTCAGCAGCCCAAGATCACAACATTATATTGATTCTAAAATGCTTCATGTCAGCCTTTCTCGCCATGCTACAGTGTAAAGCCTAGATATATTATAACTAAGGAGAAATTATTTAATTTCTTTAATATGTTTAGTTATGTACAGCTGTCACTCGTACAACTCCACCACCTAACATTTAAAATAACCTTTGGTTGCACACTATTCAGTACTGCTTTACAGTATAATGTAAAATTTACATCATGAATTTTTCTACAAAGATTAATAAAAACAAAATCGTTTTTACTTTCTCTTCCTTCTTCAGTCCCTTCAGTGTACTTCCAATCAGTAATGACATACAGGGGTTCATGTTTTACAGTTCAGTCACCAGTTTAATGTAGTCAGCTAACTTTCAGTCTTTTTCAGCCACTTGTTCTTCCAAAGCCAAATTTCACATGCCTTATCAGACATATAATGGGAATGATGCTTTATAGTTGTCCTATTTATTCACTAATTTCACATTGTTGTTCGTCTTCTTCCTGATCATCTCTGTCTCCCAACAGCCAGTTCAAGTCCAAGGTAGTCCTGATTTTGCTAGTCAGCTCCTGGGCTTACTTCTGTCACTCAAGCATTTGAAACCTTTGGGACCTTGAAAGATGTTTTATGTGGCCAAGTCCCTCTATGAGGTGGCTATTGTCAGAAGAATCGGAAGCAGACTCTCCTTCTGCTTGTTGGCTCACTCTTTGCTGGCTAAACATTTTTTTTATTTCTACTTATCCTGTTCTGCATCCAAAAATGTCTTTGATGCTCTAGGAAAAAATTATTCTGAAGAAAGCAGGATACAGCAAACCAAATCTCACACCACCCTCTCAACATTTCCTGGCTGCTGTGATAAACTTGCTTTTCTTCTGCATTGTGTACATTTTTCACATGAACACTGTGCTGTTTTCAGGTTTTTGGTACTTTTCCTTTCTGCTACAGTTTTATCAGGAGCAGCTCTTTCTGCTGGTATGATTACATCTTTACTAATTTAAGTCTCTGCTGCTTTCACATGGCCAGATATGGAGGATACACAACAAATTCTGCTGTGGAACACCAGTCCAGTTGCTTATTTAAACTTTCATAAAATTAATGTTGTCTATTCCTTCTACTTTTTCTGGTTCAGTGAAAAAATACAAGTTTTCTCTGCATGTTCTGTCTTCTAATGCTACTATTTCTTGAAAATCTCTTTTTTCCAGGCCTCATGCTCAGCCAGCTTTTTCCTCATTTCTGCTTCTGATATTTGCAGTTTTATCAGTTCATCTAAATAACAAGCTAAATCTTCCTAAGTTGACATTTTTTCATCAAGTGGGACCTCCTGGATAGAACTGTTTTGAAGGTGGATCATTGCCTCATTGTCCTGTTTGATTTCTCTGATAGTGTGAGCACCTGGTATGGACTTTCATGTTTGTGGGGTTTTGTTCAGAGGGAATCTTGCAATCTCTGAATATTATGCCCCTTGCCTACTTGTTCCATGTGGGCCTGAACACTCAGGCCCATAAAGGGACAACCTTTCTCCAGCTACCTGCAGAGGGGAGCAGACAGAGAAGATTTTATGGCTAGCACTACCCATTTGTGAACAGGCTGCTGCTGACCAGCTGGCAACCATTACTTTGAATCCAAAAGACACTGTTATTGCAGATGAAAGTTCGTCTTCTATCCCTCTTACCTTCCTACTAATAGGCTTGCTGTGAGTAAGGAACGCAGGCAAGCATTATAGGTTCATAGGTGTGTACTAGGCTAATGGTCCTGGAGCCTTTACAAGCCTAGCCCATAGGATTACTCTGGCATTGTGTCATCCAACCTTAGTTCCTAGTGCCTCTGTCAAGTAGAGCCACTGGAGTGATCCCTAGGGTGAATTTTCCATTTCCCATCCACTCACCAAGATTTCTCTTGAAGAGGGCCAGTGAGGTGCTCTGCTTGACATGTATAGGAAGTCTGTTCCATAGCATGGGCAGTCCCTGGGTTATGAACCTGTCCCTCCAGCATGTTCTGTTGATTGTGATAATGAGGTTGAGGTCTGTGGAGAGTGTGGTGTGGAGGGAATGGGATTTCTTTAGATGTAGCATTTCTAACAGAGCTGGGTCAGACATGGCTTTGTAAGTCAAGCAGAGATCACCTCTAAGTAGGCGATATGAGAGAGAATAGTTGTAGTTTTTTGAGTCTGTCCATGTAGGACTGGTGTTTAAGGCCTAGGATCCTCTTTGTGAGGTACTTTTGTGGTCTCTCCAGTTGTTGCAGGTATCTAGTGTGATACATGCCAAATGGGGCATTGTACTTGATGATTGGCCTAATGAGAGAAGAGTAGAGGGAGACAATGACCTCTTTCTTCCTGGATGCGAAACCCGTAGTAATGAGATGTGCCACATAGAAGGACTTTCTGACCACAGTGGCAATGTGGTGATCAAAAGAGAGGTTGCTGTCGACCTTTGTTCCCAAATCTCTTCTAATGCCTTCTGTGTTCAGTGGACTACAATCGATGTGGTAATTCAAGGGAACCTGTTTTTTCTCAAAGGGGATGACAACACATTTTTTTTTGGCATTGAGCATGGTTCTGACACCAGTCGTTGGTCTCAGTGAGGCCTTTCTGTAGGATGTCAGCATAATTTGGGGAATTAGTAATAGCTCCCAACTTGCAATCGTCTGTGAACTTTGTCAGCCAGAGTCCCTTCATGTTGGCCTGGACTTCAGAGAAGTAGATACCAAACAGAAGTAGATAACAAACAGGAGAGGACCCAGGACCAAACCCTGTGGGGCTCCAATCGTGACTGGTCAGCAGTCTGATTTGGACTCCGCTACTTTCACACTGTGAGCCAGTTTGCAACCCACCTAGTGATATAGGGGTTGATGCCCAGCTTAGTTTTTCTATGATTCCTGAGTGGAGAATGTTATCTAAGGCCTTGGCCAGATCAAGGTAGGCTGTGTGAATCACCTTGATTTCATCCACAGCTCTGGTGTCTGACTCATAGAAGTTGACCAAGTTGAGCAGGCATGATCTACCCTTCACAAAACCAAACTGTGTAGGATCCAGAGTTTGGAGATTCCCTATATCCTTGTTTGTTAGGTCCATGAAGATGTGTTCCATAGGCTTGCATATCAGACTTGTCAGGCTAATGGGGAGATAGTTCCGAGGGTCTGTAGTCGCTCCTGCTTTGTGGAGAGGGATGACTGCAGCAGTGCACCATTCAGTAGGGACAAAGCCTGAGGTGAGGCTGTGATTGAACAGGGCACACAGGTGAGGTGCCAGTTCACTCTGTAGCTCATGTAGAACACAGCCAGGGATATTGTCAGATCCCATAGAAGTTGTATTCTTGGCCTTGGACAGTGCTGTTTTAACCTGTGCAGCAGTAATACTGAGTGCCTGGCAGTCTACTGGTATTGTGATTGGTCCTTTGAGGGGGGGGGGGTGAGAGCGGTAAAGTTGGCAGTGAATCTGTCGGCCAGTATATTGGCTATATCTGTTGGCTGAGTATAAGAGGTACCATTATGCAGTAGCTCAGAGCAAATCTGGGTATTGCCATGGAGATTCTTTACATAACTATAGAGGGCCTTGTGGATGTCTTTACTATCTGTTGCAATTTTGTTTTCATAGCTAGCTTTAGAGGATTTGATGAGGGATCTCCACCTTTAGTTGAGGCTGATAAGGGAGTTTTTCCAGTTTTGGGAATTCACCTTATTCCGCATCAGTTTTCTCTTTCTGTTGTAGAGTTTGTTTATGACAGGGGACCACCAGATTGGCTTCCTTTTTTTGAGGAGAGCATCTTGGTTCTGTTGGGTATGGTGAGATCTATGCATTTGTGTACGTGTTCGTACAGTGCATTGGTGTATGATTTGGCAGTCATGCAACTATTCTCCATTTGCATATGTGCCGTGAAGTTAGCCACCACTGTTTTTAGGAGCCCAGAGTTAGCTTTGGAGAAGTTTTTCATGGTGGTTAAAATTGTGGGTGGGGTGGAGGGGTGGATTTCCAAGGTGATTAGTTTGTAGTCGGATCTAACCAGGGAGGAGTTGACTATTGGTGTAGAGCAACAGTCGCCCATGTTACTAATGATCAGTGATTTTGCTACCTCTAGTGGGGGTAAGAAGGAGCTGGTCCTGGGCATTGGAATTAATGAATTCCAGGAAGTGTTGGGCAGGTGTATTGGTACATGAGTAGTTTTCCCAGTTAATGTAGTTGAAGTCGCCCAGTATGAGAGTGTTAGGTTGGACCTTAATATTCTCCAGGGTGCTTAGGAACATGGAGTGTGAGTCTTGGAACATGGTTGGCGACATATAGCAGACTACGACCTGAATTGCTGTCTTACCCACTGTTAGCTACACCTGAAGTATCTCAGATGCCTTATGTTGGGCTACCAGTGTGGAGGTGTGCTCATCCTTTATGAATATGGAAACACCACTGTCTTTGGAGCTTTGGTCCAAGTTCTGGGGCCGAAAGGTGTGGAATGAGTTATAGCCTGGTTGTGCAGGGGTGCTTTCTGCTGCCTTGAACCAGGTCTATGTTACAGCACAAATGTCTTTGTTCTCCATTTTAAGGAGTGCTTCGAGCCAGTGCATTTTGAAATTTAGACTTCTAGCGTTGAGCAGCATGACTGTCAGATTTCATTTGTTTGTAGCTGTTACAGTGGTAATTTGGTCTTTGGAACACCACCTAAAAAAGGCACTATAGGGGTGGCAAGAGCCTTGACCAGTATCTGGAAGCCCAGGAGTGACAGATGCAGGCCATCTTTGGCAAAGCATCGAGGTCTGTCAATCATGTCACCCCAAGCAGATACTGGATCCCCTTAGAATGACACCAGAAACGTAGCCAGTTATTGAAATTTTCTGCTTGTACTGTAGCATCATTCTGGGTGCTGGTAGGATGCTGCTCAGGGCTAGGGTCATACCCGCTTGGGCTACATAATCCGAGAGCTCCTCCATGTCTCTTTTCATGTAGTCCAGGGAGGTACGTCTCAGGTCATTCACACCCATATGTACAATGATAGAGTCATATTCATATCTGTTGTTGAGGGACCTAAGTGTGTATGTTATGTGGTGGATCCTGGCACCTGACAGGCAGCTGACTGTTACTTTCTCCTGATTCAACTTACTGAATGGGACATCAGTGTGCCTCACTATCAAGTCACCTATGAGTAGTGTGTTGAGCATGCTGTTTTGCCTTAGGGGCTTTGGTTTAGTAGCACACTGTTTAGGAGAGTTATGTGTCTCATGATTAGTGTTGAGTTATGGTGCTCGAGTGCATTTCTGCCTTGGAGGTCTGTGCTGTTTGGGTAGATTTTTATTGAAAGCCTCCACGAAGGTGGGTGTGTGGTTTGTGTTTTTATGTGAAGGCAGTGCTGGTATATGGTCTGGAGAGCTTTGTGTTACATGTGGTGTGGTGCAAGTGTTGACCTTCTCCTCTTGACCAGTTTGGATATATAAGTGCATCTCTCACAAGTCTGAGTGTTGGGAGGTAAGAGGACAGGGTTGTCAGTGTACATGAGGCAGTTGCTACATTGCCTCAGGATGCCCAAGTTCACCAGGTTAATAGGAGAAAGGACAGGGAACTGACCTTGAGACATGCCTGGAGGTGTGGGCATTAATAATAACTACTGGAGCTGTTTCCTTGTAGAATGTTTAGTGCTGGTAGCACTTGTGTGCTACAATAATTGCTACAAGAAGTCTGGTAAAGTTCTAAACTAATAAGCTAATAAAAGTGAAGGAGATGAGAGAGCTAGAAGATATAAGGGAAAAATTGAAGAGCAGACTTTGGCACCACTCAGAAGCTTCCAAACAGTCCTGGATACATGAAATCTGTATATGGGCTAGACTAGTTACAAGAAAGACGGGAAAAGCGCAAACTCGGGCTTTTAAACCAGAAAGCTGAAAGATATGGAAAACCTGCCCAAACGGCCAATAAACTACAATTTCTGGACCAAAAGCCACTCCTCTTGTGGTAGATAGGCTACCTAGTGCTTACCACTCCCACTGATAAGCTAGAAGGCTTCCCTCTAGCACAGAAAGCCTTGGGGGGGTCAGAAGTTTACAAACAGTCCTGGATACAGCAAATCTGTCTCTGGACTAGAGTAGCGACAGAAAAGGTGACAAACGAGTGCAAACGTGGGCTTTTAAACCAGAAAGTTGAAATAGATGGAAACACTGCCCAAACGGCCAATAAATAACAATTTCTAGGCCAGAAACCATTCCTCTTGTGGTGGGTAGGCTACCTAGTACTTACCACTCCCACTGATAAGCTAGAAGGCTTCCCTCCAACACAGAAAGACTTGGGGGGGGGTGTCAGAAGCTTACAAACAGTCCTGGATACAGCAAATCTGTATCTGGACTAGACTAGTGACAGGAAAGGTGGCAAATGAGCGCAAACGCAGGCTTTTAAACCAGAAAGTTGAAAGAGATGGAAAAACTGCCCAAACCATTAATAAACAACGATTTCTGGGCCAGAAACCACTCCTCTTGTGGTAGATAGGCTACCTAGTGCTTACCACTACCACCGATAAGCTAGAAGGCTTCCCTCCAACAGAGAAAGGCTTGGGTGGCTCAGAAGCTTACCAACAGTCCTGGTTACAGCAAATCTGTATCTGAACTAGACTAGTTACAGGAAAGGTGACAAATGAGCGCAAATGTGGGCTTTTAAACCAGAAAGTTGAAATAGATGGAAACACTGCCCAAACGGCCAATAAACTACAAATTCTGGGCCAGAAACCACTTCTCTTGTGGTGGATAGGCTACCTAGTGCTTACCACTCACACTGATAAGCTAGAAGACTTCCTCCAACACAGAAAGGCTTGGTGGGCTCAGAAGCTTACCAACAGTCCTGGATACAGCAAATATGTATCTGGACTAGGCTAGTGACAGGAAAGGTGGCAAACGAGTGCAAACGCGGGCATTTAAACCAGAAAGTTGAAAGATATGGAAAAACTGTGTAAACGGCCAATAAACAACAATTTCTGGACCAGAAACCACTCCTCTTGTGGTAGATAGGCTACCTGGTGCTTGCCACTCCCACTAATAAGCTAGAAGGCTTCCCTGCAACACAGAAAGGCTTGGGGGACTCATAAGCTTACCAACTGTCCTGGATACAGCAAATCTGTATCTGGACTAGACTAGTTACAGCAAAGGCAGAAAACAAACTTAGAATTGAATTTATTTTTTTTTCAGAAAGCAGCTAAAACTGCACTAAAAGCTATTCAAGTGCAATGCAAGCTAGCCCACTTGAGTGTGTAGCAGTATTAAAGCAAATACAGTTTAAATAAATGCAATTTATTTAAAATGTATTCTGAACTAAATTCAATTGTTTTATTCAATTCTGAACAGTTAAAAGTGCCAAAATATATACTTATCTGCTGAGAAGCACACTCAGTCAGAACACAAGGAGATTTTTTTTTTTGGTTAGTAAAGTGCAAAGGGAGGAAGGAGGAGCAGAAGTTAATTCAAGGTTAAGAATCTAAGTGGGTTGGCCTTCTCAAATGTTCTCTCTGTATTAGAATGAACACTAGACTGGGAGGAGTGTCTCAGATCAAATTTGCAGTAGGGGCGGGCAACTGCAAGGCCACCAGAACAAATGAGAAAACAGAAAACAATGCCAGCATATATATATATATATATATATATATATATATATATATATATATATATATATATATATATATATAAAATTCAGTCAAGCAAAAATGAAGACAGTACAGAACTCTGAAAAGTTAAACCAAAAAATATACAGTGCAGAACTCGAAAAAGTTAAACCAAAAAATATACTTATCAGCGCTCTATTTATAGATTGTTTGAGAAGCACTCTTCAGTCAGAACACAAGGAGATTCTACCAGTGGTGTGCAGGAATTTACAAACAGGGACTATTTTTAAATCAGCAAGCCTTGAAACAATCAGATAACACACACATTTCGGCCACCTAACCTGGACCAAAACACTAAAGCCTTGAAGCAATCAGATAACACACACCTTTCGGCAACCTAACCTGGACAGAAACACTAAAGGCGGAGGCATGTCCATATTCATTAAGGATATCCACACCTCCAGGCTAGTTGCTCAGCATAATGCATCTGAGGTTTTCCAAGTGCAGCTAACTCTGGGCAAGACCGCAATCCAAATTGTAGCTTGGTACAGATTTCCCACCATGCCCCAGGATTCCCACTCCTCATTTCTTGATACACTGGAAAATTTTAGGGTACAACCCAACACCCTAATAATGGGCAATTTCAATTACCCCACCATTAACTGGGAAAACTGCTCATGTACCAACTCTTTTGCTCAACGTTTTCTGGAATTCATAAATTCCAATGCCTTGCATCAACTTATTCACACCCCCACCAGGGGCAGCAATATCCTTGACCTGGTCATTGCCAACATGGGCAAGTTCCACACTAGAGGTCAATTCCTCATTGGTCAGATCTGACCACAAGCTAATCACCCTAGACGTACACATCCCGTCCCCACCCCCCATTAGGGAAATCACTTTAAAAAATTTTCCAAAGCCAACTTCACGCTTCTTAAGATAGAAGTGGCAAACTTCACGACACCCATGCAGACGGACAGTAGAGGTACTGTTGAATCCCACACAAATGCACTTTATAAGCACTTACACAAGAGCATGGATTGTGCTATCCCTAACAGAACCAAGATGCTAGCCTCCAAAAAATGGAAGCCAATCTGGTGGTCCCCTGCCATAAACAAACTCTACAACAGAAGAAAGAAACTGTAGCAGAAGAGAGTAAAATCCCATGATTGGAGGAACTCCCTGGTCAGCCTCAGCAAGAAGGAGAGATACCCTCATAAAATCCTCCTAAGCTAGTTACGAAAACAAAATTGCAACTAATTCTGAAGACAACCACAAAGCATTCTATAGCTATGTCAAGAATCTCAATGGCAACACTCAGACCTGCTCTGAGTTACAGCACAATAGCACTAAATATACAGAACCAACTGATATTGCCAACATTCTGGCAGACAGGTTCTTTGCTAACTGTACCCCCCTCTTACCCCCTAAAGGGCCCATCTCTATACCTGAAGAATGCAAAGTTCCTGTAATCAGGGCTGCACAAGTAAAAAAACACACTCCCTAAAGCCAAGAACACAGCATTCATGGGACCAGACAACATGCCAGGCTGCGTTCTACACGAACTACAGAACGAACTGGCACCCCACCTAAGTACCTTGTTCAATCATAGTCTCACCTCAGGCTTTGTGCCCACTGAATGGCGCACAGCAACGGTTATCCCACTCCACAAAGGGGGAGCCACCACTGACCCCGGGAACTACTGCCCCATTAACCTGATGAGCTTGGTTTGCAAGGCCATGGAACGTATCATCATGGAACTTATAAACAAAGACATTGGTAATCTCCAAACTATGGACCCCACCCAGTTCGGCTTTGTAAAAGGCAGATCATGTCTCCTAAACCTGATAGACATCTTTGAAGCAGTCACCAAAGCCGTAGATGAGGGTAAGGTGGTTCACACAGCCTATTTAGATGTTGCCAAGCCTTTCAACACCATCCCCCACTCTGAAATTATAGATAAACTCACTAAACTGGGTATAAATCCCTATGTCACAAGATGGGTTGCCAACTGGTTCACTGACAGAACCCACACTGTGAAAGTAGCAGATTCTAAATCCGACTTCAGACCAGTGACAAGTGGAGTACCACAGGGTTCAGTCATGGGTCCTCTCCTGTTTGGTATCTACTTCACTGAAGTACAGGCTAACACAAATGGTCTTTGGCTAATGAAGTTCGCAGATGACTGCAAACTAGGAGCCATAATCGAAACTCCTAATTATGTGGACATCCTACAAAAGGCCCTCACTGAGACAGATGCCTGGTGTCAAAGCCATGGCCTCAAGCTCAAAGCCAAAAAGTGCATTGTCATCCCCTTTGATAAAAACTCTGTACCCATGAAATACCACATAGGCTGTAGTCTACTTAACACCGAAAGTGTGATGAGACCTTGAGACACAGGTGGACAGTAGTCTCTCCTTTGGTAATCACATTGCCACAGTAGTCAGGAAATCCTTCTACGTGGCATACCTCATCACCATAGGTTTCTCATCCAGGAAAAAAGAGGTCATTGTTCCCCTCTACTCATCACTCATTAGACCCATTATAGAGTACAGCGCCCTCTTTTAGTATGTACCTCACAAGACATCTACAACAACTGGAAAGGCCGCAGAAATACCTCACAAAGAGGATTACCAGCCTCAAACAGATGCCCTACACAGACCATCTCAAAAAACTCCAGCTTTACTCCGTTGCATATCGCCTACTCAGAGGCGATATCTGCCTAACATACCAAGTGAAGCATGTCAAACCCAGAGCTGTTGGACATGCTTCACTTAAAGAAATCCCAATCCCTCTGAGCTACACCCTCTATGGACCTAAACCTTGTCACCACAATAAACAGAACATGCTGGAGGGATAGATTCCTGTCCCAGAGACTTCCCATACTCCGGAACAAACTACCTATCTATATCAAACAAAGCTCCTCATTAGCACTTTCTAAGAAAAATCTTGATGATTGGATGGGAAATAGGAAATTCACCCCGGGGCTCACTTCTGTGTCTCTGCTCAACAGGGACACAGGAAAATAATTTTCTTGGGTGGTGAAAGCCAGGGTACCTTTTTGGCTAGGGTTATATAGGCCCTAGGGCCAATAGCCTAGTACTTACCTATGAACACAAAAACTGTTAGACCAGTTTTATCAACTTTAACACCACCACTACAAGAATAGGGGGGAAACAGTTTTAGAACAGATGAGAAAACAGAAAACATTGCCAGCATATATATAAATAATTCAATCAAGAAAAAATAAAGAAATGCAGAACTCTGAAAAGTTAAACCAAAAATATACAGTGCAGAACTCTGAAAAGTTAAAACAAAAAATGCACTTATCAGCAGTCTGTTTCCAGATTGTTTGAAAAGCACTCTTCAGTCAGAACACGAGATTCTAGCAGTGGTGAGGACATTGTGAAGTACAGCTTGACTATGATCCCATTAATCTGATATGATAGCAAAGGGATAAGAGAAGCAACTCTGTAATTGAAGCTGCTTTTGGTGATTTTAAGCAAATGAGCAAGTTAAGCAAGGAGGAAGATGACTTGGAAAGATTTGAGGGTGATGTATTACATGGTCTAGGCATGAAAATGTGGCTATTGCAGGTCAGCATAGAGGAAGAGGAAATGGACATAGTGAAATGAAATAGGCAGGGGCTATGCAGTATAGAGACTAGACTGCGTCTTTCTCAAGGTATGGGTAGCATAGAAGGTAGAGGGAGGAGACAGGGGGCATATAAAAAGTAGAAAGCTGGGGAGGTATGCATACAGACAGTCATCAGCAGAATGCTGGTATTTGAGGGGAAGACATTTTAAAAGGCTTTTAGTTTTACTGAATGAATTCTCATATGATCAGGTTGCTAGCATAGTGAGGCAGTTGTGGGTTAGGAGGAGACAAATGGAAATATGGCAGATGACTAAGAGAAGTTACTTGAGGAGTTTAGAGGAAACAAGGTACATGGAGCAGATGAGCTACCCCCTGGGAATGCTAAAGGAGTAGGTGAGAAAGCTGGCAGAGCCTTTGGTTAGATTGACCAGTTTTTTTACAAATTCATGTGCATCCACTCAACTGGAAATAAGCAGTGGAATGACTCTATTTAATTTATTCTGTTCACTTTACTCGTACAAACTGTAATGTATAAATAATGCTGCAAAACAGCTTGCTTCTTACTTGTGTAGAAAGCTGTTACTGCTTGTGCTGTTTTTATATATAATGTCTGCAACTTACAGCTGCGTAAAACTGTGTTAACAATTGTAAAAAGGCTGTTACTACTTGTTCCATACTTTATATGATGTTGTCTATAACCTGAAACTGTAACCAAAGTTTTTCTTCCTGAGCCTCTGCTGAAAGTGGGATTTTGCCCAGTCAGACCATCCTAGCAAACAAATAAATAAAGGGTGGTTAGCAGAGGAGATCTACAAAACTACAGACCAGCCAACCTCACTTTGGTGGCAGACATAGTAACAGATAGAATTATGTGGAAGATATTGATAGATTTCTCACATAATCCAACACCTTTTGGATGAGCACCAACATGGATTCATAAATGGAAAGTCATGCCAGAATAACCTGATTCACTTTTATGGCGGGGTGTTCAGGGAGTTCTCAAGATGTAATCAGTTTGCTGTGGATATCTAGATTCTGCAAGAATTACCACACCAGGGACAATTTGGGAAACTCAAAGACTTAGATTTAGGACCCAGGGGAGAAATGCTGGCTCAAATCTAGTTTGCAGGCAGGAAGTAGAGAACATACTGTGCTTATCTCAGGAGGAGGTAGTCACAAGTAGAGTGTCTCAGGAGTTTGTTTTGGGCCCTGTTGTGTTCAACACACAAATGTTATTCATGGTGCTGGACTTAGCAGACAAGGAAGTTGTGTTTGACAGATATGCCAGACTGGTTTGGTACTCAAATGTGTTTAGGTTTTGTTGTGACCTGCTGGGGCTGAAAGGTAGGTAGCAGCTGAGATCTATTGCAGAGGAATGTGGGGTAAGGCACTTTGGAAGCAATGCACAGAGAGAATGTACCATCTGAGAGGAAAGTCACTAGAAAGGATACAGGAAGGTTGTGTGAGTGGTATTAATGCCTTAGCTGAATCATGCAGAGCAGTGCACAAGCTCAACATTAAAAAAAGACATAGGCTGTCTGGTTGGATGGTTGGAACTTGAAGGAAGAAAAGGTAGAAGACACTTTGCCACTGTGTGATGGTCTGATGAAGTCCCAGCTAGACAAATGTGTGCTATTTTGGAGGGCATACACAAAAAAGAAGAATGCAGTGCAACAAAGTGTTCAATGAAAGACAAAACTGGAAGAAAAGGACTATTTTTTTTTTTTTTTTGCTCTAGTCCCTCCTGACCATCATGTCCCCCCCTTTCGATGTTTGAGGGTAAGAGCTGAGTGTTGGAAGTGATACTGTCATCTGCAGGAGTCAGGGAATTTTCTTCTTGGCCTCAAATTTCCTCCCTATGTATGTTTGCAGAGGCTAATGTTTGTTATACATTGGGCCTTCTTGAGGACATGTCACTCACTTCCAGGAGTAATGTAATCCTCTGAAGGCTCTGCGTCCCACCCAAAAAAAGAAGTACTGTTGTATATGCTTCTTTTTCCTTTGAGGATTCTAGATTGTATTGTGCATCCCAGGCATTGGCAAGAAGGTGTTGCCTTGTCACCTTTCTCCTCCCCCCTACCAACTCTGCCACCACCATGGCTGCCAGGCCATTCTAGGTTGTATGGGACTTAGCCAGGGATTTATCCCTGTACACTATGCGGCTGACTTTGGAAGGACTAAGTTAAGAGGAGAGATCGCTTGCAGTGGAAGTGTGTTAATTCAAGAAAAGGATGGGGCAGACGAGGAGAATTTAATATGACTGTGCTGTATATTAATGAAGAGGATGGTGAAGTCGAACTTGCAGTGAAGTACATACAGTTGCTCATTTGTCTCAAATGGCAAACAGAAAGGAACCATACCTCTCAACTCTCCAGATTTTCAGAGAATGTCCAGATTTTTGCCTCATATTTTCAGTCTATTCTTAATAAAATTTGTGGTTTTCTGAAAAATCACTGGGATGATATAAGGACGAAAGTCACTAAATAATGGCATACATTTCAGTTTCAGACTTCATATCCTTCAGAAAATGTATATTAACACAGACACTGTTTCTTTAGCAAATTTCTAAGGTTTCTAAGAGGAATATTTAAAATCTGTCCCTAATTTTTTTATTTTTTTGTATTAAATTAAAGAGGTTGAGAAGTAACTCATTAAAGACTGATCAAGGGAACTACTACAAATACAGTAAGAACATTATAGAATTTGAGAATATGTTACCTGAAGCAGTGATGAAATTTAGTTCAGCAGGGTGGTTTGGGGCACGGGGGGGGGGGGGCATGGAATATAGGGACAGAAGCAAGAGCAATTGCTTAGAATAAATTGTACTTTCAAACATACTAGATGAATCAGGTGCTGTCTTTTGCTGGCTATCCTAAATTCTCATTTATAGACTGACTTAAAACATAAGTTATCTTAACACTTTTATGTTTGGTTATAATGATAATATGTCTGCAGTCTTCTGAATACTATTTATCAAGTGTTGTTTCAGACAAAAGAAGTCTTTACCAGGGCTTTCAATATATCTTGGAAATGTCAGTTTTTATGGTGACAAAGTCCTTAATAACTTTCAGTGCAGCAGGCTGCACTCCTTCATGCCTTGTCTGTTTTTATCATTAACATGAATTCACTGTACCTTGATGGAAGGGAGATTTAATTATAACAACATCCTCTCTTAATATGCAACACAGTATGCATGTTGTTATCACACATTTAATCATCACACATTGACTAGCACTAGTGTTTTACAGAAGTGACGGGATCACTAGAAATTAGTGAAGCCCATCTGGACAGCTCTCACCTTTTACTTCATTTGAAGTCTGGACCTTTTCGTGATTACCACTGTTCTTTCCAAAAACAATGTTTTCCGTAGTCTGCCTGCGATTCTTTACGCTCACTAATGGAAATTAATACTTTCATTTCTTTTTATGGCTACTTCCCTGCCAAGTTACTAACCTCTTAACAGACCTGTGGTGCAGGGAGTGCAGTGATTACAATGCAATATCAGGAAAAAAAACAAATCAGTTAAATGCTGCTACAGAGTAAAACCCAATCTTATCAAATGTTAAGCACCCCTTGCTTAACTTATTAAGATCTCGTCATTGCTAGGCAATCAAATCTGCCAGTACTGGCCAGCAAACAATGGCAACAATTTACTTCTCCCTGCTGTCTGTGCGAGAAATGGGCCCCTGACTTCCTCTTATAAACTTAGAAAGTTGCTAGAATAACAACATTTGTGTTCATGTGCATTTTCTAATGGGTGCAAAATCTGAAACGCAAATTTTTGTCATTATTTAGTACTTCAGTCCTCAGTGATTTGTGAGAAACCCACATATTATATGAGAATCAGATCAAACATATGAGGGAATAATCTGGATATTCTGTGAAGATCTGGACAGTTGAGAAGCATGGAAGGTCAGTGTAAACTTAAGATACTGAGCTACACTATCTTTCTGACAGCACTCAGTAAGTGCTTTACAGCTTTGAAAGTCGGCAAAACACTTAACACTTTTTCCCATTAAATAGTAGTACATGGAACAGGTAATTCTTCATGTACTACAAAGAATTGTGATTGGGTCTCCAATCCTAACCCTTAATTATGTGTTCTTGGCATGGATGCCAAGATTCTCTCTCAAGGTGAATTTCTTGTTATTCATGTCTTAAATATGCAATAAGCAGGTTATGATCTGTGATCCGCTCATAATTCTCTATGCGGAAGCATATTAAATGTTTATTCTAATACTGTAACATTTTTGTAGTAAATTAAAATTCGTACAAGTTGGAACAAAAGCCAACCTAAACGTCAAATGTTAACATTCTGAGAGTTCTTTCTGTTTACTTTAATTGTATTTTGAAAAATTATCACAAGCTAGCTAAGTATAATTAGTTGGCTTTATTTTGTGAAAAGGTACATTGTACCACCCCTCCCACATTACCTGTCTCTGTATTTCTGTACAGATAGTACAATTAACGTGTTGGGTGTAGAAAGAGACTAACTAGCATGTTTTCTCCTTTTTAACTTGCATTAGCATTTAAAATCGTGGTTTTCTTTTTGTTGTACTTTTTCTGTTTATTGTGATATAAAATAGTATGCATCAGATTTTGGAAGTACCTTTGTTTAACATTTGTCAGCAGCCCATGAGTTTGATCTTTCCTGGTTAAATTAGCTTTAGTCATGCTGATAAAAAAAGTACTGTGTCTTTAAACGACCCTGAAAGGTTATCTTTCTATAGCCTTAAGTGTATATATACTGCTGTGGAAGCAGGCGTCCAGACAAGCTATGTGTGCAGAGAGACTGGCAAACTGACTGGATCGATAGCAGTCCTGTGAAGTGAATTAATGTGAGACAGGCAGTCTGTCTTTCAGGAGTAGTACAGGAAAAGCAGTGTACTGTTGATCTAACATTGCAGGGGTCCAGCTATTGTGCATGTAACTCTTTGTTTATGTTGGTGCATGCTAAATCCATGAATTCTTATTTATTATTATTATTATTATGTATAAAGAAGTTTTTACCTAAACATACTATTGGGTTTCTTTGGTCTTGTAGAAAGAATCCGCTTTAGTGATTTCATAAAGTGGCACAGTTAATATAGGTTTTAAAAGCCATTGTTTACTTGTTTGCAATATATTTTAAATTATTCAGATAACTTGATCTCAAGACTGCAGTGATTTTAAATATTGATACCATTCAAATATACATACTAAATGTACTAGATTATTCTTTGTTGTCATGTGGCATTGGCTGCCAGTTAAGGGGATCTTTTTTACCTTTTTTTCACACTTATTTAGTATTAATATTGCTTTGGATGTCTGCATCTTGACTTTGGACAAATTTCTGTTAATATGTATTCTTTGTGATGATTTTTGGGACTAGGAAGAGAATAGCTCTCTTAGATTATTTGCTCATTAATCAGTATAAAGCTTAAAATAATGGGAGACAGAAGGACAAAATCACTAATAACAGTTTTTAAATATTAGTCTAATTTCATTGTTAATAAAACAGATTTTGCATCGACTTGCAAATTCTGAATAACAAGTGTAAAACTCTGATGTCTGGAGTTATTGACTAACTGTAGTCTACAGTGATTTCATTTTCCAGCAAATCAAAAATGTTATGAGAACTGAGCTAAAATGTTAGGCAAAATGAGGGACCGTTGAGATCTATGTAGCAGAGTGTTTACTGTGGTGAGACTGATTTGTGACTTTGCTTGTTGTGGAGTATGTATACTTACAGTAGTCTGCAGCTGCAGTGAATTTCATTTTGTTTGAATCTGGACCTAAGTTGAGGGTAAAGTGTGCTTGAAACTGACATGTTTTCCTCACATCAGTGGGCTGTGGTGGCCTCAGGAAAAGATTTGCATTCTGAATTTGAGTGTATAGGCCTCTGCTTTATTGTCTGTTGATAGTTGCTGTGGGTAAGTGGCTATTGGCTAGCCATAGGTATGGTTACTATGCAGTGTTTTAGGAATGCA
Source organism: Protopterus annectens (assembly GCF_019279795.1). Classification (NCBI taxonomy): domain Eukaryota; kingdom Metazoa; phylum Chordata; order Ceratodontiformes; family Protopteridae; genus Protopterus; species Protopterus annectens. Next base: position 320,349,605 of record NC_056726.1, on the reverse strand, counting down.
GCAGCTGTAGCTTAGTGATGTCTCTGATTTTTATATACCCTCCCCTGCATTATATGTGAGGCATACCTCTCAACAGCAGTCCCATCTTTAAAACCTAATTAAAAGCCCACCTCAGTCTCATCTGGCAGTGTACCTGTACTGACCATGGCTAGCCCTACTAACACCTTTCAGATAAATCTTCCTCTCTGGCACTACTCAAAGGTCAAACACATAGAAAAAAACTACCATAATGAATTGTATTTTTAAATGTACATATATAACTGTATACATTATTGCAGCACTTTCCCACTCAAATGCATTATATTTTCTGTTTTACTACTGTACACTCTGTGTATATATTGTAGACTTCTGTAACTTCTTATCATACTATGCTAGGATATACTATTGTTTGCTCTGTTAATTTGTATTCATCCCTGACTTTTGTATTTTTTCATATATGTAGAGCTTATATATTTTTTCTGAATGTCATGTATGTGGAGCTTTTCTTTCTGGATCTCTGCTGAAAAACGGGTACCTGATTGCCCAATAAGACCAACCCGGTAATCAAATATAAAAAAAAAAACTGTCCAGATTTTCACAGAATGTCCAGATTTTTGCCTCATATTATGATCTATTTACCATAAAACCTGTGGTTTTCTAGCAAATTCACAGATGACGGAAGTCACTAAATAATGGTGTACATTTGAGTTTCAGACTTCATACCTTCAGAAAATGCATGGTAATTCAAATCCTGTTATTCTAGTAACTTTTAAAATCTGTTCCTGTTTTTGGGCCTTTTTACCCCCCCCCCAATATTTTAGGCTTTATCCATATTTTTTGTTCTGTGAAATTGAGAAGTATGATTTCTGAAGTAAACGGAGATGAGTAACTAAGCTGGGTGGCCACACAGCTGTTTGACTCACTTTTTTTTTAATTTCTCCAAGTCTTTCAGGTTTCTAATCCCATGATGGGAATGGACCCCATTCCTAAGTCAAGGTATAGTTAAAGTTCATGAAATTAGTATTGTTTCAATCTGTGGTGTTAGCCAGAAGTGCTCTTCGCAGTACCTGCAACGTGCCCAGTAATGACTCCTTCTGCAAGTCGTACGGAGTTGCATGTATCGGTAGCATATCTAAGTAAGATTGTAAATTCTTTTTTATAAGACCTGTTGCTCCTACTACTATTACTACTGAACTGTTTGGGTATCTTTATTCCACATTGCCCTTATTTCTGCCTTCAAATCCTGGTACTTTATAACTTTGTGTCACTCTGTACGTAAGACACTGTAGTCACTGGGTGTAGCAATTTCATTAATCAATGCTACTTTTGTCTTCTTTTCATGGACTACTATATCTGATTTTCTTGCATCTATTTTTTGAACTGTTGGTAATGGATAATCCCATGTGATACAAACTTCATAATTTTCTGTGATGATTTGTGGCTCATGTTTCCAGTGCTTTTCAGCTACTTCAGTATTATAATGTCTGCACAATCTCCAACGCAATAATCTTGCTATATTAGTATGCCTTTCAGTATACAGTCTTTCTGAAATCACAGCAAGCAGCAACAAGATGTGCAACTGTTTCCAGTTTTATTTTACAAAACCTTCATTTGTCAGTTTCTCCCACATGTTCAATGGACTTTGTAAACCAACGTGTACGTAGTCCACTATCTTGAGCCTCCAATATGAACCTTTCATCTTTGGTTTAAATTCACCTCTCTTTAACCATTCTTGCATTTGATCCTCATCAACATGAGGTTGTTCCATGAGTTTCCTATGCTTGCAACTATATGCATTTTCCACATTTCTTGCCTTCTCATCTGATCCTTCACCTTATATACTTTCTTTTGTTTTTTGGCACATTCAATTGCTACCTGATTTTTATCTACTTCTGGTTTGATTACCATTCCCGCTTGACACCAATATGCTTCTGCTAAACTAAGCAGGGAAGTCATCTTAGACTTGTTCTCCTCAGGTTTCAGAATTTTCACTACATTTGGGTCTTGTGCGGTCAGCAGATATGTATGCAGTTGCACTATCACAGATCTATGCATGTATTCAATTTTGAGAGGCCCATATCTCCTTCAGAACGTGGAATATATAGTCTTGGTATGCACTGATTGTTATAAATCATTTTATGAGCATGAATCATCCCTCTTGTTTTCCTGTCCAAACTTTCCAACACTTTTTGGGGCCAGTCATTCACTCCAAAACCGTAAGGTAGGACAGGAAGAGCAAACTGGTTTATAGCTTGGACTTCTTTCCCAGATGTCAATGTGTATTAATTTAAGCCTTCTAAAATATTCCTTACTGAGTTTTATTCACATTTGTTCATGTTGTATTGTTGATCCTTCATCAATTTCCAGATATTTATACACTCCTCCTTGTTCAAGTTCTTTTATATCCATTCCTGCCCCAAACTGATGTTTTCTTGGTGCTGCAGCTTTCCTGCTTTAAAGGTTGCTTTTGTACATTTATGAAGACCAGATTACATTCTTCTATCATCTAAAAAAGTTTTGACCACTTGCAGTTGTGCTTTCAGTTCCTCATCTGATGAAATATACAGTTTTAAATCATCTACAAAAAGAAGATAAGTCTTGAAGCCACATTTTAGCCATGACCTAATGCGTTAAGTAGACAGCTTAATGGGTTAAGGGCAAGACAAAAGAGCAGTGGTGAAAGAAAGTCACCCTGGAATATCCCCCTTTGAATTTTTATCCCTGGAATAATAATTTGTCCTTTATCATGACTTAACTGCAGAGTGGCCCCTTTTTACAGTTCTTCATTATGACTTTATTTAACATCAAATGATCTTTTGTTCCATACAACTTTCTTTTATTACCCTTTTGTACTGTTGCCATGATTGAGTTTTCTTCTAAATGGCTATAAACTCTGTCGGCATTAATTCCAGTGTATAGTTTATATACCGTTGGAAGGCAAGTTATTGGTCTGTAGTTTTTAGGATAGTTTGCAGGTTTACTGTTAAGTAGAAGTATTGTTTTTCCTGTTAGCCAGGCTAGTGTCAGTTCAGGATGTGCATATAAATAGTACTTATTCATGGCTAAATCTTCATGTAAATATGTTAATACTTTTTTCCAGTAGTTAGATACTGCATCTGGGCCTGGGGTTTTCCAATTAAGAGCTTTTCTCAACTTTGTTTCAATCTCTGTGGTCATTACTTCATCCCATTGCATATTCTTTCTTTTACTTCTGTCAATTTAGCATCTTTGTTATGTTCCACAGGGTCTTCATAAATATTTCTCCAAAATGTATCTATTTCTTCTTTTTTGGTGGTGTTTCAATTCCTTTTCCCTTGTTTCCCAATTCTCTATAAAACGTTTTTGGGTCATCAATAAATTGCTCTATATTAGATCAGCGAAACCATTTTTCAGTGAATGGTTCTTTGCCAAACGCTCATTGTTGAAACCTTGCTCCATTGAACGTCTGTTTCAGCAAATTTTTTCCTGGGGGGGGGACGTTTGGACATCATTGGGAATTTGCCCTTTTCCCCACTGTAGTGTGATTTTGGAATTGGTATATTTAGTTGGGGGTGGCACAGCCTCCCACATTATGGGGTGTGGGGATGATGCCCCCCCCCCTACTTTGGAGGGCTTTAAATTTTGTGAAGTTTTATGCTGGCCAAGCGTTTTCCCCCTAGGAAGACATTTTCTGAAACAGCCATTCAGCAGAGCAAGGTTTCGACAATGAGCATTCGGCAAAGAGCCATTCACTGAAAAGTTTTTTTTACTGATCTAATATAGACCCCAATAAATTGCTTATTTTGTACTTTTATATTTATTTGCATATCTTGTAATTTTTCTTCCTGTGCTATTTTCAGTTTATTATTTGTGATAGTGCACAATAGATCCCGATCTGTTCTGATACTGTGCGTTGCTTTTATCAAGTCTAGCTTTCTGAGTATTTTTGTTGATCTGTTTCCTCTTCTATAATCTAATAGTGACACTTCTTGTATTAATTGCTTTATAATTTCCTCTATTGAATACTTCCATGATGGTATTTGATTTTGCCTCTTCTTTTCCCTTACTAACCTGTATTTTTGTGGTAAGACTTTATCTGTTATTAACTTAGCTGCACAGTAATACATCCTATTTATGTCTGTTAGATCGCATTCATTTCTGTGGACAGTCCTAATTTCTAACTTTTTGGGTTTATTGACTTTCTGTTTCTTTCACTGATCTCAATATGTCTGTCCATCTCTATTAAATTCAGCAACTCTTCTCTTAGGTCATTTTCCCCTAAAACTGATGGCATATTCTTTGTTCTCCGTTTCCTGTGGGCATTCTATAGGTAGTTCCACAGCATCTTCCTGTGCCACATTCTCTTCGATTTCATCCTGTGTCATCCATTGCCCTTTCATATGGGAACTCACTGGCCTATCACCCTTCAACACTGGCTGGGTCAGAGTTGCTGCAGTTTTCTGTTTCTTCCCTTGCTGTGCAACTCCAACCTGATCTTTGCACTGGTTTCCTATGGAAGGCTCTAAAGTATCTTCATCTGGCACCTGATTAGATGTTTCCTGCTCCATCTATTTCACCTTAATTTGGGGAGCCATTGCTCCATCCTGCTATGGTGTTTTCTGAGTTAGATTTTCTACACTAAATCCTTCGCTTTGCAGGGAATCCATAACCTGAGTTTCTATTTCTTTAACTTCTCCATTACTAATCCTCTTTTTCTTATTTTTGTATTGTAAAATTTTCCATATTTGGATGCCTTTGCCTGTATTTCTCTTCAAATGTCTTTGGTGCTGCTTTTTTGTTTTGATTAGTTATGCTTTGTCCTTTGCATAAATATTACACCATATTAAATCTCTTTTTCTTTCCCATGTCCTTATTTCTTCAGATATCTCCTGATCCTCCTGTTTCTCCTTTGGGGACTCGTTGTTCCATCTTGCTGTGATGTGATCTGTGTAAAACTTTGTACACTAAATCCTTCAATTTGCAAGTGTTACATAGCATCAGTTTTTTAACTTCTACTTTACTAATCTTGTTTTCTACATTCCGTCTTTGTGATCTTATTTTTTATTGTGAAATTGTCCATATTTAGATGCCTTTGCCTGTATTTCTCTTGAAATATCTTTGGGGCTGCTTTTTTGTGTTAATTACTTTGGCTTTCTCCTTTGCATAAGTATTACACAAGACCAGATCTCGCTTTCTTTTCCGTGTTCATATTTCTTTTTTATACCTTTCAAAAGTCTCTATACCGCGGTGGTGGTGCTGCGGTAGCATTGTCGCCTCACAGTAAGACGCTGTCCGATTCGATTCTCAGCTAGAGCGTCGTCTGCGTGGAGACATACGTGAATGTGCGTACCTTCGTTGAAGGTTGTGCGTCAGGCCTGGCAAGCCGGTACATAAAAATCAACTGCCAATCATTAGCTGACCAGAGTTCCGCTGTGGCGACCCCTAACCGGGAAAAGCCAAAAGACACAAACAAACCTTTCAAAAGTCTCTAGATTTTGTTCTTTATATTTTTTGCTTCCTCAGTTGCTTCTTTTTCCAAATGAACCAAGATTTCTTGGTCTCTATAATGTTTTTCGTAAATCTGTTGTGTTAATGAACATACATTTTTATTTGAAGCTTCTGACAGTTTTTCTTGTGGAAGTAATTTTCTTTCCTCTAATTTTTCTCTTAATCTTTTTGTATATCTTCTGTTTGGAAATTCTTGCATAACAGTAACAATACATAATTTCTTTCTTATTCTCAATAGTCCACTCTGTTGTGTAGGTGTGCCATCCTGGTTTTGTGGGTGGGGGGGCTAGTAATAGTACAGTACTTAAACTTGTGGGAGGAGATTACCTTTGCCAGTCATAAGGATTGCCTTATTGATTATGTAGTCTTCAGCATGGGAAAAAAAACCCACTAATAGGAATACTGTATTCTTACTCGTGTGGAGAACACTTCTGACAATCATGAACAGGGCCTCATAAATGAATCTTTCTTCAAGACAATGTAGATCCAGCAATCCTCATTTCTCATTGCCTAAATAAAGCTGTCAGGTAATGAAACAGGACTCTTGTGATTTTGTTTGTTTTGAATGGAACATACATGCAACATTTGTAATTGCTGTTAGTGACATAATTTTAACAATGCCACTTGCTGACCTAGTCACTATGAGTGAAAGATATTTTCCACTATTTAGCAGTGATGCACATTTATTTTTTTGACAAAATCCAGCTAGACCGGATTCATTTCTCAGTGATGAGACCAGAAGACCAGAAGAAGGCACTCCAACTGCTCTGAATATTTAGCATATTACACATATTGACAGCATTCTGTAATTAGATCATTAAACGTAGTGCTGACTGCATTATGTGAATGGTAAAACATTCAGCATATTTGTCAAATTAACAATCAAAATTATGAACAGTAAGATATGCTGATGTATCTGGAAAGATCAACAGCAGGTGACATGTATTGTCAACTGTACTCTGGTATAAATAGCTAGTTAAAAAGGCCCAATATTCCTAATGTTGTGTTTGCCAAAAACTGAAAAAAAATGAACAAGCATAGGTTATCTGTGTAGTTCCAACCTCACCACTATGAGTGTTGAGGAGAAAAATAAAAAAAAAAAACAAAGAAACTAGTGGTCTTAAAACTTTATTGATGAGCGTATTCATCACAGACAAGCAATCCTCAGTAAAAAAAAAATAATAATAATAATAAAAAATAAGAAATATTTTAACAATGTTTCATCCCACACTTGCAGCCTTCGAGTCAAAATGTGAGCTCAACATAAGAAAGGCTTTCAAAAAAACCACATATATTTCAAAGGATGAGGTATTAGCACTTAATTTGAGCAATGATAGAACTAGACATGTTATGAAGGCTGACAAGGATGGGGGCAGACTTGTCACAGATAGCGACAGTTATGTAATAGAGAACATGCTGAACACACCCGAGTTTTATTCCAAACATTCCTTTGAGAAAGTTAGAATTGCATATATAGAATGGAAAGATAAGCTAACCACAATGCTTAATGAAGAACTTATTAGTGAAAACTTTTGTGAGTATTTGAACATTCCTCACCTTAAATTACCTTGTTTTTTCGGGATTCCCAAACCCCGTAAGAATAGGGAAGATCCACCTTACAGGCCTGTTATTGCAAGTGAACGTTACATATCAGGGGCCATTGCCATATACTTAGATTTTATCCTTCAGCCTCTTGATGAAAAGGACTCCTCTTTTATTTTTGATTCACTTGATTTTTTAATAAAAATAAAAGAAGTGCATGTGAATGAATAAAGCGTTTTGGTAACTATTGACATTGAAGCCCTTACATTGTGTTACCACACATGTACTGTATTGAAGCAGCTACAGAGGCTTACAGCAGAAATAACAGTGTTACACAAGGGCAAACTGAATGATTGGGAAAAGGGCAAACTGAATGATTGGGAAAGCTAATAAACTTGGTGTTGAGTTACAATTTTTTCAGTTTTAGTGGCCAGCTTACAAACTAATAAGGGGGATAGCTATGTCCCCTAGCCTGGCCAATGTAGACTTAGGCAAGTAGGAGGAGGAGTTTGTACTACAAAGTGAATACCAGAGTTTTATGACCAGCTACCTTTACTTTAATGATGATGTATTCATTGTCTGTCAAGGTGAGAAATCTAAACTCACTGAATGCTTCAACAAAATATTAGTGTAAGGGTGTGCACACTTATGCAATCAGCTTATTGTACATTTTTTTTTATACTTTTCCCCTAACATATTTGTTTGTTTTTCAATTGAATTGTACAAGTTATAGATCACATTAAAGGTGGGAAAAGTTTTGAAATGATTTATTGTGGTCTCATTTTTTTATGTCACAAAAACCTGGCATTTTAACAGGGGTGTGTACACTTTTTATATCCACTGTATCTGTATGTATATGTATCTAGTTGCAGTATACTCTGATATAATATGTTCATAGGTAAGTACTAGACTAATTGTCCACGAGGGCCTTTTTAAGCTTAGCCAATTTCCATTTTGGTGCTTGAATTAACCAGTCCCATTTGGTGTTAGATTATCCTTACCTATCCCATGGTCGATAGTTTTAAATTAGTCCTAGTGAGAATAACTGGATCATAGGGCTAAATCATTTGGAAGCTGCCTCTGTCCATTTTTAGTATAGGGCCAGTCCTAGGGTAAATTTTCTAATATCCATCCATAGGTCCAAGTTGCGCTTGAATGTGGACAGGTATGAGCTTTGTTTTATGTGTATGGGGAGTCTGTTCCAGAGCAGCAGTATCATCTGTGAAATATGTCTGTCCCTCTAAACCATTCTGTTGATGTTGCAGAAGAGGTTTCAATCCTAGACCAAGCATTTCTGATACCATTTGGCATACTTGTGTGCAGTAGGTCCATCAGTATTGGGTTGGAGATTGCCGTTTATGCCAGACACAGGTCACCTCTTAGCAGACTGAGAGATACCGAGAGTAGTGACAGGGCTTTACTTTGAGTCAGTCCATGTGGGACATAGTGTTTAGGCCTTTGATCCCGATTGCTGCATATGTCTGGACAGATGCATGCCAAAGGCATTATATTCCGTGACTGGCCTAATGAGAACTTACTGATAGAGTTTAATACCGTCACTTGTTATCTAAATTTTTGCTTGTAGGACATTTCGGACATCAGATTATCAATTGTTAATGTGAACTGTACTTATGTGAAGGTTGTGTTTTGTTTTTTTGTTATGATGAAGCTTTTGGGTGTACTAAAAGTTTTAGCATTAGGTGTAGGGAGAGTGAATGCACAAGTGTTTGTAAATTAGGGTTAAAATAAGAACTAGGTAATGGGCTATATATTTTTTTCTCCCGACAGCTGACCATCAGCTACCACCAGTTCCTGTTTTCATTCTTTACATCTGCCAGACCTGTCTTAGTGTCCTCCAGGTTCAACCTGACCCATATTCAGGGACTGTGAGGAGATCAAGGACTCTGGTGCAGCATCGTACTGATGCCAGGGAGTGTGACATTTATTTATTTATTTACATTTGTTGACCGGGAATGTCCAACTGGACACAGGTCCATTTTCAGTGGAGGCCCGGGGAGAAAAGCTCCACAAATTAAAATATTACAGACATAGTTACAGATTAAGAATCCTAGCAATTAAAATATTACAAACATAGTTACAGATGAAGAACATAGTACATTCAATAGATAACTAGCATCTATTCTACCCACGAAGTCATAGCAGATATTAATTGTTATAATAAGACGTTACTGCCATATAATAAGTAGATAGGCATGGAAATATCAGAGCTTGCTGTAACCAAAGGTAGTTTGTGGGGTGGAAGAGAGGTAGAGGGTAGAAGGAGTGGGAGAAGTTAGAGGGGAGAGTTACAAGGGCATTGCCAGCATGTTTTTAGGTGTGCTTTAAGTGAAGCTTTGAAGTGGGTGCATGATGGTAGAGAGGTTATTGTGGGGGGGGGGGTTCCATAATTTGGCTATAGCGCTGGAGAATAGTGCTTCTCCAGCGGTGTTATTGGCTCTAGTAACCTGTAATTTATTTTTGTTACTGGATTGTAGTGGTCTGGTGGGGAGATAGGGTTGGAGTAGATACTGGAGGGATGGGACCTTTAGAGGATGGTTAACCAGTTTGTGGGCGAGTGTGAGTTGATACCATTGAAAGAGGTGAGGGAGTTCTAGCCAGCCTAGTTCAGTAAGTGAGAGACAGTGGTGACTGTGGTAGGATGCCCCGGTGGCGAATTTGGCGATTTTGTTGTAGCAGGTCTTGAGTTTATTTAGATCGCATTACCTTAGATTGGTATATATTGGAGAGGCATAAAGTAGGGTGGAGCTAAGGTGCGAATTTGCATCTGAAATCCTAGCTGCTTTGGTGAGGAGTTGCTTATTTCTGTATAAGACTCCTTGGTTTTGGTGGACTTTGTTTATGGTCATGGATATCAAATTTGAGATTGTTGTCTATTTCAACTCCTAGCAATTTGGTGTGATCTTTTGGGTGGATAGTGATGTTGTCTTTTGCTGTGATGTTAAAGTGAAAGTTGTTTTGAGTATGTTTGGTGGGTTCAAAGATGAGGAGTTGAGTTTGGTTTGGACATAACTCCTGCCACCCAGCAGCAGCCTTGCAGGCTCCATAATCGGTGCCTTCAGGAGGTGCAAGGGAGCCTCTGCTTATGTTCAACCTCATTACTAAGGGGCATGGCCACTTATGTATAATGGAACTTGTCAGCCTCATAAGACTGCTTTATTGCAGTGAGCCTAGGCTGCCTTCCTTCTCCAGGATGGGCAAGCTAACATCAGTATTTCATTCCCATCCTCCCCGAGGCTCCTTCAGCTCCCATGTCACTAATCAAATATGGGTTGTCTGGGTAAAGTAAAGGCTTTATCTGTCTGCTTTTTTGCATTAGGTAGCCAAAAGTGATTTTAGTTAAAAGTCTTTATATGTGTAGTTTATGTTTTTCTTAATACCTGATTTTGGAATGCAGGTTGCAAATAGATAGGCAGTGTTTTCCTTAACTAGGATTTAGTTTGATATAATCAGTGGTAGTGTGTTGGGGTGGGTACTTGTTATTCTAAAATGCACTTTTATGGCCCTGTTTATACTGTTTGCTTTGAATAGGCTGGTTTAAAATTAAACAATACATACATTTTCCACACCTATTTTTAAGTATATAAAAGCTGATATGTTTAACATTAAAATATTTCTGATTTTTTTTGTTACTCTGGATCACTTGTCTGGGATGACTATAGGCTTGTTGCTTTGGAGTACTACCTAAGTTTTATGATTTTTGGAAATTATTTTGACTGAGGTCATCAATAAAGTTTTAAGACCACTAGTTTCTTTATTTTTGTATTGTTTTCCAAAAACTGATGGACTCCCTCACTAAAGCACAATTTTATATATCTGTATATGTATATGTATTTAGTTGGAGTTTGGTGTTAGATTAGCCTTACCTATCCCATGGTCAATAGTTTTAAATTAGTCCTAGTGAGAATAACTGGGTCATAAAGCTAAATCATTTGGAAGCTGCCTCTGTCCATTTTTAGTATAGGAGCAGTCCTGGGGTAAATTTTCTAATATCCATCCATTGGTCCAAGTTACGCTTGAATGTGGACAGATATGAGCTTTGTTTTATGTATATGGGGAGTCTGTTCCAGAGCAGCAGTATCATCTATGAAATATGTCTGTCCCTCCAAACCATTATGTTGATGTTGCAGAAGAGGTTTTGATCCCTATACCAAGCATTTCTGATATGCTTATGTGCAGTAGATCCATCAGTATTGGGTTGGTGATTGCCTTTCATGCCAGACACAGGTCACCTCTTAGCAGACTTAGAGATATCCAATCAAATTCTATCATCCCCCTCTACAACATACTTCACCACACCCCATTCAACACCTACCCCTACAGCTACTGATAGCACTTGATAGCACTTGTACACTCACCCATCTCCTTACATTATTAAACACGATGACCTATATACATCACATCCACTTTCTACAACCCTTGTGTTACTCAGTAACTCTCTCCTCCTACCACTCTCAACTTTATTTCAACCCCCCCCCCACCACCACCACCATGGAAGACAGAACCCATTACCAATTCCAATATACGTAGTCACTGCCTTATATCACCTTATGACCTTATCTCCACCCAACCATTTTCCTGCCTATATAGGAATCATACATGCAAAACTAGCACTCAATCCTCCCAAAAACTAGCAAAAATTTTAGACAAACTAAACAAACTCTGTCTACACCTACTACAAAAACTCACTTGCTGTAGGGACAATCACCCTAATCTAGGACCCAATAAATCTAACAACACAAACTTCACAAAACTAAAACCTCTATATGTTAGACCTACCACTTCTCTCCTACTCTTAAACATTAATGTAAGGACTATACTTAACAAAACTCAGGACCTTCATGCCCTACTAGCTCTGTACAAACCAGACATTGTTGTATTAACAGAAACTTGGCTCAAGCCTGAACATCACAACAGTGAAATTACTGCCCCTGGCTACAATATTATACGTAGAGACAGATCAGGAAAAAAGCGAGGGGGTGTAGCAATACTATTCCAAAACCACCTCACTATTGAACAGTTTGAGTGTAATTACCAAGAAGTCAAAGATGTAGATCCTAGCCAAACTAAAACTTAACCCCAACAAACAAATAATTATAGCAGGTGGATATATCCCACCAGGCAATAACTCTAGCATACTAGAAAACCTATTCAACTGGTTATCATATTCCCCTCACAAGAAACCATAGTTCTAGGTGACTTCAATATTGACTGGGCTGACTGTGTCAGCCAAAATCCCTCTACCCACGTTAACTTACATAGGTTTACTCAGATTATATCTGCCCCCACAAGAATTGATAAACCCTCCAAACGTCAGTCCATCTTAGACTGGATTCTTCTATCAGACCCCACTCTGGCTCAAGAATTGGGCTGTCTTCCTGAAAGTCTGAGTGACCATCAAGCTTCCTTCTTAATTTGGAACCGATCCCACCAGAATAAACAACCCATCCTCAGAGTAGTACGTAACAAAAAAAAAAACACTTTAGAGCCAATAACCTAATCAACTCACTAAAATGCTGTAACTGGACTCCTCTAATACAACTATCTCTAGATGAAGCCGTGCAGTACTTTAACTCAACCTTCCTACAAATCTTAAACTTTCATGCACCCCCCCCCCTCCAGAACCATTAGAACCAAAACTAACTACACTCCATGGCTAACAAAAGATTCTCGAACTTTAATGAAAGAAAGAGACAACGCTTGGTTACAATTTCACAAACTAAAAACCACTACTCTGAAACAGAATTATCAAGAACTCCGCAACAGAGCCAAACGACTTATAAAACTTGATAAAATTAACTATCATAAAACCATGCAAGAAAGATGCACTCATAACCCCCAAAAATTCTGGGCAACTATAAATAATTTATTACACCCAGGAAAGTCAACCACTCCATCCCCTGTATTACAAAACAACCTTGACAACATCCCTACCCAATTTAATAAATTCTTTAATGAAACAGTCCAATCCCTAGCCAACACACAAAACACGACTAGTAGCCCCATACCAACAGAGACCTCTCCCCACTTCAGTACAAAAAACAACTCCTCTAGATTTTCTCTACATCCAGTCTCAACTAATACTATTGCTAAACTCCTCTAAAAGCTGAAACCAACCACACTGGCAGCTGACAATCTGCCAGCAGACTTCCTACAAATAACAGCTGAAACCATAGAGTGTCCCATGTCCATTCTTATAAATAGGTCAGTAGCAGAATGTAAAGTACCTCACTCATGGAAAATATCACATATTATACCATTGCACAAAGGGGGCAACTCCCTTGAGCTTACCAACTACCACCCTATCACAATTCTATCACCTTTATCAAAAATATTAGAGAGAGTAGTTCATTCCCAGCTAATACAGCACTTCTTAAAAAGTGACCTATTATCCAAATCCCAACACGGCTTCAGACCTTCCCATAGTACCACCACAGAATTACTTTCATTCACCAACATTGTCAGTCAACATAGAAACAATGGACTGTTCATCTCCTTCATATTTTTAGACTTATCCAGAGCTTTTGATATGGTTAACCATAGCATGCTCCTAGAAACTCTAACTACCCTTAACATAAGCTCCTCCACTATATCCTGGTTCAGTAACTACTTATCAGACTGTCAGCAGGCAGTTCTTTGGCAAGACCAATTGTCCTCCCTTTTGCCAGTTGCCATAGGCGTCCCCCAGGGGTCCATCCTCGGTCCCTTGCTATTTTCACTATTTACTAACCAGATAGCCTCATGCTCACTCTCTGCCTCACTAGTGCAATACGCAGATGATACCACTATTATAAGTGCCGCCCCCACCCTAAACGAGTTAAAAACCATAACCCAACACAACTTTACCCTAGCTGAAACATGGTTCACTGACATCAAACTTATTCTTAATCCCCCCCCCCAAAAAAAAAAACTCATCCTCTTTAGCCTAGGTAGGTCTCCTCCACTAAACAATGATTTTACCATAAAATCTAAAGATAATATACAAATCACCCCAACCTCACACACAAAAGTATTAGGCATACAAATTGACAATAATCTGAAATTTGAAATACACATAGCACAAACAATCAAGAAAGTTGACAAAAAGCTTGGTCTCCTTTACAGGAACATAGACATTTCTTCACTAAATATACCAAAGCCACTATTACAAGAACCCATCTCTTATCCATCCTTCTTTATGCCTCCCCTGTCTTAACTAACCTTCGCCACACCAAATTAACCAAAATGGAATCATGCTACAATAAGATTGCCAGGTCTGCTACTGATGCCTCTCATAGATCCTATGACTGTCTAGCCCTCAAGCAACTGAACTGGCTTGAGCTACCTCAACTCCTCCTACTCAACCAACTTTCAATAGCTCACATGCTCTACTACCTCCCTGACAAAACCCCAGCCCTTCAGCACCTAATCAATGCCTATACCACCTGCAGACCCTTAAGATCTAGTAATCACAAATACATAAATATCAAACATAAAAATGATGCTGGCAAATCTCTCTTTGCATGCTCTATTGCCAGAACTTGGACTTCACTTCCAAAACACTTAACCTTTACCAACTCTACTTCCCAATTGAAAAAACTTCTTAAAAACCACTACTCAAATAACTGGCTTTGCTCATGCGACTCCTCAGGTTAAGCCATAACACTGCACTGTTGCTGGGATTCTGCTAAGGACCAAATGGCTGCTCCCTCCTTTCATTTTCTACTGGTTTATCAAATGATAAATCCTCTACAGTTCCAATTGACTCATCAGTCAAGGTCATGCAAAAACAAAAATGTATTTGTAATTGCTCAAGTATTCATATTTGATAAATTCAGTATTAAAAATGACTCGTTGCTAAATATTTTAGAGAAATGTTATTCTCTACTTAAGTATGCTAGATTGTATTATTAATATGTATTGATATGTTTCTTCTTATGTTTCTACATTGTTGCTCTTTTGTTTTGTACTGTACTGTTTTTCAGAGCTTTTCTCCCCGGGCCTCCGCTGAAAATGGACCTGTGTCCAGTCGGACTTTCCTGGTTAACAAATGTAAAATGAATAAAAGTAGTGACAGGGCTTTGAGCCAGTCTGTGTGAGACATACTGTTTAGGCCTTTGATCCTGATTGCTGCATATGTCTGGACAGATGTATGCCAAAGGCATTATATTCAGTGATTGGCATAATGAGGACTTACTGATGGAGTTTAATACTTTCACTTGTTATCTAAATTTTTGTTTGTAGGAAATTTCAGAGATCAGATTATCATAGGTTCATAGGTTCATAGGTTAGTACTAGGCTATCAGCCCTAGGGCCTATACAAGCCTAGCCATAACAATTCCCTGAATATTTCTTCCCACATTATTTACTTTCCTGGACCCCTGTCTAGCAGGGCGACTGACGTGATCCCTGGGGTGAATTTCCTTTCTCCCATCCAATCGTCAAGGTTCCTCTTGAAGAGGTCCAAAGAGGCACTCTGCTTGACATGTATGGGCAATCTATTCCAGAGTCTGGGGAGATGTTAATTGTTAATGTGGTATGTGAGCTTTACTTGTGTGAAAGTTAAGTGTTTTCATGTTGTTATGATGAAGCTTTTGGGTGTACTAAATGTTTTAACATTGGGTGTGGGGAGAGTGAATGCACACGTGTTTGTAAATTAGGGTTAAAATAAGGGCTAGGTAAAGGGATATATATTTTTTTCTCCCGACAGCTGACCATCAGCTGCCACCAGTTCCTCTTCTCATTCATTAAGTCTGCCAGAACTGTCTTAGTGTCCCCCAGGATGTTTTTCATGTTTCACTGTTGCAGTCATCACATTTGGGTTATCTCTGCCAGGGTAGGCATCGGCCGGCCTGAATACCAGAGACTTAGTATTTTTGCGTTGGTTGCTGTCACTTAAAGACTGACGTCAGGTCGTCAGTAGTATAAAGTCAGGCAGCCAATGCCATTACATCAGTCTTTCTTGCCATGGAGCCCAAAGCAGAAGCAGTTTGCATGAGTGCCGGTTAGCCACTACCTAAGTTTTTGTTTCCGAATTGAAGTCTTCTAAAGCTAAGTACCCCATTGGGGATCCTTTTTTCTTGCACTAACCGATGTCAGAAAAAGTTAATAATTGTCTCGCCTCTGGAAAGCAAATGCCACACCAAGACTTCCACTCTTACTGCATAACATGTCTAGGCCCAGACCACGACATCCCTTGTTGTCGCTTCTGTGCTTTGTTCAATGCCAGAACTATCCGTCATCGGGCCCTTATTGTAACCAGATATTTTCGTTTACAGTCCTCGAATTCCGATATGGCTTCGGTAAGCCATCCGACAGCAGGTCTTCCGAAAAATCATAAAGATAAAGACAGAGACAGACTGCAAAGTTCCAAACCTACTGACAATGCTTCTGTTAAGCTAGTCGTCAGTCCTCCGGTACACAATAAGGTGCTTTTGCAGCCCCTGATGCCTGCTTCAGTTGATTTGCAGGCCACTACCGAGACCCTTTCGGAGTCCGGTATGCCGCAAAACTCTTCTTTGTCTTTCGAACCAGCTTCTTCGGCAGAGCTAAAATTTCTCTCCTGGAAGACAGCATTCCTTCTGGCCATCACTTCAGTCAGAAGAGTCTCTGAGCTGCAAGCACTCATGGCTGTGGAGCCCTTCATCATCTTCCTTGCAGATCAGGTATCCCTCAGAACTAACTCATCCTTCATGCCCATGGTGGTGTCCAATGTGGCTCTCAACCAATCCATTCATTTGCCCCCTTCTTTCCTAATCCCCAGAACAAGAGGTAAATGATTCTTCACTCTCTAGATGTGCACAGACAGCTCAGATACTATCTGGACAGAACTAAATCCTTCAGAAAGTCTGATCAATTGCTGGTTAGTTTTGCTACAGGGGCAGAAGGCAAAGCCATCTCCAAGCATACCATTTCCAAATGGATAGCACACTGCATCCATTTCTCCCACAAACAGCATGGTAAACCTCCCCCCAAGGTGATTAGGACATACTGCACCAGAGCAGCCTCCACATTTGCAGCTTTCCTCAAAGGAGTCCCCACCAGGGACATCCTGGAGGCTGCCACATGGACATCTGTTCACACTTTTGCCAAGCATTACCACCTGCCTCTCTTCTCCAAATCCAGGGCAGGGTTTGCCTCTGCATTCTTGCAGGGCATCCTAGCCAGCCCCTAGCTTCCTTGACTGGCTCCACCCATTTCCTGAGCTTTGGGAATCTACCCAAATGTGATGACTGCAACAGTGAAACACGAAGAACATAGTACAGTGGTGTACACTTACCAGAAATGTAGATGTTCGAGTGCGTTCACTGTTGCAGTCCTGGTTTCCCTCCCTCCACCCCCCCCCTTTTTTTTTTTTACCTTTCTTCCTTGTTCTCCTTTGCTTACAAGGGACATATTGGTATTTATTTTCCACTGGTGGGGTTCTGCCTCCAGAGCCTGGCCTCCTGCTTTGGGAGCTCCTGACAGCTTAGGGCAAGAAAAACTGATGTAATGACGTCGTCTGCCTGACTTTATACTACTGACGACCTGACGTCAGTCCTCAAGCGACAGCAACCGACGCAGAAATACTAAGTCTCTGGTATTTGGTCTGGCCGAGGGCTACCCTGGCAGGGATAACCCAAATGTAATGACTGCAACAGTGAATACATTCGAACATCTACATTTATGGTAAGTGTACACAACTGTACTTTCAACCTGACTCATATTCAGGGACTGTGAGGAGATGAAGCACACTGATGCAGCATTGTACTGAGGCTAGGGAGTGTGACATAACCCCTGCCACCCTGCAGCATCCTTGCAGCCTCCATAATCGGTGCCTTCAGGAGGTGTAAGGGAGCTTCTGCTCATGTGCAACCTCATTACTAAGGGGCACATGACTTATGTATAATGGAACTTGTCGGCCTCATAAGACTGCTTTATTGCAGTGAGCCTAGGCTGCCTTCCTTCTCCAGGATGGGCAAGCTAACATCAGTATTTCATTCCCATCCTCCCCGGGGCTCCTTCAGCTCCCAAGTCAGTAATAGAATATGGGCTGTCTGGGTAGAGTAAGGGCTTTATCTGTCTGCACTCCAAGGCCATTCTGGTAATGGGATAGGTTTAGTGGTATGTGTGTGTGCTTGTGTGTGTGTATGTATATGTGTATATGTTTTCATTCTTAAATGGTTGGGTACATAATGTTTATGGCAGTGTTACTGTAGAGTGCTGTTTCTTTTCATGAATTAAGTAAACTATACTTTTAAGAACAGCAAGATACAAGGCTGTATTATTAAAAGCAGGCTTGTTTAATGAGCTAGTGAATGCAATACTGAAAAAAGAAGGCTGAGAAAAGCTCGGTCAGAGAGCAGAGAGCTTTTGGTGCTGAATCACCGTACTGGCGTGTTAACCCTAACTCCAATGCTACATATTACCTTGCTAAAACATTTTCCTAACAGCACCACTACACAAGGTAGAGAGATACCATCATCTATACAAAACAATACAATTATCACCTTACCTAGCCCTTACTCTAACCATAACCAGCAAACACCAAAATCCTTCATACACACATATGCAGGTTTCATATGTATGATGGTGTGTATGCCGTGTATGTGTGTTTCTGCCTTGTGTAGTGGTGCTGTTAGGAAAATGTTTTTAGCAAGGTTATGTGTAGAGTTGGAGTTAGGGTTAACACACCAGTAAGATGGTTCAGCACCAAATGCTTTCTGACTGAGGTTTTCTCAGCCATCTTTTTTTTAGTATTGCGTTCACTAGCTCATTAAAAAAGCCTGCTTTAAATAATATAGCCTGGTATATTGCTGTTCTTAAAAGTATAGTTTACTTAATTCATGAAACGAAACATCACTCTACAGTAACACTGCCATAGACATTATGTACACAACCATTTCCACATTTTGAATCACCTGTACTGTTCTCAATGGTGAAAACAGCCATGTGATGCTACACTCCCCCCTTTCAACTTGAAGCCAGCTGTTTTACACCAGTTTAACTTTCTTGTTCACAAGGTAGGCCAGCTATGTTATGATGGGCTGAACCTGATCTGTACTGGACAGTGAGCATAAATGGCAGCAGAGACAAGGCCCATCTGAAAAGCTTTATGTTCCTATCCTGTTGTTAAGACATCCAGACTAGGGGGCATGATCCTTTTAGTGTGAATTCTCACCCTTAACAGGTAGTGCTAATCAGTTGCACCCTTAAAAGTTAAGCATTCTTTTCAACTGCGGAATACCTAGCCTCTGCTCTGCTTAGTTTTTGACTGAGAAAGCATATAGGATGTTTAATGTTTGGCAGAGGACTATTCCTAACCCCACTTTTTTAATGCATCTGTATAGACTACAAATGGTTTACTAATGTCAGGAGATGTTACTACAGGCTGTGAGCATAATGCTTCTATGAAATTCCTAAGAGCAGTCTCTACTTCTACGATTTTATTTTGAGGGACTTTTTTCTCCTGATCAGGTCAGGGGTGAGGTATGAACATCCAGTAATATTCTGATAACCTCAGAAATGCCCTCACTTGTATTTTAGTTTCTGGGATAGGTAATTTTCTTATTGCTTTTGTCTTTTCTTTTTGGGGTTTAACCTTTCCTCTCCCAATGACATACCTGTGTCCTGTTTGCCTTACTCTTCAGTAAATCCTGCATACCTCAAGGAGTCTAATTACAACTTTTACTTTAGTTACATGTGAATCCCTGTCTTCAGAATGTATAATTGCCTTTTTTAAGCTGCAGCATAGCTGCAGTGGGGTAACAAGGCTCTGTTCATTAGTCTTTGGAAGATTGCTAGGGATTCTGTAACCCAAATGGAAAAATATTATACTAGAGTAATTCTCCTGTTAAAAATGCTGTCTTTTCCTTAAACACAGCTGTAAAAAGGATTTGCCAGTAACCTTCTTTTAGGACTTCTGGACTCATTAACCCCTAGCTGAAGCATTTTACTTATACTGTCTTTGTGACTACAGAGATCATTGGATTTTATGCTAACCTTCTCCCTTGAACTTGTCTCATTATAGTAATGAATCGATTTTATTTCTGCCATGTAATGCCAAAAACATTTCCTTATTTTGGAACTTAAATTATTTTATTTATTCTTTCTGTGGCTTGGACAGAATGTAATCTAACAGAAATGGAGGCACCAATGTCATTTGTCTTTCTTTACCAGATTCCATAGTCTTTCCTACTTAAATAACTGCAGAAGTCTGCCCTCCTGTTCACAGTTGCAGAACATTCATATAGTACATCTGTCATAATCTTCTCTTGTGGTGTCTGTCGAACTCTGTAGTTTACCTCATTTATATGCTGTGTTATTTCAAATGGGCCATCACATTTAGCCAAACATTTTTTTTCTGCAAAATGAACCAATGCCAGCACCTGGTCTCCAAATTTAAAATCCCTGATCCCTGCATTTCTGTTGTACACCTCTTGTTGCGTAGCTTGATATCTTTCCATGTGTTCCTGTAATATGGAAATTTCAGCATGTCGGTAAACTTTTATAGTTCTCTGTGATATATTCAAATGGGTGTTCTGTCTTCTTTTTTCCTGCCAAGTCTGTTTGGCAATATGTATTAATCTACATGGGTGCTTGCCTTATAATAATAATTCAAAAATACTGAGCCTAGTTGAGGTGTATGATAGTTTGATAATAGCAAATAGCTGGTATGATATTGACTGGTCCTTATGTTTTCTACCTTCCTCTATAATGTTTCTCAACATGGACTTTTAACGTTTGGTGAAAATAATGTACTTCTCTAGCTTTGAGTTATAAACATCTTATTCATCTACTTTCTGTGCATCCCTAACTATATTTCCCATTGCTCTGTTCAAAGTGACATTTTTCCATGGTGTCTCTCTGAAATTTAACTGTCTTAACTGCAGGTCGGCTAAATTTGGAGTTTCCAGAAGATCAGCCTTTCATGATGTGGAAGGCCCTGCCTCTTCCCTTCTCCTGGAAAAGGCAAGTCATACTAGTAGTCTTTAGTCTCAGTTACCATTTTCTAGTACTTGCTTTTTTGTCTGTTAACAGAATTAAACTTTAAGTCCATACTATGGCTAGGCAACTCTGATCCTGTGTTCCAACTCAAAAAAGTCATTCTCTTAGTTATAGCCATTTACTTCCCCGATGTTCCTGACAGAGTAATCTGTAGGTTATTTTTTAAATCTACAGACTCATTACACTCACAAAAAAACATGTTCCTACTTAGCTCATTCTTCCCTATCATACCTCTAACATTTGCTGTCTGCCTTAGGAAAAATTCTTTGATGTCTGTTTGGAGTATAAAGATATGCATGCAAACACTTCCAAGCAAAAATCGTAATCCCTCTGGACATTGTTAAATAATTGACAGACAAACTGACATCCTGTCATTGTTCCATTGTAAATTGTTCTTCCAGACTCTCTTCCCTATCTTCTGTAATCTTCCCTGATTGATTCTTATAGCTCTCATGCAGCATGTTATATGCCATAGTAATTATAACTTTTTTTTAACATCAGCTTCTGTTCTAGATTTGACTAAAATTCTACCCGTGCAGGTCTTTCACTTAGACCTACCCTATCTCTTTCCCTTTATTCTGATATAAATTCCTGGTACGGGAAGCAGTTTCTAACCTGCATGCAGTCTAAACTTCTTTTTAGCCTCATCCCACTCTGTTAACTTTCCCTCTCTAGTTACTTGCTCCAAACACTTTGGTTTCTTTGTCTGTTTTCTGCAGTAAATTCCAGCTTCCTCTTGCCAATTTCCTGTATCCCTGTTTGCAAAATCTCTTTCCTACATTCTCATGTTGGCTTAGTTCTTAGAATACTTTCTGCAACTTTATGAATATAATATTGTATATGGCTGTTGTTATTCTCCTTAAGAATCTGCATCCAAATTCCCACTCTATCCTTATTTCTTGAACTCTCAACTCCCCATTTCGTCATCTTCTCTTTCCACTTTGAATTATAGGCTTTTGCTTGTGTCATATTTATGAACCTTAACTGAGTATCTCTACAGTATCCCTTCAAATCAGGTAATCCTAAATCACCTTGCTCTATTGTGAGAATCAACTTATCCTGTTTAACTCTTGCCTTCTACCCCTCCCAGATAAATTCCTTTAACTCTTTATAATGTACTGTCTACAACTTCTCCTCTAGTTGATAAAAATATGCCTGACCTGCATATAAAAATAAATGGATTGAAAACATTTTCACTGCTTTAATCTTGCTAATAATATCCATAAAAAAGAGCTTACAGATTCTCAGTTTAAGTATTACGTTTTGTTTAGTCTCTTTCCACATATCGTTAGCTGCCATAACAAAAATCTTTTTTAATCCATACTCCTAAATACTTCATCTTATTATGCCCTCATAAATGTGGTATTGCTAATCAGTTCCTATGTGAGTACATAGTTCATAGCCATAGCCTTTGTTTTATCTTCATTACTTTTATATCCTGACAAGACTTGAAGCTGTCTCAAAATGTTCCATAACACCGAGATGTCCTTTTTCGGATTTATCACATACAAATTATCATCATCTGTAAATAAAGTCAAATTTTCTTGATTACCATATCAATTTTATCCATGAATTTCTGAGTCCCTTATATTCTTTTGCAATGGCCCTAAATGTAAAGTAAATAACAAAGCAGGAAGAGGACACCCCAGACTGGTTTCTTTGATCAAATGCAACATGTATAGTAACCCTCCCATTTGAAGTCTTGCCTTTACTCCTTCATATATCCCCTAAATAACCTTATTATTCTGTCAGGGAATGCAAATGCATCAACTGCCCTTCTTATAGAATCCTAGCTTACTCTGTTGAATGTTTTCATGCATCTAGACCTACCACCACCAACTGTATTTCTTACATTTTGTTTCCCTTTGGATCATCATTTTTCTGTTAATGTCAAATGTTTGCCTTCCATCAAAAAAATATGTATCAGTTTTGGCAACACCTTTGCCCTCCTTTGTGTGTTGTAGACATAAACACTTTAAAATCATTGTTTATAATTGAAATGGATCTATACAAAGCTGAGTCTGATGGGTCTTTACCATCTTTGGGTAATACAGCCACCACAGCTTTCTTTCAAGATGCTGGTGCTTCCACTCCTTTTAAAATGCTATTAAACAAAATCTTCCAGAGCTTTATGATTTTCTTTAATCCTAACTTCCAGACTTCCACAGGAATATCATCTGTTCATGGAGATTTCCCTACAGATTGAGTATACATCACCATTTTATCTCCTTTCATCTTATCTTAGCTATTAGATGTTGAGCCTCACCTTCATTCAATCTTGGCATAATTAACTCATTCAAACCTAAAACACCTTTTTATGTTGTTCTGGTCAACATTTATAGTTCCATATGTTGTCCAAATAATTTTTGCATCTGTCTTCCTTAACAAAGTGAGTCTTCAGTTAATAACAGGAATATTTGAAAGTACAGTGTGAAATTAACAAAACTATACTAAGATTGTTATTCTCAGATGTTCTGCAGTAGAGAAATTCAGCACTTATTTCCCCTTATTATTCATATTTTCATATTTGCATTCATATTTTCATAGATGAGAGAACTACATGTTACTGAGGGGCACATAGTGAACTGCCCTGTTAGGGGAAAGAAGTGTACATTGTCAATGTGCATTAGCGGTACACGATACTTGAAATTTTATTTATTTATTTACTGCTTTTGTTTACTGGGAGAGTCCAGATGGGCAACAAGTCCAATTTTCGCTGGAGGCTCAGGAAGAAAAGCTCCATAATATTCAATTGGTTAGTTTAGACTTTGTAGTACAGAAACATTCTACTCAGTTTAGACAGTATAGTAAGCAAACATTTTGGTTTAACAGTTAAAATAAATGATCCAGCTTTAACAAGTGTGGATATAGAAAAAGCTTTTAACACAATAAACTGGAATTTTCTTTTCAAATCATTAGAATATTTTGGATTCTCTCAGGAATTTGAACTTCTACAAATATTTCCTTGGGTAGTAAAGCCTTTGTTAGTTATTTGTTAATAATTATGAGAATATGAACTATTTACTTAATATTTTAAACCATGGTGACTTAGAAACATGATGTCAGATAAGATCTTAGATGATATTGAAGAAAACTGTGATTGATGTTTACACTCTGCATTGCACATCTTGAGATGTATTTGTGGTTACTTATATTGTTGATTATACAAATAATCATAATTCTTCATATTTCTGTAAATATCTTGCTATGCATGTACATAGAAAGGAAATTTGCTGTTATCAGAAACCTGTCTGGTTACCAAAGTTAGTTGACAAAATGCATCTATGTTGCACAGTTTCTAAGATATGACAATTTGTTCATGAAACATTAGATAAAAATATCATTCTGGGCTTGTATTCATAATAATATTTTATATCATTGATATAAAGACTTTGACTGTACTGACTCTTTTTAACGGAAAGAAGACTTTTTGCATTCCTGATTGAACCATTGTAATAGCTTTTCTTATTCATAAAATATTTACATTCCTTTGTATTATGTTTTTTTAAGTTGATTTCCCAGAAAATGTTTTGGAATGTAAGGATGTGTGTACGCTGCTAGAGGTGTGACATTCCACATCACATAGGTGTTAATGTGTTAAATTTTCCCTAAATATTTCTGTTAGTATTGCTTGTTTTGGTTTATACATTCCTCTGTTTTATACAAATTTTCATAACATGTTTCAATGCCTCCATAGCATCTCTGGTTATTTTTCTTGTTTAAGGCTCCCTAAATTTGGTGACAATCCTTGCTACTTTGTTACCTAACTAACTGTACTAAATGTTTTTGTGCTCTGGAGTTATCAAAAATAGTTGCTCAATTCCTACCTCTTCTTAAACTTCATTCCTCCTCTTAAACATTTTTCTGCATGTAATTTATTCCTGCCATTTTCTTAAGAGTGCGCTTTTTGTTCTTTTCTCTCTGTTAAAATATCCACTACTTCAGGTACTGTTGGTTTAAGTTTTCTAGTAACGTCTTTTTTAACAGCCACCAGAATTAAACTTAACAAGGCCTTACAGTGCCTAGGCAGTTCAGATCCTGTGACCCAGCTCAAAATAATTATTTCCTTAGTTACACCCATTTGCTCAGCCAGTATTTCTGACAGAGTAATCTGTAAGGAATGTTTAAAGTTTGCCAACTCGCTACACTCCCAAAATACATTTCCCAGTTACCTCTTTCTTCACCATCATGCCGCTAACATTTAATTTGCTAGCTACTCAAGGAAAATTCTTTTGAATCTATTTTGGGTACAAAAATATCTATGTACACACTTCCAACCAAAAATCCTAAATCTTTTATATTTTACTGCATTCTTGGTAGCTCTGTGTATGTTCTGCCATTGTTCAATTGTAAATTCTTATCCAGTCTCTCTTCCCAGTCTTTTTTAACCTCCCCTGATTGATTCCTATAGTTATTGTACACTATTTTATATGCCCAACTAAGTATCTTCTTTTAACAGCCGCATCTGTTCTAGAGTCATCTAAACACTTAACCAGTGCAGGTCCTTCATATAGAATTCCCCTATCTCTCTCTCTTTGTCTATACTCTATCAGTCCCTGGGAAGGGAAGTTATAGCCTGCAGTCCAAATGCCATGTTGACCTCTTCCCATTCTGTTACATTACAATTTGTTCCCAATACCTTGGTTCCTTTGCCAGCTTTCTTGAGTAAATTCCAGCCCACTCTTGCCTATTCTCTGTACACCTAATTGCAATCATCCATATTGCCAGAATCTCCTTTCTTCATTCCAGTGTTGGCTTTGTTCTTAGTATACTTTCTGCTACTTTATGAATGTAATATTCTGCATGACTGTTGTCATTCTCCTTAAGGATCTGGGTCCAAAATCCCAGTTTTTCCTTATTAATTGGATTACCCTCCTTCTTCATCATTATCGTTTTCCATTTTGAATTGTAGCTTTCTGCTTGTGTTATGTATAAGAGCTGTAACAGTGTAGCTCTAAAATATCCCATCAAGTCAGGTGCTCCTTAAACCCCCTTGTTCTGTTGGAAAGATGAACTTATCCAAATTGCCTCTTGTCCTCTTCCCCATCCCAGATAAAATACCTCAGCTTTTTATTAATTACTAACTGCAGCTTCTCCTGTGGGTGATGAAAGTATACCTGACCTGTGTATAAAACTAAAAGGACTAAAAACATTTTGACTGCTTGTATCATGCTATTCATACGTATAGGCAAGCACTTTCAGTTTCTATTTTTGTATTATCTTTTGTTTAGTCTCTTACCACTTATACTTAACTACCATAGCATAATTCTTTTTAATCTATACTCCTAAATACTTCATTTTATCATGACCCCGTAAATATTTGTATTGCTGAACTATTTCTTGTGTGAGTACATAGTTTACAGCTCTAGCCTTTGTTTTATCTTCATTCATTTTATATCACCCCCCCCCAAAAAAAAAAATGGAACTGTCTCAGAATGTTCCATCACAAGGAGATCTTCTTTTCTGGTTCTGTCAGGTACAAAATAATATCATCTGCAAAAAAGCCAGTTTTTTTGAATAACATACCAGTTATATCTGTAGATTTCTGAGTGCCTTATTTTCTTTGCTAATGGTTCCAAATGTAGCACAAATAACAAAGGGGAAAGAGGAAACACCTGTTTGCTTACTGTGTTCAGACACAATTTATCATAAAGTAACCATCCCACTTTGATTTATGCCTCCAATCCTTCATATATTCTCCTAATTAACCTTATCATTGTATCAGGAAATGCAATTTTTTTCATTGCTGTACTCATAAAATGCCAGCTTACTCTGTTGAATGCTTTCTTTCCATCGTGACGCACCAACAGCAGTATTTTGCATTCTTCTTCTTTCTAGATCATCATTGATCTGTTAATTTTGTCAAATGTTTGCCTCCCCTCCACAAAACCACATTGTTCTATATCTATCAGTTTTGACAACTTTTTTGCCATTCTTATAGCCATTGTAGACACAAACACTTTATAATCATGGTTTAAAACTTAAATGGGCCTTTGTGATGCTAGATCTGATGGGTCTTTGTCGTCTTTAAGTATTACAGCTACCTCAGCTTTTTTCAGGATCTTGGTGCTTTTTCTCCTTTTGAAATACTATTAAATAAAACCTTGATCTTTATCACCTTCATGCCTTCTAGCTTCCAAACTTCCACAAGCATACTATCTCTTCCTGGAGACTTTCCTGAAAATTGGTTATACATTATCATTTTAATTTCATCTCCTCCTGTCTTAATTGTTGAGCCTCCTCTACCTCTAACCATTGCATATTTAAGTTTTTGATAAATAATTCCATTAGTTTTTTTTCCTTCATTTCTCCACTTCTCTGCTTTATAAAAATTTTCTTAAAATTTCCAAAATATCTCCAATACCTCTGCATACTCTTTGGTCATTTTTCTTATTGTAGGCTCCATATGTTTGGCAACAATCCTTTCTCCTTTTTGTTGCCTAAGTCATTGTGCCAAAAGTTTTTGTGCTCTAGAGTTATTATCAAAAACAGCTGCTTACCAGCATTCTTTCTAAACTCGTGCATATTATCCAGGCACTTCCTTATTTTCTCTTTAGCACTCTCCAATTGCACCTCTTCTTGTTCTCTGAGATTCCCCTTATTGTGTAACACTTTAAACTTTTTCAGTCCCTCTAAATAATTTTTGTTACTTCTTAACCATATCTCTTTTCTTTTATTTCTATTCTACTTTCATTTTATCCCACTCACTATCTATAACTTCTGGAGTACTTTCTATTTTCCGTAATAACTCTTGAATAATTTCCACTGCCCATTTCTTAAGTTTCTCTCTTTTAAACAGGTAGGTGGGAAGTACCAGTGTGTCCTCATTACTTCATCACCCTGCATTTTTATCTTAGTAATTATTGGCGCATGATCTGAAATAATTATTGGATGTATGTCATAGATTTCAGTTAAATGCACATGTTTCTGTGAAATATAATTTCTGTGTAGTCTAGACCAGTTATTATACCTTAGGGAATAATATGTAAAAGCTCTCTGAATTCCTGCTACTGAATTCAAATCTTTCATACCAAGTATTTCCATATATTTCCTCAGCTATCTATCCTCTTTTGTTATATTTTCCCTTCTAAGCTTTATTATTCCAAATCAACTTTCACTCCCCTTTGTAAGTAATATTCCCTGCTGAAAACTGATTATTTCTCCCATTTTTTTAAGTTCCATCATAGTAGCTTTAGCTGGAATATAAATACATGACAGCATAATCCTGGATCCTTGCCAGTATCTCTTTACTGCCACAAATCTGCCATTATCATCTTTTTTTTCCTCTTAAATCGCTATTGGAGCTCCTTTAGTAATTAATATAAGTACTTCTCTTTTTTATTTGTCCCTGATAATCTGCTGAATATGTATCCTGAAATCATTTCCCAGTCAAATTCCAGTGTTCATTTCTGTCCAAATGTTTTTCCTGTAGCATTGCTATTTGTAGTCTTCAGTTCTTAATATAGTTGAATATTCTTTTCTTTTTGTATATAATTGTGAGACCATTCACATTCCAAGATAATACAGAAAATGTCACCACTATTATATGAAGTCATTATTCCTTCCTCTTATATATGACAGATTTTTTGAATGTATGATCTGATGATGTCAGTTCTCATTCTTCCTCAACATATGCGTTTGCATATAATATTTCGATCCAACTCTTTTGTTATTGTAGCTCATGAACTCCAACAAACTCTTGAGCTTCTTCTTATTTTTTCTTCCTGAGTTTAACAAATAACTGTTTCTTCATCTTTAATCTGAAGTAGATTTTTTTTCGACATCTGAGAAAAATCTCCTTCCCCTTACCTTTTTCAACTGTTTTATAACTATTACTGGAGAAAACATATGAAATGAAATAAAATCCCAAAGAAATTAAATTGACATCCAGTAAGCACTTTTGTCTTTTCCTAGCCATTTTCTCCATTATTGTGACAGTTTATTTTATAGCTTTATTTTTCTACTTTGGTGTCAGTGTTTTATAAGTATCGATAGCTTTAGCTTATGTACAAGATTTTATTGTAGTTCTGGTGTAGTTTCAGCGGGCAGGAAAGAATATGCTGATGTTAAACTTTCATGCCATCTTATTTTTCCAAAGCCTTTGCTGGGGTTCAACCCCCCCCCCCCCGAACAGAAGGCCTGTCAGAAGGTCTAGGTTCTTGTCTACTCTAGTCCCTGCTTCTTCAAAACTGAAAACAATGAACAAAAACTGGATCTGGAGCTACATCTCATCTGATCACACACTACTTCAGTACCTGAACAAAAGACTTAATTTAATACTGAAAGGTAAATTGCTAACTACCTTTTTCTCAGAACATTTCTGTGGTTCAGTTTTCAAGGACCCTTCCAAAGGTCCAGGTATTCAAATTCTCTGGCTTCAACTTCATTCTGAACCAAAAAAAAGAGAGTCAGAAAGAGTTCAGGTCCAGCCACCTTGGATCCAACGTCTTTAAGATATTCTTGGATCCGACAGGTCTGGCTGTTATTTCTCCATTAGATCCTAAGCCTTCAGATCCAATAGGCATACGTCTTATTACAGAGAAATGAAAAAAATTTGGATCTAAGCACTTTGGATCCAAAGCATTTACAGCCTCCTTTGGATCCTAACTTTCAGATATGATAGACAGAAGTTTTTACTCCAGAGAAACTAGAACGTTTTTCGAATCCAAAACCCCTATGGTCCTCTTTGGATCCTAATTTTTCCTCATATCTGATGGGTTTGGCTGTTAGTTCTACACTGGATTCTAAATCTTTGGATCTGACTGACACATGTCTTATTCCAGAGAAATTGAAAATTTTCAGATACAAGCTCTTTGGTTCCAAAGCCTTTAGACTTCCTTCTTATCCTAAGCCTTCAGCTCTGACAGACAAGTTTTAACTCCAGAGAAAACTAAAAAGACTTCAGATCCAAAGCCCTAGTACTTCTTTTGGATCCTAAGTCCTCCTCAGAACTGGCAGTTGTGCTATTACTTCTTCATTGGATCCTAAGCCTTCTGATCTGACAGACAAAAATTTTATTCCATAGAATTTGAAAGATTTTGTATCCAAACTTTTAGATGCAAAATCTTTAGAGCCTCCTTGATCCTAAGTCCAATTCAGATCTGACAGGCTCAGCTCCTGTGGTGATTAGTTCCTTTCCTTCCAATTGTCCCTTCCCGCTCAGCTTTTTTCAGGATTTGGATAAGATGATGTGAAATTTCTTGTGGCTCAAATCCAGATTGGGGGGGGGGGGTCTTGCCAGTTCCTCCCTTTTGTGGATTTGTGGGTGTGTCTGCCAAGTCTAATTTGCCTTTTTTCCTACCCATCCAGTTGTATCCCCGTGAGGTTTGAAAT
Source organism: Protopterus annectens (assembly GCF_019279795.1). Taxonomy (NCBI): domain Eukaryota; kingdom Metazoa; phylum Chordata; order Ceratodontiformes; family Protopteridae; genus Protopterus; species Protopterus annectens. Next base: position 320,319,281 of record NC_056726.1, on the reverse strand, counting down.
CGGATCAAAGAAAGGTACCCTCATTCACTCTTTCGATATCCCTAGCCATTTCTGTTTAGATGCTCCCAAATCAGATCAGATTGGATCTGGGACACCAGGTCTATGGGGTTTGGTTCAGTCCCGATCTTTTACATCCCTTCGAAGTCTTGACCATGAAATCCATTTTTTTATCGGAGGGTTGGATCCACGGGCAGCCCCGGCCTTCCTTCCTTCCTTGGAAGGTCTGGTTCTGAGTGAGGGGGAAGGAGTTTTTTCCCCAGTTACATCACTTTTCTCTAATATGTTATCCAGGACCTATCTTGGGTCCTACTCACTTGTACCACCGACACAGCCGTTCAGTCCTAAAATTTATTTTAAGAAGCTACAAACAGATTTGATTAAAGGACTATCCAATTTGCTTTCTGGAACCAAAACTGCTGAGGCTCAGTCTTCAGTAGTCTCTCTTAAGTTACCTTACGGATGATATCCAATTTGTCCATGAGCCTTATCTTGTATACTGCAGAAGGTCTCTCTAGGGCTGCAGATTCAGGCATTTCCATCAGGAGACATGTCTGGATGTGCCTCAGTGGTTTTGTGCTATCTTTCAAGCCATCTTTCATCAGTGCTTCCTTTGATAGTTCTGCTTGATTTGGCCCGACAGGTAAGGACAGAAAGACCCTATCTGCTGTGGGCGAACCTTTTTTCGTCCCCTCAACTGATTATTTCCCAGTAATCAACTAGGAAGTCGATGTATGTGTTTCAGGAAGTCTCAAGGTGCGTTACAGGACACGCAAGGAGATATTCTCCCTTAAGGCAGAGGAGTAAGTGATAATGGCTGAAAATGCCCCAGTGGTAGGGGCCTCCCACAAATCCAAGGGTCTAGAGATACTTCTTTTAGACCCTGCCAGCGCTCCTGAAATGAGACCGCAGTGCCTTCCTCTGCAGACAGTCAGGGGTTTGTTATCTTTACACCAGGAAGCATAGCTAAACATAATGAAGTTTGCTTCCTTGCAGAGAATCAGTTGCAGAGGTTATATCATTCCCTTTTTCCCTTCCACCCCATTACCCAAGAAGCAGCAGTACTAGAATTCAAGAGCAGCTTAGAGTCATCCAGAAGATCCCTGCAGACCAATAGAATCCGTAACTGACTCAAGATTCTTCTGGTGCCTAAATGAAATGGGATACTGGAGATTGATTTTAAGTCTTGGTGTGCTGAACAATTTTGTTTGGCAGACTAAGTCCTAATTAGTCTTGGTTCAATCCAGTTTCCCCTTTCTGAGCAGGACAACTGGATGGGATCAGTTGACCTTCAGGATTCGTACTATCACATAAAAGGAACAGATAATCCAGGAGGTAGTTACATTTTAGGCTGGGAGCCTGCCATTCCCATTTTAGAGTCCTACCCTTTGGCCTCACCACAGCCCCCAGGGTGTTCACTAAGTGCATCGCAGTACTGCCATCTCACTTGACATTGCAAGGATCCCACATGTACAAGATGGAGATTGTCCACATTTTGGGATAACCATCAATCACAAGTAGTCACAATTCTAACCTACTTAGATTCATTTATTGCATGTTTACCGGGAACGTCCACTGGGCCTGAGATGAGCCCATTTTCAGTGGAGGCCCAGGGAGAAAAGCTTCACATTTAATTACATACAGAGAATTATTACACAAGAGTACAGAGTGTATAAAACCGTAGAAGTACATTAAAATAAAATAATGACATAAAATAGTATTAATAATGATATTGTATAAATTTGATAACAGTAAAGGATTGTCTACTATCATAATATGTAGGTTGTTATGAAAGGTTTAAATGTATGAGCAAGAGTAATAGAGTTAAGAAGCAATTAATTTAAAGGGTAAAAGAAGGAGACAGAAGGCTTAGGATAGGGATAGCACAGGTTAAAGTAACAGCAAAGAGAAATTAGTAAGATTGAGAAATGGAGAAGATAGACTAGTTATGGAGTGAAGTAGAGTAAGAAAGAGTAGGATTCATAGAAGGGTCGGGTTTTGAGGTTGTTAGTAGGGGTGCAGGTGCATAGCCAATGTGAGGAGAGATGGAGTTTAAGGAATTTTTTAAATGCTGTGGGATTAGGGGTGGCCCTGAGTGAAGGAAGAAGATTATTCCATAGACTGGAGACAGTAAATGAATACAGCATTTGGCCGGCAGAGAGCTTAGGTTTATCGATGTTTAATAGCATTTTGTTTTTTGATCTAAGGTGTCAGTTAGGATGATACTTGGTCAGAGTGTGAGAGAGGGATGGGCAGGCTGCTGGGTGGTAGATAAGTTTAACACAGTGTCTGTGCTAGCATATCTACCCCTTTACAGAATACAGTCAGTAAGGTCAAGAAAACAATTTGTAGCATTAAAATATCAGGATTGATTCCGCAGGTTCTGGGATCAATGTCAGTGGGAATACTTCTCCTTTCTTTACCAAGAAAAAACACACTCTCCAAAGCCAAGAACACAGCATCCATGGGACCAGACAACATCCCAGGCTGCGTTCTACATGAACTACAGAATGAACTGGCAAAGTATCATGTTCAGTCATAGCCTCACCTCAGGCTTTGTGCCCACTGAATGGCGCACAGCGACGGTTATCCCACTCCACAAAGGGGGAGCCACCACAGACCCCGGGAACTACTGCCCTATTAGCCTGACGAGCCTGGTCTGCAAGGCCATGGAACGTATCATCACAGAACTTATAAACAAAGACATTGGTAATCTCCAAACTCTGGACCCCACCCAGTTCAGGTTTGTAAAAGGCAGATCATGTCTCCTAAATCTGATAGACTTCTTTGAAGCAGTCACCAAAGCCGTAGACGAGGGTAAGGTGGTTCACACAGCCTATCTAGATCTTGTCAAGGCTTTCAACACCATCCCCCACTCTGGAATTATACATAAACTCACTAAACTGTGTATAAATCCCTATGTCACAAGATGGGTTGCCAACTGGCTCACTGACAGAACCCACACTGTGAAAGTAGCAGACTCAAAATCCTTCTTCAGACCAGTGACAAGTGGAGTACCACAGGGTTCAGTCCTGGGTCCTGTCCTGTTTAGTATCTACTTCTCTGAAGTACAGGCTAACACAGAAGGTCTTTGGCTAACAAAGTTTGCAGATGACTGCAAACTAGGAGCCATAATCGAAACCCCTAACGACGTGGACATCCTACAAAAGGGCCTCACTGAGACAGATGCCTGGTGTCAAAGCCATGGCCTCAAGCTCAGTGCCAAAAAGTGCATTGTCATCCCCTTTGGTAAAAACTCTGTACCCATGAACTACAACATAGGCAGTAGTGTACTTAACACCAAAAGTGTAATAAGAGACCTTGGGACACAGGTGGACAGTAGTCTCTCCTTTGATAATCACATCACCACAGTAGTCAGGAAATCCTTCTATGTGGCACACCTCATCGCAAAAGGTTTCTCAGCCAGAAAAAAAGAAGTCATTGTTCCCCTCTACTCATCACTCATTAGACCCATTATAGAGTACAACGCCCCTTTTGGTATGTACCTCACAAGACATCTACAACAACTGGAAAGGCCGCAAAAATACCTCACAAGGAGGATTACAAGCCTCAAACAGATGCCCTACGCAGACCGTCTCAAAAAACTCCAGCTTTACTCCGTCGTATATCGCCTACTCAGAGGTGATCTCTGCCTATCATACAAAGCTATGTCAAACCCAGAGCTGTTGGACATGCTCCACTTAAAGAAATCCCAATCCCTCCGAGCTACATGCTCTAGGGACCTAAACCTTGTCACCACAATAAACAGAACATGCTGGAGGGGTAGATTCCTGTCCCAGAGACTTCCCATACTCTGGAATAAACTACCTATCTGTATCAAACAAAGCTCCTCATTAGCACTCTACAAGAAAAATCTTGGTGATTGGATGGGAAATAGGAAATTATGTGGCTCTGCTCGACAGTGGCACAGGAAAATAACTTTCTTGGGTGGCAAAAGCCAGGGTAACTTTTTGGCTGGGCTTGTATAGGCCCTAGGGCCGATAGCCTAGTACCTACCTATGAACCTATAAGATATTACTTAAAGATCTGTTATAGATGCTACGAACACAATGATAATTTTTCTCTCAACCTGTGTTGATAAAGATAACAACACAAGTAGGCAAAGGCTGTTTTCTAGATGGATGCTGTCAAAACAACTGTTGCTAGGCTGTCATTTCTTCTACCTCTGCCCAAGGCCACAGTGACCATGGATGCTTCCCAGATTGGATGGAGTGGACAGTTACTGGGGAATACAATCCAGGGCACTTGGTACCCCGAGGAGCCCAACTTACATATACTGGAAGTGTGGCAGTGGGTGATTTCTTCCAACCACTTGTAATTGTAGGCCATTTTTCAGGGAAGTTCAGCATGATAGCTGTCATCCTGAGCAGGTCCATCTTACTGCCTCATGGCTTGTCTCTCAGGAACAAAGTGAAGGACATGACTGGTTGGTTTATTTATTTATTTGCTTGTTTGTTTATTCATTCACTTATCATTAGGACAATTTTCATTCTGTGCCCAGGAGTACAGACTTGAAGCAAATTAATATTGCACTTTTAATTGGAAGAAACAGTTTATACAAACTAAATACGTACAACAAAGACAAGGTGGAAGTATGTAAAATGCGATAGGCATTTACAGTACATCCTAATAAAGATTACTTCAGAGAGTAGCCATGTTGAAGAACAAGCCATCCTCATTGTACCTTACTGACCTCGACTAAGATGGTTCCCCTACCTTTGACCTCTGTTTCTGTGCTCACCTTCGATTTTAGATCCGACTCCAGAACGTCCGTCTCACCTGACAGGCATGACTCATCTGCACATCTCTAGCCTAAAACTGCCTGCGTGGTTTCTCTGATTACATTGATAGTCAGACAACCTGTGTTTTTTTTTGTCTGCCCGTTCCTTTCTGTTTTCTTCCCATAGCAACTCTCTACGAGGAATCTCTACAGAAATTTATGGAGAAGATTTTTCTTTGAGTAGAGCAGTATCAGGTAGAACCTTTCCCAGCTCCAATACATTCTGTCCTTGAATTTCTAGGAAGTTTGTTTTAAGAGGGTGCTAGTTTATCGAATGTCTAACTTCTATTCGCAACCTTTTTTCAGATTTCCATGTGGGGTTTCAGAATTTTTCCCTGGGTTCCTCTAAACTTTGCAAAGCATTTCTTAATGGTTCTCTTCTACTTAGACCTCCTTACAAAGATCCCATACCACCATGGGATTTAAAGTTGATACTGCAAAAACTGACACAGTTTTCCTTTCAAACTACAGCCAAATGTAATCTAAAATTTGTAACCCGGAACACTAACATTTTAGTTGAATTTCTTTTGCTGGAAAATGACAGAACTTCAAGAATTATATTCCAAGTTTCCACCTTTGATTTCCCCATGGATAGGGACACCTTAGATATCAATGCTTCCTTCCTACTTAGGATGGTGTCAGAATCCAGCATTAACAAACCAACCAATTAGCCTGCCGTTATTTTTTCCCAGACTTTCCAAATAAAGGAGAGTATATGCTGCGCTTACTAGGTGCTTATAGATAATGGCATTTCTACCTGCACAGAACTACCAAATTAGGAAGACAGAGCAATTCTTGACTTCCTTGACACATCACAGAATGGACAAATTGGTCACAAATGTAATTATAACCAAGCGGTTGACAGATTATATTTTGTTTGTCTGCACTAAATTGAATCTACCCCTAACAAACCAATAAAGCCTCATTCAACAACACCTATGACCACTTCCACTATATTACAGTCTAGACTACACATGGATTTTGTTATAGAGCCACTACTTGGTCAAATCCTTATTCCTTTATCCCTCATTACAAACTAGAGCCAGTCTCGAGGGGAAGAGAGGCCTTTGCCTCAACCATACTCAGAAATATCCTTCATTGAAATCCTCCTAGGAATTTAGGTAGCCTGGGACTTTGTCCCATATGTTGAGGAAGAATAAAAATTGACAACATCAGATAAAGAAGTTATGTACTTGCCATAATGTTCCATCTGTCTTGTCCATTTTCATTCTTCCTCAACTCCCCACCCTCCGTCCCCCCACAAGTGAATTCTGGAAGAATGAAGATGTTCTTCGTGTTTCACTGTTGCAGTCATCACATTTGGGTTATCCCTGCCAGGGTAGCCCTCGGCCGGCCTGAATATCAGAAGCTTAGTTTTTCTGTATCGGTTGCTGTTGCTTCAGGACTGACGTCAGGTCGTCCATAGTATAAAGTAAGGCAGCCGATGCCATTACATCAGTCTTTCTTGCCGAGGAGCCCGAAGCAGAAGCAGTTTGCACGAGTGCCGGTCGGCCGCTACCTGAGTTTTGTCTTCCGAATTGAAGCTGAAGTCTTCTAAAAGCTAAGTACCCCATTGGGAATCCTTTTTTCTTGCTCTAACCAATGTCAGAAAAAGTGAATTGTCTCGCTTGTGTAAAGCAAATACCACACCGAGACTTTCATTCTTACTGCGTCACTTGCTTAGGCCCAGACCATGACATCACTCGCTTTTGTGCTTTGTTTCACGCCAGAACTATATGTCGTCGGGCCCTTATTGTAGTTAGATATTTTCGCTTACTGTCCTCGAATTCTGATATGGCTTCGGTAAGCCATCCGACAGCACATCTTCTGAAAAAATGTAAGGATAAAAACAGAGACAGACCGCACATGTCCAAACCTACTGATAACCCTTCCGTTAAGCTAGTCATCAGTTCTCCGGTCCTAAGTAAGGCGCTTTCACAGCCTCTGATGCCCGCTTCTGTGGATTTGCAGGCTGCTACCGAGGCCCTTTCGAAGTCCGGTATGCCACAAAACTCTTCTTTGACTAAGGATCCTGCGGTTGTCTCACCCCTGGATGGGTCTGGGGCCGCTGAGCAGGCACCAGCTTTTGAGGAAGTACTTCACACTACCGATTCTCATCACAAACTGATAACTTTTTTTGCATCTACCGTTCTTTCAAAAACTACCGAGTTTCTAAGGCCCTGGTTATGAACCACACCCAAGAAACCGACAACCCAATCTTAGGCACCTGCTTCCTTGCCTCGGTCTCAAATGCTTAAAATGGCGGAAGACCTTATCATCCTGATCAGGGGAAGCCAAGCTATCTCTTCCAAAAGGAAGAGAGATCTGTCCCCAATAGTTTTGTCTGAACAGGAGTCTGATGACTCTGATGCATCTGAATATGAAGACATGCAGTCCCTGTCTGCTTATGAGGATTCTGATGCAGAGGAATCTATTCCTTCAGCCTCTCCACCCGAGGACTATTCCTTTGGGGAAATGCTTCATACCTTAAGAGAGCATTTCTGGAATCCAATTTGACTCCTGACACCCTCCCTCCTGCACCCAGAAAACCTGGTAGGTATTACAGAGTCCCTGACTCACACAGATTTATTTTCAAAGACCCTACTGCTGACCCTTAGGTAATTTCTCAAGGGCGCACAGGAATTAAAGCAACCTCTGCTAAGAATCCCATCCCCTCATATAGGGTTTCCCAAGCATTAGACAGATGGGTAAAAAAGTATACACCTCTGCAACTCTTGCTGTCAGAGCACTAAATTGCCAGTTCCATATGTTAAAATTTCAGCAACATACCATGGAACTCCTCAAACAAAAAAGTGTCTTCCTTTCCTACTTTTGCAGAATCTAAAGTGTTCCAGGAGTTAATTTATTCTGTAATTCAAGTGACTAATCATACCTTACACTGTGGTGTTGATGCCCTAAAAGCTTCTTGCAGGGCAGCAGTCACCGGTTCTGTCCTTAGAAGACATGCATGGCTTAAGGAACAGCCCTTGCCAGACCATGTTAAATCTAAATTATTGGATGCACCCTTGCACAAAGACAACTTATTTGGCACTAAGGCAGAGGAGGTCTTAAAAAAGATGGAAGAAAAAGCTAAATCTATGCAGACAGTTAAGGATTTCCTACAGGTCCAGCCACAAGGTTCAGTAGGCATTGTCCCTCCAAGCACTGTTCCTTTCCGGCTCCCACCAGGTCAGTTCAACCCAGACCCCAGGGAAGCAGACCCCCACCCAGACAACAGCCACAGGGAATGCAGAGATCAAAACAGTGAAATTCCTACACTTCAAGCCACCCCATGTTAAGAACTCACAATGACTCTCCTCCCCCACCCTCTACCCACCTACACTTACCCGTGGGGGGAACTCTCCTTTCACGCAAACACCTGGGCCACCATTACCAACGACCGCTAAGTCCTCAACATAGTGTCCCAGGGATACAAATTTTCTTTCCACACTCTTCCAACCCCAAAAGGGTTCCCAGATCTACCGCCAAACCAGTGGGCAGAGGCGAAAAAGCAAGTCCTTTCCCTGCCCTCTGTGAGGGCAATAGAGCATGTTCCTGCAGAACAGATAGGCTAAGGTTTCTACTCCAGACTATTTCTGGTACCCAGAAAAGAGAGCACCTGACTCCCCATCCTCAATCTATCCATTCTAAACATCTTCCTGGTGATACCAAAATTCAAAATGTTTACCCTCCAGCAACTGCTACCCATGCTCTCCAAGGATGCTTGGCTAGCCACCCTAGACCTAAAAGAGGCCTACTTCCACATTCCTATCAGGGAATCATGCAGGAAATATCTACGTTTCAGGGTAGGATCCCTGCACTTTCAGTTCTCTGCACTTCCCTTTGGCTTATCTACTGCTCCCAGAGTTTTCACAAAATGTCTGGCTCCCACCATTGCCTTTTGCAGACAAAGATATATCCAGATTTACCCATACTTAGATGACTGCCTAATTCAGGGAGACAGGAAAAGCTGCTCAAGCACCTGGCCTTTGTAAAGTCCCTACTGATCTCCCTAGGGTACACTATCAAGAAAATGAAATCCAAATTAGTACCCACCCAAAGGATTATATTCCTGGGAGCAAGCCTGGACACAGCATCCCAGATGGCATTCCTTACACCAGAAAAGCAAACTTACCCAACAGCCTACTTCTCTCAAATAGCCACTAGACAACAATTATCTGCAAGGACAATCCTGCAAGCTCTGGGGTTCATGGCATCTAGCATTCTACTCATTTCATATGCCAGACTGCATATGAGGAAACTTCAGTGGTACTTAAAAAGCCTTTGGTATCAACACTCTCAAGACCTGGAAACTCTCTTATACCAATGATACCTTGCTTAAGGAAAGATTTTCTTTGGTGGGCAGCAGCATGCTCCCACAACAAGGGGACTACCTTTCTCACCATCCCCCACCACCCAGACCCTCACCACAGACACATCAGACTATGCATGGGGTACTCACCTGGACAGCAGGTGCATACAGGGCCAATGGAGCCCATAGCAACTCCATCTGCACATCAACCAGAAAGAGATGTTACTCTCCCCAGGGGCTCTCCTGATCAAAACAGACAACACTATTGTAATGTGGTATATCAACAAGCAGGGGAGGGACTCACTCCTACCCTCTATGCAGGCTTGTCATGACCCTTTGGCACACAGCCTCTGCCATTCAACTCCACCTGTTAGCACAACACCTGCCAGGTTCTCTAAACTCTCTGGCAGACCACCTAAGTAGAAATTGTCTGGGCCCACACGAGTGGCAGCTAGACAAAAGAACCTTCACCCTAATAACTCAGAAATGGGACACCCCGAAGATTGACCTCTTTGCCTCCCACTTCAACCATCAGCTCAGCAAGTTCTGCACCAGGGAACATCACTGCATGGCTTGGAAAGTGGATGTGCTATCCTTCCCCTAGGTCAGTCTATCGATCTATGCATTTCCTCCACTATCTCTCATCACCAGGGTACTGCTCATAATAAGGGAGGAAAAATCAAGGACAATTCTTATTGCTCCAGACTGGCCTTGCCAGCACTGGTAACCACTGCTGCACAGCCTGTCCCCACTGCCACAATGGCATCTCACTCAGGCCCCAACCCTCCTGACTCAGAGGGAAGGAGAATTCTTGCATCCCCAATTGCAGACCTTCAATTTGGCAGCCTGGCTTATTCCCTGACCACTGATCAATCTGCCAACCTCAGTAAGCAGGTTATATATGTTATACATGAGGCCAGACGCCCTAGCACTAGAAAGTCTTATGCTGACAAATTGAAAAGGTTCTGCACCTGGTTTTAGGCCGAGGGAGCCGGTACGGCACAGCCCTCCCTACCTCTCATCCTGGATTACCTAGCTGACCTGCTACACAGTGGTCTCTCCTTTTCCTGTCTTAAAATTCATGCCTCTGCTATCTCTGCTCATTTCCACACTGAGGAGACCCTTTTCTCACACCCTCTGCTCAAACAATTCGTTAGAGGGGCTAGCAACTTGAGGCCACCCAGAAGAGCACCAACCCTAGCTTGGGACCTTAACTTTGTGTTGGAAAAGCTTACCCTGCCACCCTTTGAACCAGCATCTTCAGCAGAGCTAAAATTTCTCTCCTGGAAGACACGTTTTCTTCTGGCCATCACTTCAGCCAGAAGAGTCTCCGAGCTACAAGCACTCATGGCTGTGGAGCCCTTCATCACCTTCCATGCTGACAGGGTTTCCCTTAGGACTAGCCCATTCTTCATACCCAGAGCAGTGTCCAGTGTGGCTCTCAACCAATCCATTAATTTGCCCACCTTTTTTCCTAACCCACAAAAGAAGGGTGGAAAGGGTCCTGCACTCTCTACATGTGCATAAACAGCTCAGATTCTATCTAGACAGGACTAAACCATTCAGAAAGTCTGATCAATTACTGGTTAGCTTTGCTGCAGGAGCAGAGGACAAAGCCATTTCCAAACAATTTCCAAATGGATAGTACACTGCATCCATTGCAACATGGAAAACCTCCCGCTAAGGCGGTCAGGTCTCACTCCACCAGAGCAGCCTCCACCTCTGCAGCTTTCCTCAGAGGAGTCCCCACCAGGGACATCCTGGAGGCTGCCACCTAGACCTCTGTTCACACTTTCACCAAGCATTACCACTTGCCTATCTTCTCCAAATCTAGGGCAGGCTTTGCCACTGCAGTCTTACAGAATATCCTAGTCAGCCCCTAGTCACCTTCACTACCTTCACCATATTTCTCAGCTTTGGGAATCAACCCAAATGTGATGACTGCAACAGTAAAACATGAAGAACATAGTACAGTTGTGCACACTTACATAAATGTAGATGTTCAAGTGTATTCACTGTTGCAGTCCTGATTTCCCTCCCTCCGTCCCCCTCTTTTTTCTCTCTCTCTACTTACAAGGAACATTTTGGTATTTACTTTCTTCTGGTGGGGTTCTTCCACCATAACCTGGCTCCCACTTGGGGGTCTCCTGACAGGGCAAGAAACTAACTTTATACTACTGACAACCTGACGTCAGTCCTGAAGCTACAGCAACCGACACAGAAATAGTAAGGCTCTGGTATTCGGGCTTGCCAAGGACTACCCTGGCAGGGATAACCCAAATGTGATGACTGCAACAGTGAATACACTCGAACATCTACATTTATGGTAAGTATACACAACTGTACTTTCTTAGGACACCACATGTCCCATGTGTTGAACTCTGATTATGACAATTCTTTATGGTCTTCATGTCAAGCTGCAGACAAGATCTGAGGAATGTTAGGGTCATGCATTATGGGTAGTGGAGGAGCTCGAGAGTTTGTTGGTGGCCACCAGCTAGAAAAATGGCTGAGTCAGATCCAAGTATCAGATCCAAACCAGTATGTTGAGAAAGAATTAAAATGGATAACACAAATGGAATGCTATGGTAAGTACATAACTTCTTTTTTCCATTTGAGATACATGTACCCATTAATGTGTGGCAGGTTAATCCTGTATACATTTTTTTTCTTATTCTCAACATTGGAACCTGTGTCACAATCTACAAACATTTTTGTTTTAAAGAAAATCCTCAAATAAATACCTCCAGTGCACCAGCATAGTCTGTTAACACAATACATACATGAGAAACAGTATACATCTTCAAATAATGAAATGTAATTCTCTTAATGGAATCAATTGTCTCAAATAACACAGGCCTTAATTAACCTAAAATTGAGGTTATCCATGCTAGGATGCATGTTATTGCCTTTGCTTGTACTTACACTAATTGGAGTCTGTACTTTTTTACCTTTATTCCCCTCCCAGATATGGAAAACTAGCATGCTTTTAGAAGGCATTAACTTTTAGCTTCGAAGACAGCAGTGTTTTGGCTTTTTATTGACCTTTTATCAGCTTGTATCCATGGAAATGTAAGAGAAAAAAAAACATTTTCCTCAACAGGAGGCTTCTAAAGATAAGATGAAACATTTATTGCTAAATGAAACATTTTCATTATATTCTATGTTCTCTAATGTACTTCTTTTCACTTAAAATTTTTTATTAGATTAAACCAAGGGTCTTAATCCAGACATTCACCTATGTAAAAGTTAGAACAAACATAGCTCTATGTATATTATGATGTGTGTACTTTTGCATCACATTCCCCACCTTAACAACCCAAGATTACAGCCTATTAACTTAAACAAGTTTTTATCTAGCCTTTTTTCTTTTTGCTTTGTATGCCTACATTTCTTAAAACTAAAAAAAAAATCAAATAGAAAACAGTCATCTGTTTACTTTAGTATATTTGTCACATACAATAACAAAAAATGCTTTACTGTAAAACATGCAATTTATATTGTGAAAAGTTACATATAAAATACTGTTCTTCTTTTCTTCTTTTGGCTTTTCCCGGTTGGGGTCGCCACAGCAGAACTCTAATGATTGGCAGTAGATTTTTACGGTGCCGAGGTGCCAGCTCGACACCCAACCTTCAACGAAGGCACGCCCATTCACGCATGTCTTACGAATGCCAGCCACTTGAACACTGGGTGGACATGCAGACTCCACACAGAAGGCGCTCCAGCCGAGAATTGAATGGGAGAACCTCTTGCTGTGAGGCAACAACGCTACCGCTACACCACCGCAGCATTACATATAAATACTGTTAAGAACAGAAATTGTTTTACTTAGCTACGTTTTTGCTTCCTCTTCCCCCTTCTATCAGTGTCTTTCCAAACATTAATGACATGAAGTGAGGAAAATGCCTTTCATTTCCCCACAAGTTTGACAAAGTCAGCAAATGTCCACTCTTTCCATTTTTTGTTATACAGCCATATTTCACAAATGCAGTTGATGCTTTGCAACTTGACATTTATTCACTAATATCCACATAGATGTTCTTCTTCCTCTTCATCCCCATCTCCCAGCTTCAGATTCCAGTTCTGTTACAATGTGCTGCTGATTCCATCTCTGTTCCAAGGTGCTCCCTATTTTTCTAATCAACTCCTTTCCTTTTTTCTGTCTTTCAGGTATTTTCTTTGTGACAGTGGAAAAGGTAGCTTTAGCAAATCCATGTGCTTTATTATCAGAAGGATGAAAAGCAGAGGCCCTTGTTCTTGATGGCTTACTTTTTGTTCATAGGTGACTACTAGACTAATGGAACAAGAGCCTTTACAAGCCGGGCCAGTAATACCCAGGGTATGACAATATTATATCTTAATTTCCCAGATATGGGATGGGGTAGTATCAGGCTAGTGGGTCTTTGGGTGTTGGAGCACTGAGTCATTTTGCAGACTGACTTTTTCCATGAGGGACATAGGCAGTACCCCAGGAGTGAATTTACAGTTCCCCATGCATTTATCCAAATTCGTTAGAAAAGAGTGAGGGGTGGGTTGTGTTTTACGATGGTGGGAAATGTACCTCATAGACAACTTAGGCTTTGGGATATGAATCTGTCTCTCCAGCAAGTTCTGTTAGAGTCAAAATAATGTTCACGTCCATGGAACATGTAACCCTCGTATAATTTTTCTTGCGAATATGTAACATTTTCATCAGAGCTGAATCAGAGAATGCCTTGTAGGTTAGCCATAAGTTCCACCTCAATAAATGATATGAGATGGAGTAAAGGGATAGGGCTTTTAGTCGGTCTGCATAAAACATGTGTCTTATGCTTTGCATTTTTTTTTAGTAAGAAACCTCTGGGGCTGCTCCAGTTTGGTGTAAGTGTCTGTTTAGGTACATGCAGAAGGAAGGATTGCACTCATTTATGGGTGTGAAGAGGGCTGAGTACAGTGGCACTATGACTTCCTTTGATCCATGTATTTAATTAAATGTTGAGCCACACAGAAGGATTTCCTCATTACAGTAGCTACCTGGTAGTTAAAGTTTAGGGTTCTGGCTGTCTGTGTTCCTAGGTCCCTCACCACTGGGTCTACTTTTAGGGGTGTTGTATCAATATTATAATTTGCTGGGATATCTGATTTACCGAAGAGTATGATTATGCATTTTTTAGCATTTAGTCTCAGACCAGAATTTTGGCACCAGTTGTTTGTCATTTTTAGGCCTGTTTGTAGAATGTCAACATTGTTTGGGGATTCAGTGATTACTCCCAGCTTACAGTTGTCACAAACTTGGTGAGCCAGAGGCCCCCAACATTGACCTTCACTTCAGAGAAGTATATACCAAATAGGAGAGGTCCGAACACTGAGCCCTGTGGGACACCTCTAGTAACAGGTTTCATATCGGAAGTGGATTCACCTATCCATACAGCATGTATCCCATCAATGAGCCAGTTGGCTGTCCATCTGATGATGTAGGGGGTTATTCCGAATTCATTAAGTTCATCTATGGTACCCGAGTGGGATATTGGTTCAGAACCTTTGGCCAGGTCTAGATAAGTGGTGTGTATTATTTTACCTTCATCCATAGCCCTGGTGACTTTCTTGAAGAAGCTCACTAGATTGAGCAAGCAAGACCTCCCTTTGGCAAAGCCAAATTGGGTCTCGTCCAGTGTTTGGAGAGTTCCTATGTTGTTATTGAGCAGTTACATGATAATTCTCTCCATGGCCATCTAGATAAGACTGGTCAAGCTTATGGGTTGGAGTTACCTGGGTCAGTTGATGGGTACCCCCTTGTGAAGAGGGCTGACTGTTGCAGTCATCCCTTTGTCTGAGACAAAGCCTATCTGGAGGCTGTTGTTAAAGAGGGTTTCTGGTGGTCCTGATAGATTCTGTTATAAGCTATTTAGGAAGCATCCCGGAGTGATGTTGGGACACACGGAGGCTGTGTTTTTGGCTTCAGTGAGTGCAGTAAAGACTTGTTCCCTCATAACAACTGGTAGGGGAATGGTTGTGGGATTATCTTTGGGTATAGAAGGAGGTGATGGGTGGAGAGGTTTGAACTGAATTTGTTGGCCAGCTTGTTTGCTGTAGTTGGACAGACTTTTCTATTTCCTCTTTAGCCTGTTCTGCATCCCAAAATGACATTGATTCTCCAAGAAAAAATGTTTTGAAAACAGCTGGATACAGCAGCTTGAATCTTACATCTCCCTCTCAACATTCCTGATGGCTGCAATAAATGTGTTTCTCTTCTTTCTGGTGTACAGTAAATAATCATTTTCCACAAACACTGTACTGTCTCCAAGTTTTAATACTTAGCGTTTTTGCCGCAGTTTTGTCAGAATCAACTCTTTCTGCTGGTAGGATTGTATCTTTACCAATGTAGGTCTTGGCTGCTTTCTCATGTCCAGATTTGGAGCAGGCACATGGTGTGCCCTTTCATTTAACAGTTTCTGCTGTGGAATACCAATCCAGTTGCTTATTTGTGCCTTCATAAAATTAATATAGTCTGTTCCTTCTAGTTTCTGTGGTAGAGTAGAAAATCTTTGATTTTCTCTATGTGCTTTAGCCTTCTACCAGTTATGAAATACATCTTCTTGAACAGTCTTATATTTAGCCAGTTTCAACCTTTGAAGTTTTATAAGCTTATCTGAATGTCTGTTTAAAGCTACTTCCATTTTTTCTAGCCTTTTGTTATTTTAGTTTACTGTTTACTGTTTCAGTGTTTCATTTATTGTAACCATCTCTTAGCATGTTTGAGTTATCTTTTCCTCCAGTTTACTGGAAACCATATCTTGCACCAGAGCTGGAGCTTGAAAAATTTTTTTTTTTTTTTTTTTTTTTTGCTGAACAGCTGCAGGATTCATCCCAGTCATTGTTTTCTCTTTACCTTTACTAGCTGATTTACTTTGAGGCTGGCTTAGTTTCTTCTTTGCTGCCATCCAGGCCGCATACTTACTAGCCAGTAACTGGATTTCCTAAAAGTGAAGGAGTTCCTGACCCTTGTCTTTCAATTTCTTTTTTCACATTGGGAGAGCTGAATCGTCATCGTCATCACCATTACCTTCTTCTTTTTCCTCATTTTGTACATGGGTATGAGGTGTCATGTCAACTGTTGCCATCTCTGTCTATTCCATGACACTCTCCTACTTTCTTTAATTCTCATGCCTGACTGTCACATGTGTTCTCTCAACCAGTCTATCCACCTCTTTGTTGGATACTCTCATTTGCTTTTGCCTTTTTCCTGTCTGTCCCAAATCTTCTTCAGGAGAGTGTATTTATTTTATTCTGCACATTTGCCCTAGCCATCATAATCTGTTCTCTTTCACCTTTTCTGCAATTGGAGCTACTTTGGCTTCTGCTCTTATGTTCTCATTTCTTCGTCTGCATCACATCTAGCTTCCTGAATTGTGCTACCTTTACTGTTCAGGTTTCTGTACCATACAGTAGGACTGGTTGCACTGTTTTGTACGCTATATTTGTCAGCTTCTTTGGCATTCTTCTGTCATATACTACACCTGACACACTTTGCTAGTTGGCTGCAACCCCTTTGATTCTAGCTTGACCCTCTCATTCAGACTTCCCTTCTCCCCAACCACCCCTCCCAGCTACTTGAAGCTGAAAACCTGTTCCATTATTTTCCTTTCTTTCTCAGTTCTCAGCTTCTTCTGATTTTTTTTTATATTTGCTGCCATTACAACTATCTTATCTGCACTTATTTTCATTCAATGGGCCTTCGGTTTGGCATTCCATTCTCCTATCCTTTGCAGATGTTTTTACTCAATTTGCGTGTAATACCACATCATCTACATACACAGCTTTGTTGATCTGTCCCTTCTAACCTGTTTGCTGATGTAGTCCTTCACCATTACGGACAGCAGTGAACTCAAATGAAACCCTGATGCAAACCCACTCCCACTGGGAACCTCTCTGTCTGACCAAACACTGTTCAAACTTGAGTCTTTGAGTTCTTGTACATAGTTTGTACTAATTCTTCCAATGATCTGGGACTTCATACCACCTCAGCAGTGCCCAAATCATCTTTCTAGGGACCTTGTCATATGCTTTCTTCATGTCTAGGAATGCCCAATTGGACTCGTTCCTCATCTATAACATTTTCTCAACTATCTGTCTCACTGCAAACATCAGGTAAGGTCTGCTGCATTCTGATGTGAATCCGAACTTTTCATCTCCCATCTTACTTTCTTCTACTCTGTGTATTTATTTATCAATCACCATCTCCAGAACTTTCATTCAGTGTGACAGTAGTTTGTTACCTCTTTACTGCCCACAGTTGTGAATGCCCCCTTTGTTCTTGAATACTGGCATTGGTGTGCTTATTCGGAAGTCATCTGGGATATGCCTTTCTCTCCATACTGCTATGAGTATCCTTAGGAGCCACATCTCCCCTATCTTGCCCAACATTGTTATCATATCTGTTGTGATCTCATATTAGCATGCTGCTTTCCCTGACTTCATTTTCCTTAGTGCTGTTCTTACTTCTTCTGTGATGGGCTTCTCCAGTTTTCTCATCATAGGCTGTGTTTGGGGTACTACAGCTTCTTTGGGATTTTCTTCATTCAGAAGCTGCTGGAAGTTCCTTTGATGTCCTGTGAACTGGTGAGCAGGTTGTTGCTGTCATCCCTTGTGAAGGATGTCTTGCTATCTTCTCTATTGTCCTTTATTCACTTTGTAACCTGATATATTTTCTTTGTGCCATTTACTGAGTCACTTTGCAGAAGAGGGTACAGTACCTCTGATTGTGTTCTTTACTACTGCAACTCCTTTCTTAGCCTCTTTGTTAGCCAACCAGTAATTTTTCCTAGCCTGCTCCAGCTTTTCTGCCTCCCACGTTTTCCTGAGCTCCTCCTTTCTTTCTTTTGATGACTTTCTGGACTTCTGCATTCCACCACCAACTTTCCTTATGTACCTTATTTATATACCTGGCTTGGCTGCATATCTGTTCTGTAGTCCTCACATATGTTGTTTTGAGGTGCTGCTATTCTTCTTCAGCTCCATCTGTTTCCTCCTCTTCTTGAGTTGCCAAAGCCCTGAGTAATTCCTTGAACTGTTGTGCTTTCTCTCCAGCCAACTTCCAGGTTTTCAGCCTGGTCTCTGTTAACCGTAGAGCCTTCTCTGACCACAGCTTGCAGCTGATTGTTGCAACCAGTGGTTTATGCCGTGGGCCAGCTGTTTCACTGGGGATGACTTTGCCATCACTGATTCTACCCCAGTGTCCTTTCCTTACTAGGAGGAAGTCTACCTGAGTTACATGTTGGCCAGTCTTGTATGTGACTGTCTCTGTTTCTGAACTATGTGTTGGCTACTATCAAGTCATTTGCTAGACAGAATTCTAGAATGGTCTATCCTTTTTTATTCCTGCTGCCCCACTCATTTGGACCTATAAGTTCTCATATCTTGTTCTGCTTGTCCTGATGTATGCATCCAAGTCACCCATTATCAACACCAATTCATGTTGCCCTGCTTTATCTAGTAAGTCCTGCTACTGCTGATTGAATGCACTCTTTTCCTCACTATCATGCTGTGGGGCATATGAATACTGCCCTATCATTAGGCTGGAGTCTGATTTGCATGTGTCTGTCACTAATTCTGATGACCTCCTGCACAGCTTTCTGCAGCCTCTCCCTCATCACAGTTCACACACTATTCCTAGCCTGTCTTCCTCATAAGTAGTAGACTCTGGATCCCAAACCAAATGACTTTGCTGCACTGCCCTTGAGTCTTGTCTCCTGGGAACACAAGATGTCCAGCCTCCTCCTTACTGTCATGTCATCCACTTCCAAGTTCCATCCTGGCAGTGAATCTGCATTAAGTGTAAGCAATCTTAGTTCATGTTTGGCAGGTTGATTGATCTTACATCCAGTTTTCACTCAACAGAGCTATCACAGGTAACCCAGACTGGGTAATTGGACACCAGCCCACCAATAGCTTATTGACTCAGAGATGTTGGGCTTTATGGCGGGCACACAGTTGCCAGTAGGGGCATATATACCTGTTTCACCATTAGCATGGGTCCCTGACATAGGTTGGAGTAGGCTAGGTCCTCAACCCACATATCATCGAAAAAAGCCAACCAAATCACTTAGAGACATATTTTACACTGTCAAGTGGCTAGCCCTGCCATGGTGCACAAACTGTGCTCTATTTTCTCCTGTCTTGAGGACACTGTGCATCACAGTAGATGCCCAAAGTGGTTGGTCTATACAACTCTTCCCCTATAAGGCACCATGTGGAGTCTGTGCTGCTGCCTACATCTCCATTCATTGATGAGTTTGAGATGGAAATGCTCAGCATGTTTTTTGGAGGTGGGAGAATCCCCTCAGAGATACAGGGAGAACATGCAGACTCTAAACAGGCATTAGCCAGAGGTCAGACTTTAACCTTGTACTTTGTGCAAGGTAGGCAAAGACCATTATGGCAACTGGTCATAGGTGGGATGAACTGAAGTTAAGCTGTCAGTCAGTGTGCAGTCATCTTGGAAAGTCCTGGTTACATTGTATCTTGTTGCAATTATTAATTAAATGAGAAAAGTCCCACATAAGAAGCATGATTTAGGCTTGCCAGCATATCTTAATGCCCTTCTATGACTAGCTACAAAAATAACACCTGGCTCTCAAAAGATACACTCACTCTTGTGAAAAAACAACATCTGGAAACGATGGATTAAAAGCAAATCACCTTCTCTTCTCCAAACCTATAAACAACTACGTAATCCGGCTAAAAACACATCAATACAGATAGGAAAAAAATCTTCTCCAATACCCAACTCGCCCATAAGTCTAACCCAAAATATTCAGGTACTCTATTAATAAGATCCTGCACCCAGGCAACCCTTCTACCCTAACCCTTACCCCGACAAAACCCTCCTTGAAACTGCCACTCTTCTAAATTCATAACTCATTGAATCTGTTCACAACCTCACCCAAAATGGTCAGAACAGTAAACACACACCACCACTCCACATTTCACCAATACTCCCTCTTTCACACTCAACCCCATCTCAACATCTTACATCAAATCTCTCCTGCTTAAGCTGAAGCCATGCTCCTCCTCTTCTGACAACCTTCCTCCCCCCTTTCTTAAACTAGCTGCTCACTGAATAGCCTACCCCCATCTCTTTTATCAGTAGATCTGTTCAAGAATCCACCATCCCAGATATATGGAAATCATTCTTTATCACTCCATTACACAAGGCAGGCAACAACAATGAACCATCCAACTACAGAACTATTGCTATCCTCTCTCCACTTTCTAAACTCCTTGGAAAATCCATTCATAGACAGATTATTAAGTACCTTCTGGATTTTAAAATCCTAACCCCTACACAACATGGTTTCAGATCCCATTATAGTACATCTGCCCTACTGTCCTTTACTGAAACCATTGCCAAACCCATGGACAAAAATGTACTGGTTTCTTGCTTCTTTCTTGACCTTTCTAAAGCATTCAATACTGTATCACACTTCAAACTTCTCGATAAACTCACAACTCAACTTATCTTCTTCTACTATTAAAGGGTTCACTAGCTATCTCACTAATAGACAGCAGTCAGTAAGATACCTGCTCCCCTTACTTACCAGTCCAAACTGGGGTGCCTCAAGGCTCAATTCTTGGACCTCTACTCTTTAATATTTTCACCGAACAGCTGCATGCTTCCTGTACAGCATCCTCCCTGACGCAATATGCTGACAACTCTACCCTTATTACCTGTTCTGACAGTTTCTCTAACCTCCTCTCTACTACTCAACATCGCTTCCTATATGTAGAAAAGTGGCTAACTGAGAACCAACTAATTATATATCCCCCAAAAAAAGGTACTATTCTTTTTTCCAAAAACCCTCTCTAACCTGAAAACAACCTTCACCATTTCTTCTCTCGACAATACCAGTGTACAACCTAACCCACATACTAACCTTCTTGGTGTTATTATCGATGACTAATTAAAATTTGATACCCATATTCAGCACTGTATCAGAAAGACCAATCAAAAACTCGGCCTACTCTACAGATGTAAAAAACACCTAGCCCCTGACTGTGGGCAGAAACTAGCTCAGATCTTCCTCCTTCCATGTCTACTTTATGCCTCCCCCATATTTTCACATCTATAATTTACCCTTTTGGCTACACTCTGTCAGTCATGCTGTAGTGTTGCAAGATGTGCTAGTAACTAACCCTACAAATCTCATCACTGCCATGTATTAAAACAACTCCAGTGGCTTGGCTTCCCCCAGCACCTGCTTCACGCCCAGCTGCAAATGACTCATACTCTACTCTTAAAACCCCATTTCCTGTCCTTCTCTAGCCTCACTAATATCACATTATACCCCTCCCAGAACTCTCTGCAGCTCTGACCAGCTTCTTCTGGACACATATAAACCAAACAAAACATTGGTAAACATCTTTACAAATATAGTATTTCCCATGCATGGAACAACCCCCCCCCCCCCTTAACATCCAAATAATTTCTAACATAAATCTCTTTAAATCTGAACTTAAAACTTTTCTCCTAAATACCAACATCTGTTACTGCAATGATCCCACTTAAATCACACCTTACTACCTCTCACACTTTTAACACCCACCTGTTTCAAGTGTCCTATCCCATTTGCATCTCTTTCTCTTTTTGTTGATTAAAAAAAAATTCTGACTTTTGTACTGATGCACATAGGTTCTTAGGTTCATAGGCGGGTACTAGGCTATCGGCCCTAGGGCCCATACAAGCCTAGCCAAAAAATGTACCCTGGCTTTCGCCACCCAAGGAAATTATTTTCCTGTGCCCCTGTTGAGCAGAGCCACAGAAGTGATCCCCGGGGTGAATTTCCCATTTCCCATCCAATTATCAAGATTTTTCTTGAAGAGTGCTAATGAGGAGCTCTGTTTGACATAGATAGGTAGTCTGTTCCAGAGTATGGGAAGTCTCTGGGACAGGAATCTATCCCTCCAGCATGTTCTGTTTATTGTGGTAACAAGGTTTAGGTCCCTAGAGCGTATAGCTTGGAGGGGTTGGGATTTCTTTAAGTGGAGCATGTCCAACAGCTCTGGGTTTGACATAGCTTTGTATGTTAGGCAGAGATCGCCCCTGAGTAGGCGATATGCGATGGAGTAAAGCTGTAGTTTTTTGTGACGGTCTGCATAGGGCATCTGTTTGAGGCCAGTAATCCTCTTTGTGAGGTAATCCTCTTTGTGAGGTATTTCTGTGGTCTTTCCAGTTGTTGTAGATGTCTTGTGAGGTACATACCAAAAGGGGCGTTGTACTCTATAATGGGTCTAATGAGTGATGAGTAGAGGGGAACAATGGCCTCTTTTTTTCTGGATGAGAATCCTTTTGTGATGAGATGAGCCACGTAGAAGGATTTCCTGACCACTATGGCGATGTGATTATCAAAGGAGAGACTACTGTCCACCTGTGTCCCAAGGGCTCTTATCACATTTTCAGCATTAAGCAGACTACCAGCTATGTGGTAGTTCATGGGTACAGAGTTTTTACCAAAGGGGATGACAATACACTTTTTTGCATTGAGCTTCAGGCCATGGCTTTGACACCAGGTATCTGTCTCAGTGAGGCTCTTTTGTAGTTTGTCCACATCATTAGGAGTTTCGATTATGGCTCCTAGTTTGCAGTCATCTGCAAACTTTGTTAGCTAAAGACCTTCCGTGTTGGCCTGCACCTCACAGAAGTAGATACCAAACAGGAGAGGACCCAGGACTGAACCCTGTGGTACTCCAGTTGTCACTGGTCTGATGTCGGATTTGGAATCCGCTACTTTCACAGTGTGGGTTCTGTCCATGAGCCAGTTGGCAACCCATCTTGTGACATAGGGATTTATACCTAGTTTAGTGAGCTTATCTATAATTCCAGAGTGGGGGATGGTGTTGAAAGCCTTGGCGAGATCTAGATAAGCTGTGTGAACCATTTTACCCTCATCTATGGCTTTGGTGACTCCTTCAAAGAAGTCAATCAGGTTTAGGAGACATGATCTGCCTTTTACAAATCCAAACTGTGTAGGGTCCAGAGTTTGGAGATTACCAATGTCTTTGTTTATGAGTTCCACGATGATATGTTTCATGGCCTTGCAGACCAGGCTCGTCAGGCTAATGGGGCGGTAGTTCCCAGGGTCCGTCGTGGCTCTCCCTTTGTGGAGTGGGATAACCGTCGCGGTGCGCCATTCAGTGGGTACAAGCCTGAGGTGAGGCTATGATTGAACATGGTACTTAGGTACATGGTACATTATTGTAATGTTTATGTAAACTTCATTCTCAGGCCTTTTGTAAATTTCTAATGTTCTCATGTAAAGCACATTATTGTAATGTTTGCATAAAACTTCATTGTCAGATGTTTTTCTTTTTTTGTAACTTTCTAATAACTGTGTGGAGCTTCTCTCCTTGGGTCTCCACTGAAAATGGGCCACTGGCTCAGTTGGACTAACCCGGTTAACAAATGACAAATAAATAAGTGTTTCACTTTTTTTTTCCACCTTTCAAAATAGCTTCGAACCACCAACTTCCATTCCAGAAGCTTCTGTAATCTCTAACTTTCACAGTGTTATCAACAGTTTCACACAAACCCTGCATGCATTTTTAACACCTTCTTCCTTCATTCCATCAGTTCTAAACTGCAAAGTAATATTTTTTTTATTATTTAAGTTATTACTAAAAATGTAATAATTGTTCCTTAGACAAATGCCCTTCTTTATGATACACAGTTACAGAAATTTCATCATCAGTCTCGCAGTTTGAAATGATAAGTCACAAAATGTCTCTGCGCCTGTATATATAAAAGAGCGATTTTCTTGAGCTTTAAATCCCAGAACAGTTACCAAATTGTCTCTTACACAATATGTGTCTATTACAGTCCCTCTTTTTTTTTTTCCTATTTTCGCAGTTGATGTCTTGTTTTAAAAAAAAATGTTTTGGTTATAGTTTGTTGCTGCTCTCCTTTATTGCTGCTCTCCTTTATTGCCTGTTGCACTGCTGCATAATTTTTATCTGCTGCATTCTCTGCTACCACAAAACCAGACTCCTCAGCTTGTTGCTGGCCTCCGCTTTTACTTCCTGTCAGTGATTCTTAAGCTTTAACTGCTGCATTTATTGCTGCCACATCACCTGGTTCCTTCTCTGTATTACCATCTTCAGCACTTCTAAAAAAACGTTATATGCCCTTACCCCATGAAACAGCAGAAATGTCACCTGGCTCATCCTGCTCATTATTTTCAACAGAATGTTACATGCAAGCTCTCTTGATGGGTCTGTTATCTGCACCACTTCATTGGACTCGTTTACTTCATTCCCTTTTGAGACCACTAAACATTGCTCATTGGTGTCAGCCACTACACAAGAATCTTTATCTGCATTCTGGTACTCCATATCAAACAATTTTTCTCCAAATTCTTATTTTTTACCTCCAAACTCTCCACAGCCTTTCTAGATCCTCTACCATGCTGCTGTTTCCCTTAAGCTTTTTCCTTGCTGTTGTAGAAGCCCTCCAGCACCATATAGCAGCCGAAAAGAATAGGGAAAGTTCCCTGGTGCATTGGCCAAAATTCCCGTAGTTAGTACGAATACCACCTCGGATTTTCCCTGAAAAGAGGTCACTGTGTAAATAAATAGAGTGAAATAAATGTCAAGAGAGTTTGGAAGAGGAATTAGTAGAAATCCAAAAAAAGATTTGATTAGAAGGGAATAATTAAGGACAAACTGTAGCAGAGGAGTATAGTGTTAGTTGTCTCTGGAAGTATTAAAAAAGTAGGAAACTGAAAGTGAGATGGTGAGAAAGAATGAGTTCTGATGGTGGCTTGATAAATTGGGAAATATGTAGCTTAGAAGCTCATATAACAGTATTATGATTAGGTTGATAGGAAGCAAGGGCAAAGTGGGAGAAGGTAAAAAAATAATTAGGGATGAAATGGTGAAGTTCATTTTGTAGCTGTGTAAGTGTAGTGTCTTGGACAGAGGAAGAGAGGACAACCTTGGATGGGTAGGAAATAAGCTGACCAGTTGATGACTAGGCTGGAGGAACTCATCACAGAAGAAGTGGTGTAGCATGCTGTTAACAAACAAATTTAGTAAGTATTGAGTAGGCCTCTGTTGGAATTAGGTTGTTGGATACAACCAGCATCAGAATGAAAGAAAGGTTCCAGAGAGAGAGAAATAAGAGCAACATGGGTGGTATTACTCCTGAAAGAATAAAATGGTGTACTTGAACCAGGGATCTGCACACCATTGTCCTACATCAGTGTGGACACTGAGATAATAGCCGTAATTTTGGCCATTAAGCTGAAGAGACCTCTCTGAGGTACTGGAGGCAGGACAAATTACCTTTGTGAATGGGAGACATTGTATAGATTATTGTTTGCTGGTAAATATATGAGGAAGTTTTTGCAAGGCAAATTTGGGGGTGGGACAGACAGAAGGCATACATTTTGCAATGTAGAATGTAAGAGGTGTATATGATCCAGTTAAAAAAAGGTGAGCATCTTGAAGAAACTAGAGAATGTACAGGGAATAGGAATGGTACCAAAAACAAAATTAAAAATACAAGATGGGCACAAATTGCTGTTTAAAAACAAAGAAGCTCCATGAATCAGGCTCAAACACTGATAAACAATTTAATGAAGCGCTTTTCATCACCTTCAATGAGGCAACTTCTTCATATAATCTGAAGAAGTTGCCTCATTGAAGGTGACGAAAAGTGCTTCATTAAATTGTTTATCAGTGTTTGAGCCTGATTCACGGAGCTTCTTTGTTTTTTGACAAATTGCTGTTTAAACAGTTCTGAAGAGTAGAGGTGAATCACAGAAGTTGGAGGATGATTAGTGGTGTTGCTGTACGTTAAAGGGGTCTAGTGGTAATACAGCTAAGGGTAGAAAGGAGACGAAATGGCAGATAATGGATAAGATGAAGGAAAGGAATAAAAGAAAGAGAATGTATTTATTTTATTTAATTTGTTAACCAGGGTAGAGCACTGATCTCCATGGACCTTTTTTCGAATCAGCCTGGGAATGCTGTGTGACATGCTCAGTGTCACACAGTTAGACACTGGTGGCTGAGGGAATCAAACTGTAGACCTCAGGAAACAGCTCATTAGCAGCCCCTTAATCCTTTATGCCAGCTGCCAGACTGTATCCCAGTTGTGAAGAAAAAGATTTTCTACTGAGTTTGTTTGATAAATGGGACAAATAGGGGATCAAGGGTGATGATTACTAGAACTATTAAGCATAGAGCTGAATTGCTCTGGGGCTACGTAATAATGAAGTGGGCACATGCTTGGTCGTGCACCATCATGGCATCTGCCAAATCCACCACTGACCTCCTCCCCAAAAAGAAAACATGTTGAAAGAAGCTCCTAAAAGACAAATGCACATTGGGAAGCAGACAACAGTCCACTATTGTCAGAAGGTCTCTTTAGGCTTGTGGGGGTTGATATTGGTAAGATACTTTTGTAACCCCCCCATACCCAGCCTCTGTTGTTTATGAAGTCTCTGGCATGACTCTTACTGAGACTGTCACACTTTCATGTAATGATAATGACACATCCTCACACTTCGAATCCATTCTGACATCGGTCAGTCCTGAGACCCTCCACCGGCCTTGAGTTTGAAACTTGTAATCTAGTTAGTGAAGTGGAAGTTGGTGTTTCAGTAGTATTTGTATGTCAGAGTGTTAGTGTGGTTGAAAAGAGGTTGTGGCTATTTGCCCACAACTTGAGTCCTTCAAGTTGGTCTTTATTTCAGTACATATGGCTACACATATATCAACAAGATTGCCTCAGCTTGCTGTAGATAGACCCTATGTCCTGTCCACCTTCCAGACATTTTTTCAGGATCTCTTCAGGTTGGCCGAAGATTTTATGGAGCTTTTGAAATCTAGGCAGCCTTTCTCTGATTTAATATTAGTGTCTGTATTTGCTTCTTAGAAGAGAAAAAGAGAGCTTTCACCCTACGAAGATTCTGATTTCTCTGACTCAGAGGTGGATGAATTGACCTATATGGACCAAACATCTCCTGTTCTCTTAATGACACCCTATCCTCTGCTTTACTTTCGGGGGATGTCTTATCTAGGGAACACCCTTCATTGACTGAGGAAATCTTCAAATAGAACTAAAGAATTCTCCTGGGTGAGGGACAGAAAATTTTGTAGGCCTGTCTAACTGAGCCATTAGCCATTCTTGAAGTCTTAGAAGTACTGTAGCATACATTTACTAATGCATCTTTGGAGATAGATTCCAATCCAACTACTTGTAGTAATTTGGACTACTCTTACAGGGTGCATGACTTCCATATGTGCCTCAGTGAAAATCCTTTGGTCAGTCCAGCTGTGGTGTCAATGGATTCCAGTAAGTAAACTGTTATGACTCCAACCAGGAATGCCCTTTCCAGTGACAGGCAAAGTAAAATGTTTGATCTTGGAGGAAGGCACACATCACTGTTACCTCAGCTTTTATGGCCGTTAACTGCCAGATGTACATGATGAAGCATCAGAAATACCTCCTTACTCACCTGAAAGTAAAGGCAGAAAGGATAAATGATAAGGAACTGAAAGGAGAGACTTCTGAGCTGTACAACTATCTACCTTGACCTCACCAAGGCTTTTGATACATAAGCAAGACTCTGGTATTGTTGACAACTCTCAGAACTAGGCATAAACGACTACAGAACTTACTGGATTTCCAGATGGCTCACAGATAGGATCCAAGAAGTCAGGATCACTGAGTCTGCCTCCACCAAGAGACTGGTCACCAGCCTCCAGGGCTCCATGTTGGGCCCACACCCGTTTGGCATCTACTTCTCGAAAGGCCTCTGGCTCACCAAGTTCACAGATGACTGTAAGTTGGGAGCGATCATAGATTCCTCCAATGCCAACATCCTGCAAGAGGGTCTAACGCAAACAAATGACTGGTGCAGAAGCCACTGATTAAAATTCAGTGCAAAGAAGTGCATTATAGCGCCTTTTGGGAAATTATCCACCCAAGCCAATTACTTCATTGATAAAACAGCCCTAAGAATTGACCCTTTAGTTAGGGATCTGAGAACATATGCAGACAGGTATCTGGTGTTCGACCAACATGTAACCAAGACAACACGAAAATCATTCTGTGTCACCCAACTCATAAACAATTGTATGGCTTTGATGTCCAAGGAAATAATAGTACCATTCTACTCAGCCCTTATCAGACTCATCACTGAGTATGATGTCCCCCCTGGCACATACCTAAACAGCCACTTACAACAGCTGGAACACCTTCAAAGGTTCCTGATCAGGAGAATCCAGGTTATGAATACCCTGTCTTGCGATATGGAGAGGTGAACTATGCCCAGCATGTAATTCATCCTCAAATACAGCTGTGATGGATTTTTTGCATATCCACAAGACAAACAGCACCAGAAACACTAGATCCAAGGAACCTGACCTTTGTCTGCAACATCAATAGAACTTACAGAAGGGACAGATACATGTCTCAAAGGATCCCAACTCTATGAAATAAGCTCCATTCCCGACCCTATTGAAAATAAATTTTGATCATTGGATGGGAACATTCGCCCCTGGTCTGGCCCTATGTCTCTGATGCATAGAAGTCAACACTAAGCAAAGTAATCCCCAGCTAACTTAACCCCACCCCCACATAACCCTTAGCTACCTTTGTACTAGCATACCCACCATGTAGGAGATGTAGATCCTTTAGTTTAAAGAGTTACACAAAGACTTCTAGAGGTCCCTGTGCATAATAACCATTGTTCATGCTTCACACTATTCACTTCCTTGCACCCCCCCCCCACCCAATAAGGAAGAAAATGTCCTGTATTCTTCTTATGTGCACAAACTACTGTGATTTTACTTAGAATAAAGCAAATGAGAAAAGTTGTTCATTTCTTTTGTAAGGGCAGGAGGATAAGTCAATGAATAAACAGATCATATCAAAATAGCTGGTACACTGTATTTGCTTTTGTTACACTCTTCATGGCAAGACTTACCTTACCTGGACATATCAGGGTCACTGCAGCTGCCAATGCCTTTTTCAGAGGACAGAACATAATCCATCCCAGATGTAGCTGCATGGTAAGCTGTCCATACCCTTTCCTAACATTATAACATGTGTCTTGCATAAAGAGCCAGGGCACAGTTTGCCATAGTCATTTTACAGGGATTGCTATTTCCAAATTCTTCCAAGAACCAGAAACTCATTGGTCCATAAGTTCTGGAAGTTTCCCAAAGAATCATTACTGCAGCAGTGAATCTTATGAAAAACATAGAACAGTTGTGTTGTGTTGTGAACTTGCCATAGTTATATATGTTTGCGTATTCAGTGTTGCAGTACTAGTTCTTTCTTTCCTTCCCTTCTTTTTATTCCTTGAGATTCCATGGGATGGGCTGGGTACCCTAGTAACCAAACCCTCAATGGTCTCTCTCTGCCTTTTCCCTCATCAGGTGCCTCTTCTCCTTTGGGTTGACCTAGAATCTGGAAAGGCAACACTGAGGGTTCTTTGGTTGGAACCCTTTCTTTGGGGACTCTTTCCACCAGGGCAGTCTGTTCTTTGGTACCACTTTCACATTTTGTCAGTCAGAGTAAGAAAGAACTTGATGACACCACTGGACGATATCCCTGTAATACCACTGAATTTCTGATGTTCATATGCAAGAGACTCACCAGGGCCAGAGGGAGAATGTACAGAGCTTCGGAAGTCAGGTCGGCCCTTGGGGTCTTCTGCAGGCAGGAAGTCCCAAAAGTCATTGCTACAACAGTGGGTGTACTCCAACATCTGCTTTTATATTAAGTTCCTAACATTCTGGTGACCTTTGGGTTAGAAGAATTGTTATTTAGTAAAAATGTGGTAACAGGTCAAGGGGAGTGAGATGGTACATGCAATTGTGAATAATTAAAAGACAATGAGAAAGGATAAAATATGTTAGGGGAATGGAGGCAAAATAGGAGCCAGTGTGGCAGCTGTACAGACTAAAAGCATGGCTGTCACATTAGAAGGGACATAATTTGATATAAAGAACTGGCATTGGTGTTTGGTTGAGGGCAGTTGTAAGAAAAAAGACGACCTTTAAATCTAAGTATGGGATATTAGGGGAGGAAACTGAGAAGGAGTATCTGTACTGAGATCTGCAGTTTGAAAACAGAGGTTTACAAAGACCTGTTATTTAGTACTGGCTGAAATTGATCTGTTTATATATTTTTTGCATTGATAGGTTTGTGCTTATAGTTTTGGAATCAGTAAAAAAAACATGATATGCAGTGAAAATGCTCATCTATATATGGTAGACTGTAAATGATTGCCATTGTACTTATAACTTCTGTTTTGTTGGATGAAAGATAAAAAAGTTACTGTATGCATGTTTATTTTATGTATTTGTTAACTAGGGTAGACCACTGGTCCAAGTGGGCTGTTTTCAGACTCAGCACTGGTGCATAGTTATACGAGTACAGAAATTGCATTGAGTGACACATAAGAAATACACAAATTACTGAAATTACATTGAATAACAAATAAATGAAACCAAGGGATAAGGAGTAAAAATCTATAATGCAAATAATAGTGAGTGACAGTATATAACTGATACAAAATTAGACATCTGGGTAAACCCTGCTAATACGGACATATTGGCAAAAGAAAAAAGTTAGTTAACAAATAAGTGTAAGCTGTTACTCTTTTATATGTAGAATTAAAAGATGGTACTTTCTCCCATTTTTGTAAAGGTGGCTGGCTAGATTAATGTCCTTAATTTAAGCTGTAGACAATCCCTGGGATTTATTAACACCTAAACTAAGTGTACACCATTCTACTGATTTTCTTGCAGCCTTAAATATTGAGTGGGATTTATAAAGGTTACCACATCACTTTGTGTAATCTTTCTGAGTGACTAGAAAGCAGAAAAAATGTAATAGGTATTTTTTTGAATACTGATCACGTACACTTAGTGTAGGCATTAATGAGTCTAGTCCAATGGTTTTAAACCAAAGTGCTTAAAAAGGAAGATAAAATAAATAATGAAAATCATTAGTAGGGGTAGTTTTTGCATTTGTACAGTTACTAGCTATTTTTTCGCTTAGCAGGTTTTTAGTTAGAGACAGGAAGCCTGCAGGTGCAAGCAATTAATCTAAAGAGGTCTGAACGGTAATCTACAATGTACAGAGCAATTAATTTTTTTATTACATTGGCAAGCAGTTCACTGAAAAGTAAATGAAGTTCGAAACTGTGGGAAGTGAATGAGATGTCCTTCCATATCACTGTTGTAGTATTCATTACCTGTGGGATCTCCTGTCAAGGACAGCCCAACATCCGGCCAATATGCCAAAGCCTTAATTACCTAGGAGTGTCGTACATCAGACGTATGCTCCCTGTGCAAGTGTGGGGTATAAAGGTGACATACAGACGTTGCCAAACCAAGAACTTTATTGTTGCCGGTCCAAACACCATTATTGCACATCAGTCTGAACTCCCTTCACTTTGCTGGTTATATGAAGCCTATATCTTCAAGATAAGTACCCCATTGGGGTTCCTTTTTTCTTTTTCTTATATTTTTTAGTGGGTTACATGTCACCCAAGAAAGGGAAATTTCAGTGTGGGAGGCAGACTCCCCATAAGGAGCACCATGATAGGTGCCTGTTTCTTTTAGGTACATCTCATGACTACACTCGTTTTCCATCTGTCAGACTTTTGTACCTAAGACTTTACGTTGCCATCTTTCTTCCTTTTCAATTTATCTTGAGAACCATCATCTCAAGCTGTTGGACCAAGTATGATAACAGAATCTGCATGCCCCGAAATACAGCCACTGCTAAGGAAAGCTAAGAAATTTGGGTCTGAGCCTGTTGCTATCAAGCCTCCACTGGGTACCTCTTTTGTAGTACATGAGAACCCAGAGGACAGTCTGCTATTGACATCACTTTCTTCTGCCATGACCTTCTCGGTTGTAGATGGCACTGAACCTGCTTCTCACACATCTTCAGAGGCTTTGCAAATGTCCACCACCGATGTTGAGGGGGAGCCAAAGCTGATTATCTGCAAGGGGCCATAAGGGATTCCTCAGATCCTTTTTAGGGAAGAGGTGCCAGGTACCTTGATTGAATCCAGACAGGGATCAAAACCACCACATTTTTTCAAGGTGGACATCTCTTTGAAAAAAAAAAAACTAAACATATGGTATCTGCTGCCAGGGAACCATAAAGGGAATGTCAGGACCTCTTTTAAGGGTTTTTCAATGCTTTGATGGCATTGAAGCCTGCTGAGAGATTTCGGCTCCTGCACCCCCTTGGTTCTCTAACCCCCAAAAGAGCAAGGGACCCCAAGTCCTCTGATGAGGACTCTGACTCTGATGCTGATTCATTAGCGTACTCTTCTCATTTGCCTTCTCCTTTAGACTATGGGATGGAGGAGGAGGAATCTTATCACTTCTGATTTTCATTTTAAGGAACTATCCTTTTGAGACACAGTGCTAATTATGACAGAACATTTTAAGTGGGGTTGCTTCCAGCTATCTGATGTCCAGAAAGTGTATTATGAGATCATAGGATCACAGGAGGTTACTAGGCTAATGGCCCTAGGGCCCTTACATACCTAGCCAAGTTCTACCCTCATTTCCACAATCAGCCTCTCATGTCAGCGTCCAAGATGGACACAGATTAAGCCCCAGGGGTGAATTTTTGGTTATCCATCTAGTCGTCCAGATTGTGTTTGAAGAAGGCCAATGAGGTACTGTGCTTGACAAGAAGTGGGAGCCTGTTTCAAAGGTGTGGTAACCACTGGGAGACAAATCTATCCCTCCAGCAGGTTCTCTTAATGTCACATACCAGGTTAAGGTCTTTAGTGTAAGTAACCCATTTGACTTGCAGATATGCAGCATTTCCAATAAAGCAGGGTCAGCAATTGTCTTATATGTAAGGCAGACATCACCTGTGAGTAGTCTGTATGAAACAAAATAAAATGACAGTGATTTCAGATGATCCACATAGGGCAGATGCTGAAGACCTTGAATTTTCCTCATGAGGAACCTTTGTGGTTTCTCCAATTGCTGCAGGTGCTTTGTAAAGGTACATACCAAAAGGGACGTTGTACTCAATTATTGGCCTGATGAGGGAAGAGTACAGGAGGTTGTAACTTCTTTTTTTCTGGGGGCAATGCCCTTACATATGAGATGAGCAATATAGAATGCCATTCTTACCACGGTGGAGACATGGTGATCAAAGATAAGATTGCTGTCAGCCTGTGTGCCCAGGTCTCTCACCACTGAGTGTGTACTTAGGGTATTGCTGTTGATGTGGTAGTTAGCAGGAACATCGCTCTTACTGGAAGGGATGATGAATGATACATTTTTTGCATTGAGTTTAAGGCCATGTCTTTGGCACCAGTCATTTATTTGTGTAAGACCCTCTTTTAGGATGGTGACATCATTTGGAGATTCTATGATCGCTCCCAGTTTGCAGTCATCAGCCCACTTTGTCAGCCACAGGCCTTTAGTTTTTGCTCGTACTTCAGAGAAATAGATTCCAAACAGTAGAGGTTCCAGGACTTATCCTTGTCGGACACCACTGGTTGCAGGTCTGCTGTTGGAAGTGGATTCCCCTATTTTGACTATATGTGTTCTATCAGTGAGCCAGTTAGTGACCCATCTAATCATATAAGGGTTGATACCTAGCCGGGTGAGTTTGTCAATGATGCCTGAGTGGGGGATAGTGTCAAACGCCTTGGCTAAGTCTAGGTAGGCTGTATGCGCAGTTATTAGAAATGAACTCTCCTAAACCTTTTGTTGTTTCTCCTGTGCTGGCTGCTATGTTGGATACCTTCTCGGCTGCTTCTCTGTCACCAGACTCCCAGCCTCCTCCTGCTAAGTCACCTGCCAGGTTCTATAAGGTGCCAGATGCTTGCAAGTTATTGTAGAAATGCCCTTCATCTGACCCAGAGGTAATTTCTGTGTCTGTTGATAAGCCTTCTAGGCTGTTAAACTCTTCTAAGCTCCTTCCCTCAGACAAGGACAGTAGAGCTATGGAGAAGATTGGTAAGAAAGTGTACACTTCTGCTACTTTAACCTTTAGGGCTATAAATTACCAGACCCCTGTGACAAGATACGTTTTGTCTGTTCTTTTCCAGACTGGGAAGATTGTGTCTGACTTGTCTGACTCTGAGGGTAAGACCTCAGTTCTTTCTTTACTAGATTCTACTTCTCAAGTTGCCCAGCAATCTATAAAGTGCAGTGGATGCCTCCTTTAGGGCTGCTGCCTCTGGCTTGCTCTATGATGAGGTGCTATTCCTGGGTTTGCCTTCAAGCCTTGCCGGATGCTCCCTTGGATAGCCAAAACTTGTTTTGCAGTGCTGTAGCAGAGTTCTTTAAGATCTTGCAGGATCAGGGTAAGGTCATGAAAGATTTGAAGCACATCTTTGTTTCTCCCATTCCCAAGTTCCAGAGGAACTACCCTAGTAAGACTGCCTTTTTGTGTAGACTGCCTCGACAGTCTGCCAAATGTAAAAAGGCTCCTAGGCGTATATTTTCTGATTCTTCTTCTACTTTCGGCTTTTCCCAGTTAGGGGTCGGTGGAACTTTTTTATAGTGTAGAGTTGCCAGCCCGGTGCTCAACCTTCCACAGAAGGCACACACATGCACTCACACCTAGGGCCAATTTAGAGTATCCAATCCGCCTACAGCATGTCTTTGACATATATTTTCTGATAAGCTTACTTAAACACCTAGATCCCAAAATCAGTCTTTTCTTGACAAGTCTGCAGCCATCTGACTTTCTCCCCTCCCTCTCTTCCTCTTGACCAGGTTCCCTTGTCCCTCAGGTTTTCTGTGTGTCTCCTGGTTTGGCAAAACATCACCACAGCCTCTTGGGTTCTCTCCATTATCAGGTAGGGTTACTTCATGGCCTGGAAAACCCTTCCCTCCATTGCTGGTATCTGTCAACTTCCTGCAGAACAGCTCTCTCATTTTCCAGTAGTATTGCAGGGTTTATTATACCAGGGTGCCATTCAACCAGTTCCTCAGACTGAGAGAGAAGTAGGGTTTTACTCCAGTGTTTCTGGTCCCCAGGAAAGATGCATCTTGGAGACCTGTCCTGGATCTTTTCTTTCTGAACACTTTTCTTAAAGTGCCATCCTTCTGGATGTTTTCTGTTCAGACTCTGTTTCCCCTGTTGCTTCCCCAGGCCTTTCTAGTTTCCTTGAACCTAAAGGACACCTACCTTCAAATTTCTATTCAGGAATTTTTTTGTGTTTCCCTGTTTCTCCCTCTCATTTTCACTTCTCTGCTTTGCCCTTTGGGCTTTCAGTGGCTGCAAGGGTATTCAATATATGCCTAGCTCTAGTGGTGGGCTTTTTCAGTCTTTGAGGCATTCACATATTTCCCTGCTTGGACGACCTCTTGCTTCAAGCCCCTTCCCAAGCCAGAGTAGTGCAGGATCTTCATTTTACCCAGCTTCGATTGCACAGTCTGGGGTTCATAGTCAGCCTTCAGAACAATGTTGGCTCCATCTGAGGATCACATCTTTCTAGGCTGCAGGATCCAAACTGTTCCAGTACTAGTATCTCTTCCTGCAACCAAGGCTCTCTCTCTCATGAATTATTTTTCTCCCTGCTTCCCCTGTTCTGTCTTTTGGCCAGGGAGTTTCTAAAGGCTGTGGGGTTCATGGTTTTTACCATTTCCATGCTTTCCTCGGCCAGGCTTCTCTTGGTTTAATTTCTCCGATTCTTTTAGGTTTCAAATACTAAAGGCTTCTCCCTTTTTAATTTTTCCAAGTCTTTTTGATTTCTAATACCATGATGGGAGTGGACCCCATTCCTAAGTGAAAGTATGATTAAAGTTCTTGAAATTAGTATTGGTTCAGTCTTTGATGTTACCCAGAATTGCTCTTTGCTGCACCCCCAATGTGCCCAGTAATGACTCCTTCTGCAATTCATATGGAGTTACATGTCTGGGTAACATAGCTAAGTATGATTATAAATTCTTTTTTGTAAGACCCATTGTTCCTACTACTACAGGAACTGTCTGAGTAATTTTATGACTTTTATGTCTTTCTCTACATAAGACACTGTAGGCACTGGGTGTAGCAGTTTCAATGACCAATGCCACTTTTGTGTTCTTTTCATGCACTACTTTATCTGGTTTTCTCACATCTGTTTTTTGAACTGTTGGTAATGGGTGATCCCATGTGATATAAACTTCAACATTTTCTATAATGCTTTGAGGCTTATTTTTCCAATGTTTTTCAGCTACTTTACTATTATAATATTTGCACAATCCCCAGTGCAGCAGTCTTGCCACATTATTATGCCTTTCAGTATACAGTCCTGCTGCCATTAGTATCTCACAACCAGCAGCAAGATGTGCTACTGCTTCTAATTCTGTTTTATGAAACCTACATTTGTCTGTTTCTCACACATGTTCAATGGAGTTTGTAAACCAATGTGTATGTAGTCCACTATCTTGTGTCACCAGTATTAACCTTTCATCTTTTGGTTTAAACTCACCTCTCCTTAACAATTCCTGCATTTGATCCTGATTAACATGAGGTTGTACCAAGAGTTTTCTGTACTTGCAGCTATACTTATGCATTTTTCACATTATAGGTTCATAGGTTCATACTAGGCTATCTGCCCTAGGGCATTTATAAGCCTAGCCAGAGTGTGTTTGGCTTTCGACACCCATTTTAAAATAATTTTGCTATGCCCTTTTTCGAGGTTAGTATACTGTGCCTCTGTCTAACAGTGACACAGAAGTGATACCCGGGGTAAACCTACGATCTCCCATCCACTCATCAAGATTCCTCTTGAAGAGAGTCAATGAGGGACTCTGCCTAACCTGGACTGGGATTTTATTCCAGAGTGAAGGGAGCCTCTGGGTTATGAATCTGTCCCTCCAGCATGTCCTATTTATTTCAGTGCTGAGGTTCAAGCCTCTCGAGCGCGTAGCTCGATGGGATTTGGATTTTCTGAGGTGCAGCATGTCCATCAATTCCGGGTTGGACATGGCTTTATATGTCAGGCACAGATCGCCTCTGAGCAGGCAGTATGCCACTGAGTAGAGCTGGAGTTTCTTTAAATATGGCATCTGTTTGAGCCCTTTGATCCTCTTGGTGAGGTACTTTTGGGGTCTTTCCAGTCGCAGGTGTCTGGTAAGGTACATCCCAAAAGGGGCGTTGTACTCAATTATGGGCCTGATGAGGGATGAGTAAAGAGGCACGATGACCTCCCCTGATCTAGATGTGAATCCCTTCATGATTAGGTGGGCTATATAAAATGTTTTTCTAACCACTTTGGCAACGTGGTTGTCAAATGAGAGATTGCTATCAACTTGGGTCCCCAGGTCCCTAATTACTTCTTCTGTATTTAATGGATTACCACCTATGTGGTAATTTGTGGGCACTTTGTTTTTGCCAAAGTGGATGACTATACACTTTTTGGCATTTAGCTTAAGGCCATGGCTCTGGCACCAGTTGTCTGTTTCTATGAGGCCCTTTTGGAGGATGCTTGTGTCGGCTGGAGTGTCGATTGTGGCGCCCAATTTGCAGTCATCTGCAAACTTGGTCAGCTACAGTCCTTCTGTGTTGGCCTGTACCTCCGAGAAATATATACCGAACAAGAGAGGTCCCAGGACTGAGCCTTGTGGGACGCCACTTGTAACTGGTTTGGAGTCTGATATGGCTCCAGCAATTCTAACCATGTGGGTTCTGTCCTTGAGCCAGTTTGCAACCCATCTAGTGACATAGGGGTTTATATTTAAGCTGGTGAGCTTATCTATAATGCTCGAGTGGGGTATTGTATTGAAAGCTTTTGCGAGGTCCATATAGGCTGTGTGGACCACCTTCCCTTGTCAATGGCCTTAGTGACTGTTTCAAAGAAATCAACCAGGTTTAAGAGGCAGGATCTGCCCTTAACAAAGCCAAACTGGGTAGGATCCAGTGTCTGTAGTTCCCCAATATCTTTATTTATGAGGTCCATGATGATCCTTTCCATAGCTTTGCAGACCAAGCTAGTCAGGCTTATGGGGCGATAGTTTCCAGGATCCGTTGAGGCTCCACCTTTGTGGAGAGGGACCACTGTTGCTGTACGCCACTCTTTGGGTACATATCCTGTAGTAAGGCTGAGATTGAACAGTAGTTTTATGTTTGGGTTTAGCTCTTCTTGGAGTTCATGTAGGGCAGCCGGGACACCGTCTGGTCCCATTGATGCTGTGTTTTTGCTTTGGAGAGGGCAGCTCTTACCTGAGCATCTGAGATGTCAGGGGGGGCAGCACTCTGCTGGGATAGATATTTGCCCTTTTGGTGGGAGTTTGCGCTGAACCTGTCAGCTAGGATGTTGGCAATGTCTGTGGGTTCGATGTATTTTTTGTCATTTTGGACTAATTCTGAGCATTTCTGGGAATTCCCACCCAGGTTCCTAACATAACTAAAGAAAGCCTTGTGATTATCCTTAGTGTCCTGTGCAATTTTTCTCTCAAAGCTGGCCTTAGACAATTTTATGAGTGCCCGTAGTTTTTTGCTAATACTGATCAGAGATGCCTTCCCTTTTTGGGATTTTGCTCTATCATGTAGTAGCTTCCTCCTTCTATTGTATAGTGTGTTTATGGCTGGGGTCCACCAGACAGGACGTCTGCCTTTGGAGGATTGGGACTTGGTTTTATTTGGGATTGCATGATCCATGCATTCCTGAAGGTGTTCATAGAGTGCGTTTATAAAGGATTCTGCGGTCTGGGCCGTATCTTCCACAGGCCCGGGGGCTTTGAAGGATTCCACCTCGGTTTTGAGGAGTGTGAAATTTGCATTAGAGAAGTTTTTCACTGTGGTTTTCAGGGCAGGGGGTGGAGTCTGGATGTGAATATCCAATGAAATTAGTTTATGGTCTGATCTTATCAATGAGAGATACACTTCTGGTCTGGAGCATAGAGTCCCCATGTTGGTGATGATCAGGTCCAGTATGTTTTCCCCTCTTGTGGGAGTGGTAACAAGTTGTTCCATAACATTTGAGTTTATAAATTCTAGGAACCTTTGGGCTAGGGTGTTGGAGCTAGAGTAATGCTCCCAGTCTATGTTTGGGTAGTTGAAGTCGCCCAATATAATGGTGTTTGGACTTGCCTTCTCATCTGATCCTTCACCTTATATTCTTTCTTTTGTTTTTTGGCACATTCAGTTGCTTTTCTCCCATGAGAAAATTTTCAGTGGTATCTCAGATCATGGCACCAACATTGCCATCTGCTTGACTATCTGGTTCCTCTAATCCCTTGTTTCAAACTGGAGTGTCACTGCTGAGTCCAACAGATATCTGTCAGTCTGGGTGTTCCCTTTCAACATCCTCAGCCATCCCAAGAACTGTTAATGGAAGCCTCAGAGCTGGGGTTGGGAGCCACTTCAGGGGACCCTAAAGAGGCCATTGGTTCCCCTCAACAGAGGGTAGATCCCATCAACATCAAGGAAATTAGGGCTCTCATTTTGGCTCTTCAAGCTTTCCTGTTGCTGTGTGTGTCAGGTCCCTTGATGATTTTTACAGACAACACCACAGTGATGTGGTACATAAATAAGCAAGGGGACATGAAGTCTTACTTTCTTTGCAAACTAGCCCTTTAAGCCTGGAAATACCCATCAACATGTAGGTGACACTACAGGTGGTCTACATACCTTCTGAGTACAATCTTGTGTCAGATTCTCTCAGCAGGTCCAGGACACACAGCCATATAAATGGCCTCTTCACAGAGGTGTGTTTCTGGACATAGTTCATTGTTGGGGTATTCCTCATCTAGATAGCTTTGCTTTCCCACTGAGCATACATCTCCTTAGACTCCCAAATCCTTTGGCTTGGAAAGTGGACACCATGTTTTTCTTGGGAGGGGATGTTCCTTTATGCCTTTCCTTCCCTTCCTCTTCTTTCCAAGGTCCTTCACAAGATCAGGAAGGATATTCCAAAAATTATGTTGGTGACTCCCTTTTGGCCCAGAGAGTACTGGTTCCCCCTCTTATTCCATTTGGCCAAGGGCAGTCATCACACATTACCTTACTGCATGGACCTTCTCACGCAGGACAGCAGATCTCTTCTCCACTCTCACTTGTTCACTCTTCAGCTGACATTTTGGGTGACAGTTTTTTTTTTTTATTCTTTTCTGACACCAGTTTTCTGAGGACATGCTTAGGGTCCTGTAGGAGGCCAGGAAACCCAATACCAGGAAATCATACATGTCCAAATGGAAGATATTTTCTGTCTGGTGTCTTAAATATCACTAAGATTCGTTTTTAGTGGGGGTCCCCTTAGTTCTTTCCTACCTGTATGAACTGCTTCATGTTGGCATATTCTTAAGTCAAAGCTCACTTGTTAGCCATTTCTTCCCATCTGCCACTTACTCCTCCTTTGGCCTCTAGATTTGAGGTCAAGCAGTTTCTAAAAGGCATCCTTCATATCAGAGCACAAGAAAGCCCATTCCAACTTCTTGGGATCTTAATTTTGTCCTTGAAAAACGGACTCATGTTCCTTTTGAGCCTGCTGTCTCTTCATTGCAACACTACACCTGGAAAACTGTTTTGTTGGTTGCTTTAACCTCTATCAAAAGGTTATCTGAACTCCAGACTTCGATGGCAGTTCCTCATTTTTTTGTTTTCATAGAGACAGGGTGTCTCTTCGTACAAATCCTTATTTTTTATGCCCAAGGTGGTTAATGAGCTGTGTCTTACAGTCTATCCAGCTTCCTTTTTTCCATTCTCCACAATCTTTTAGGAAGACGATTCTTCATACTTTGGACTTGTATAGACGGTTCAGATATTATTTAGGTAAAACAAAGGCCTTTCATAAATCTAATCAGCTTTTTGTTTATTTTCGTACCAGGACTTTAGGTTTGGCAGTTTCTCCTCCTGGATTTCCATGGCCATTTATTTTTGTTATTCTTTTCATGGCAAACTGTTTTCTGATTCAGTTAAAGCTTATTCAACTGGCGCAGTAGCTTCCTTCAAGAGTTTTGATACTATCTCCATCCTTGCAGCAGCAACTCGGTTTTCAGTTCACATGTTCACTAAACATTATATATATGTATATTGGATGTCATTTCCTGAGGCAGGGCAGGTTTTGCCAAGGCTATACTGGGTGGGTTTATGGAAGGCTCCAGTGATATAGAAGGATATAGTATAGTTGTGTAAAATCTCACCATAACAGTAGATGTCCTACTTTTCACTGTTGCAATATTCACCCCCCCCCCACATTCATTTTTCTCCTTGTCCATGTTGGCATTTTCCTTCTGGCCAAGAGATTCTTCTGCTTCTCCTCCTTACATTTTCTAGATATACATATTCTCCTTTCCACTGGGGGCCCTAGTTCCCCTGGGGTACTTTAGTTCTGGTTTGGGAGTGTTTCTATGGCACCTTTATGCTCACCTCTTGCACAAGGAGCATGCATCTGATGTATGATGTTCCTAGGTAATTAAGGCTTTGGTATACTGACTGGATGTTGGGCTGTCCTTATCAGCAGATCCCAGAGATGATTAATAATACAGTAGTGAAAAGAAGGATATCTATTGTTATGGTAAGATTTTATTTAACTGTACTTTATACAAGTAATTGCTTCCCCAGCAACTTTAGAATTTCAGTGCGTTGAATATAGCAGTGCATAATTTCATTTATTTAGAGATAGTCTGTGCACTATTTCTTAAGGCTAAAAGCTGATATTTACTGAAAGTATACAAGCTCTTTTTCACACTTAGGAGAAAAACAAAAGTAAGATAAGAAAAAATAGCAATCAATGTCATTGTGAACACAGACTCTTAACTTGCACTTCAGCATGCTTAACCTTAACTTTAGAATAGATAAGACTGGTGGGAGCAGCTGTCAGTTTGGAGTAACTGCTCCTACTTTGGTGGTAAGCTACCTTTTCAGGATGTGTACATAGCTTTGTGTGTTTGTTGTCGTTATAAAGGGGATGGGGGTTGAAAATATTTTTAATGTTTTGTTTCTGAGTAGTTTTATTGAAGCAAAGAGTCTGGGAAAATGTAATATATATTCAAAAAGAAATAAGAAGCAGCAACTGCATACGTGATCAGCCTGTCAAGTATTAGTTTGTGCATGCAAGCTACATGTTGAATATATATATATTCAAAAGAAATGTAATATATAATAGATGGGAGTAGTAGTTTATTATTAGAATGTCTGCTCTGTCTGTATTAACATGGAATGTAAACAGCTTTATTCTTATAGACAAAATGCAAAGATATTGCATTATAT
Organism: Protopterus annectens; assembly: GCF_019279795.1. Classification (NCBI taxonomy): domain Eukaryota; kingdom Metazoa; phylum Chordata; order Ceratodontiformes; family Protopteridae; genus Protopterus; species Protopterus annectens. The sequence continues at coordinate 320,276,984 of NC_056726.1, read as the reverse complement.
TAAGAAGTCACCATTATCAGTCCCCTTTATCACATTTTTACATGGGGTTGGGGTGTCACACCAACATTAGCGTGACCAAATAACATAGCGGCAGTATTTGTGCTACCAGTTGGCTGTATTAAAAAGTGTATGGTGCAAATAATAAAGGTGCAAAAGACACATTTGGATAGAAATTAGCATGTCAGTTTGAGAAAGAAGGGATTTAGGGTTTGCATTCAGCAGAATATCAGGCACAACGGAAAAGTGAAGTAATAATATTGATTGTGAGTAGGACTCCAGTAGCGATAGAAGAGGGAAAAATAGACAATGTTGGCATTTTTGTAATAGGGTTTATTGGCAGGGGAAGAAGGTTACAGACAGTAATTGTTTTTACCTGACACCTGTTTGCATAAGGGATTTCATCTAAATCCAATGAAGTTCTTCAGTATTCTGCATTAACTAGACATGTTTTCAAGTACAATGCCCCTTTTGAGATGTATCTTAACCAGGCATTTCAGATGATTGGAAAGACCCCAGAAGTTTGTAGCTAACGGGATAAGAAACTTAAAATGAACTTCCAGGAAAGTTTGCAAACACTGTCCCTTTATTCAGTCTCATATAAACTCCTTAGGGGCAATCTGAGGTTTACCTTTTGGGCCTTTAGGGATCCAGTAGTCTAAGATGTCATATCTCCACAAATCAAACCATCCCATTTACTTGCTTCAGCAATAGATATGGTGGAGAGACAGATTTGTCATGCAATGCTTACCCCTTTTTTTTGGAAAATGCTTCTACTCCAAATCAAACAATGCAACAGACTTTCTCCTTTTAAAAAGGATTTAGACTACTGAATGAGTATCCACAAATACATCACTGGTATGACTGGCCTATTACTTGAAAAAGGAGGTTAGGACTAAGGGTGGATGTTTGCAAGCTGTAAATGACAATTGAGCCTCATTACTTTTTATATTCTGTGATTCTGCAGTTTATATTCCACCTAAAACTAGTGTTATTTAGTTTAGAAGAATTCCATTAGAAATAATTAACTTTCATTAGAAAATAATATTATGGGTGGAGACTGGAATTTTATTTGCAATAGTGAGGAAGTATCAAGGGACCCAGAAGGGAAAATATAACAAAAGTAGGTAGATTTATGAAAAAAATATATGAGAATATTTGTTTGAAAGATGCAAATTCAGTAACAGGAACTAAAACTTTACGTGTTATTCCCCAAGATACAATAACTGGGGTAGACTGAATAGAAATTATAATTCACTGGAGATTGTGTATTTAATGAAAGTGTTGAGACCCATCAAGCAACAGTATCAGATCATTCATTAATACAATCTAAGATATAGATGCAAGATAGAGATGCAAAGATGAGACGCTGGCACTGCATTCATCATATTGATCACTGATGCAGTAGCCTTAGCTATATGGATTATATCCTGCCAAGGATGTAACAGCTGGCCAGCTTTCAAAGCATCAGGGCATCTTGCATGTACCTAAACCAAAAAAAAAAAAGATAGGTGTGGTCACCAAGCCCTTCAGAGCTTTCCTGCCGCTAAAGAATATAATTCTTTGAGTCTTTCAAGGATCCAAGATCCGCTTGTGCTGTTCTTTTGCTGAGTAGAAAAAGTTTCCTTTGGGGGGGGACTTACTTTTCTAAATCCTCTAAGAGATTCTCTAACCCCTCATCCAATGTTGGTTAAAAAAAAGAAAAAAAAAAAAGAAAACCTCAACAAAATGCAGGTAAACTGACATTTAAGAAGAAATGGCAAAGAGGTTCCAAAAAGGATTCTGAAACCTCCCAAAACCAAGGGCAGTCCATGACATTTTTAAGGGACTTGACCCCACTTCCCAGCCTGGCAGCCCCTCTTCTCTTCCAGAAAGTCTGAATCCCCACATTTTCTTTGTCAACAGATAGTTTTAGTCAAATGGGTTTTGAAGATCATTTATCAAGGTTACAGACTGCATATGAAGAAATTGCGCCTTTAAGGGTGGTAATCCATCATCCACCAAACCATACTAGATTACATATTCCCATCTGTCCTTCATCACATGCTGTCCCAGGGAGTGAAGGGACCAGTTCCTCCTTCCCAGGTTGGAAAAGGTTTATATTCAAGGGTATTTTTATTGGCAAAGAAAGAAAATATTTGGAGACCAGTTCTGGCTTCCATAACCTGTTTGTAATGGTGCCCGAGTTCAAAATGCTGTCACTTCATAACCTGTTACATCTTCTTCCTCATTCAAAGTTTGTGGGTTCACTATATTTAAAAAATACTTACCATCACATCCCTATACATACAGACTTCAGGTATTTCTTAAGGTGCTGTATGTCTAGATAACATTAATGGTTCTATGCTTTACCCCTTGGACTAGCCACTGCGCCAAGAGTGTTCATAATGTGTCTAGCTCCAGTTCTAGCTCATTGCAGGCTACAGAATATCCACATTTTCCATATTTAGATTACTTGTTTATTTTTGCAGTGTCTTTTTCAAAGTGCCAGAAATCTCTGACATAGATGAGAAGTCTCAGATATAAGCTGGGATTCCAAAAGAACATTCAAAAGTCTTTTTCGTCTCCTTCAGAAAGGATTGTGTTCGTGGGATTTCAGCTAGTCTCCTCAGTTCAAATAGTTTTTCTTCCCCAGGATAAAAAAAGATCTGTATCCATCTCTATTTCTAAGGTTTTCCACTCAGACTCCAGCCACTGTGAGGGAATACCTCAGGATTTTGGGTCTTATGAGATGCCTGCTTCTCATGATACCCCTGGCTAGACTCCATATGAAAAAGGTACAGTGTTGTTAAAAGTCTCTTTGGTCCCAACTCCAACATCCTTTGTCCATAGGTTGGTACTAGGCTATCAGCCCTAAGGCCTATACAAGCCTAGCCACAACAATTCCTGGGCTATTTCTTCCCACAATATTTACTTCCCTGGACCCATGTCTAGCAGGGCAACTTGACGTGATCCCTGGAGTGAATTTCCTATCACCAATCCAGTCGTCAAGATTCCTTTTGAAGAGGGCCAAAGAGGCACTCTGCTTGACATGTATGGGCAGTCTGTTCCATAGTCTGGGGAGTCTCTGGGTTAGGAACCTATCCCTCCAGCATGTTTTGTTCATTGTGATGACAAGGTTTAGATCCCTGGAGCGTGTGGCTCTGAGGGATTGGGATTTCTTTAAGTGTAGCATGTCCAACAGCTCTGGGTTTGACATGGCCTTGTATGTTAAGCAGAGATCACATCTGAGTAGACGATATGTGACAGAATATAGCAGGAGTTTTTTAGACGGTCAGCATAGGGCATCTGCTTTAGGCCTATGATTCTTTTAGTGAGGTATTTCTGCGGCCTTTCCAGTTGTTGCAGATGTCTTGAGAGGTACATACCAAACAGGGCATTGTATTCTATAATGGGTCTAAAGAGGGATGAGTACAGTGGGACAATGACCTCCTTTTTTTCTGGATGAAAAGCCCTTAGCGATGAGGTGTGCCACATAGAAGGATTTCCTGACTGTTGTGGCGATGTGGTTATCGAAGGTGAGACCACTGTCCACCTGTGTCCCTAAGTCTCTTATCACACTTTTGGTGTTTAGTGTACTGCCACCTATATGGTAATTCACGGGTACATGTTTATTCCCAAAGGGGATAACTATGCATTTCTTGGCATTGAGCTTGAGCCCATGGCTCTGGCACCAAGCATCTGTTTCTGTAAGACCCTTTTGTAGAATATCCACATCATTTGGGGATTCAGTAATTGCTCCCAGTTTGCAGCCATCTGCAAACTTTGTAAGCCAGAGTCCATTAGTGTTGGCCTGTACTTCAGAGAAGTAGATACCAAAGAAGAGCAGTCCCAGGACTGAACCCTGAGGTACTCCACTTGTCTGGAGCTGGATTTGGAGTCAGCTACTTTTACAGTGGGTACTGTCAGTAAGCCAGTTGGCAACCCATCGAGTAATGAAGAGATTAATGCCCAGCTTAGTAAGTTTATCTATGATTCCAGAGTGGGGGATAGTGTCGAAGGCCTTGGCGAGGTCCAGATAGGTGTCCACAGCTCTGGAAACTGATTTGAAGAAGTCAGTCAGTTTCAGGAGACAAGATTGGCCCTTCATGAACCCAAACTGGGTGGTGTCCAGTATTTGAAGGTTGCCAATGTCTTTGTTTATAAGTTCCATGACCTTGCAGATCAGGCTTATCAGACTGATGGGGTGGTAGTTCCCAGGATCCAAGGTGGATCTTCCCTTGTCGAGTGGGATAACTATAGCTGTGCACCACTCGGGGGACAAAGCCTGAGATGAGGCTATGATTAAACATGACACTTAGGTGAGGTGCTAGTTCATTTTGTAGTTCATGTAGTACACAGCCTGGAATGTCGTCTGGTCCCATGGATGCTGTATTCTTAGCTTTGGACAGTGCGTTTTTTTACCTGTGTGGCCGTTATTACCGGAATTTGGCAATCGTTCAGTATTGAGATGGGCACTTTAGGGAGTGAGAGGGGGGTGAAGTTGGCACTGAATCGATCTGCCAGGATATTGGCAATATCCCTCAGACCAGTATATTTAATGCCATTCTGTTGTAGCTCAGAGCAGATCTGAGCATTGTCATTTAGATTCTTGACATAGCTATAGAATGCCGTGTGGTTGTCTTTGGAATCTTTGGCAATTTTTTTTTCATAACTAGCTTTGGAGGATTTTATGAGGGATCTCAGCTTCTTACTGAGGCTGGTAAGGGAGTTTTTTGGATCCTGGGATTATCCTCTTTTCTGCAACAGTTTCTTCCTTTTTTTTGTAAAGTTTGTTTATGGCAGGGGACCACCAGATTGGCTTCCTTTTTTTGGAGGAGAGCGTTTTGGTTCTATTTGGGATGGCACGATTCATATACCAGTACTGGAGTTTGTCAGAAGGTAAATCACATGGTGGAGATCCTTAGATCTAGGTCTCCCCTTCTCCCTTCCTATTTCAAAGCAGTCAGTCACTGCAGACACCTTGGACTTTGCTTGGGGAACAGTTTTAGGAGTGGTAAAAGTACAAGGTGTGTGGGACAAAAGGGCAGATGCAAGTACTTAAATATAAAAGAGATGCTTGCTCTGATAAAGGCACTCAACTCTCTGAATCATCTTAGGTCCACAGGACCTCTTCATTTTGTTACAGATGGTACCACAGTCATGTGGTACATTAACAATGAAGGAGGGACCAGGGTATATCCCCTTTTGCAGGCTAGCCATGTTGGCTTGGGATATATCTTCATAGCACAATCTCAGTCTACAGGCATTTTACATTCCTTAAAAGCAAAACTGTGTGGCAGACAAGTTGGGCAGGACAGGGGCAGACCCTCCTGAATTGAATTTAGATCAGGGCGTCCTCCAAAATTTGATCCATCTGTGGGGAGTTCCACAAGTAGACCTATTTACTTCCTTTCTGAACAATCAACTGACAAGATTCTGCTCCAGGACTCAATGCAAGAAGGCCTGGAAGACAAATGCCTTTTCTTTACCTTGGACAGGAATGTTCCTGTATGCTTTTCCACTTTTGGTCTGATACTTCTGAAGATTCAGAAGGAATCTCCCAGTATCAGTGTGATGACTCCCTTCTGGCCCAGGCAACAGTGGTTCTCCCTTCATTTGGAAATGGACATGGCTAGTTACCACAAGCTTCCTCACAGACTGGATCTACTCACACAGGATCATTGGTGTTTGTTACATCCCAGCCGCAATCAACTGTAATTGTCTGCCTGGATAGTAGGGTCTTAATTCCCTTTAGTCACCTGTTTACTGAGGTTGAGCAGCAGGTACTAACAGAGGGAACAGAGGCAAGAAAGCCTGCTACTAGAAAATTATATCTTAGTAACTGGGAAAGGTTTTCTACTTGGTGTCAACAACATAACCATGGAGAACAGGAAATTCATCCCTGATTTAGTACCTATATCTCTAATGGACATAGGCAGCCTGTAAATGATTCACCTCCCAGGCCCCTTCTTGTAAATGTTTCATCTCCTAAGCCCTTGCTTACTCTTATCAAGGGTACCAGAACTTGTCAAAGATGCATAGCTAGGCTTAAAAAGGAACTTGGTCATTAGCCTACTACACACCTACGAACCTATACCTAGCATCCATTCAGGGCTAGTTGTTGTCTGGTTTTGCAATATTTGTGTGAGGTGTTATCCTATGGCCTTTCTTACTCCTCCATCACAGCTCATTTATTGGCCATTTCAGCATATCTGCCTATGGATCCTCCTCTTTCATTGCATTCTCATTTCAGAATGTTTTGGAAAGGGATTTTGCATAAGAGCCCTCTAAGAAAAACAGTGGCCCTCTTTGGGATATTAATTTTGTGTTAGAAAAGCTAACACTTGCTCTGTTTGAACCAGCTAACCTGGCTGACTTGAGGCTCTTAACATGGAAAACAGTTTTAGTAATTGCTCTGACTTCTGCATGAAGGGTATTTGAGCTGCAAACTCTAATGGTGAATCAATTTTCTGTCATTTTTCATAGGTACAGCAATTCTTTGATAACTAATCCTTCTTATATGCCTAAAGTGGTATCCAAGTTTGCTTTAAGCCAAGCTATGCAACTTCCCATTTTCTTTCTTGGAACTAAAAATGAGGGATAAAGAATACTGCATACCTTGGATGTCCACAGACAACTCTGGTATTATTGTGACAAAACTAAGTCTTTCAGATCTTCACATTAGTTGTTCATTTCTTATGAATGTAAAAAGAAGGGGCAACTTTTGTCAAAGAAGACTGTTTTCAAATGGTTGTCTAAGGTTATTAAAGTTTTTTTTAGAAAGGTTGGATTCTAGAAGTATTCTAGAAGCTGCTGCTTGGTCTTGTGCACATGCTTTTACAAAGCACTGTAAGCTTGATTCCTTCTCTGGGTCTAGATCAGGCTTTGCTAGGACCATTCTCCAGACACTTCTAGACAAATTTCCTTTGAACTTCCAAATGTAGTAAGCTGGGGCAATCTATCCAGCAGTGATCAATTTAATGAGCACTGTACAGTTGGGTAAGTAAATTAAACATAACAGTAGATGTTCTAATGATCTTTGCTACAGCAGCTGCTCCCTCCCTCCACCTCCAGTGTTTTTGGTGTGTTGTTTAAAGGTTCATAGGTTGGTGCTAGGCTATCGGCCCTAGGGCCTATACAAGCCTAGCCATAACAATTCCCTGGCTATTTCTTCCCACAGTATTTACTTCCCTGGACTTCTGTCTAGCGCGGCGACTGACGTGATCCCCGGGGTGAATTTCCTATCTCCCATCCAATCATCAAGATTCCTTTTGAAGAGGGCCAAAGAGGTGTATATACTTATTTTTTCTTGTTGGCAGCATTGTCCTTTCAGGGTTCAGCCTTCCTGTCTCTGTTGACTTGAAAGCACTGAAGGGCATTTTGCCTAAGGCCATCTTTTTAGTCGGCTCAGCTTGAGCTGATTAACAATTTGGGCTCATGAAAGGTGCCCTTAAGCTTTGGAAGCTGGCTGGTTGTTATATCTTTGGCATATAACCAATATAGCCAAGGCTACTGCAACAGTGATCATTCAAACATTTACTGTCATGGTAGATAAACTGTATATTATAGCCGCAGTAGTACAGCGGTAGCATTGTTGCCTCACAGCAAGAGGTTCTCCTGTTTGATTCTCGGCTGGAATGCCTTCTGTGTGGAGTCTGCATGTCCTCCCCATGGTCGAGTGGCCTCCGAAAGACATGTGTGAATAGGCGTGCGTTCGCTGAAGGCTGGGCGTCGGGCTGGCAACTCAGCATCATAAAAATCTACTGCCAATCATTAGTGGACCGGAGTTCCACTGTGGCAACCCCTAACCGAGCAAAGCCGAAAAGACAACAACAACTGTATTTTACTGGCTTATCTGTTTTAAAAAAAGAGAGGAATTTAAGGAATGAGTAGTGGAAATAATTTGTGAACTATTAGGGAAGATAGAAATTATTTCTGAAGGGATAAATACTAAGTTGGATAACATGAAATAGAGCAGGGGTCAGCAACCTTTTAGTGGTGTTGCACCAAAGTAATGTTGCAAAGTCGGTCAGCATGCCAAAAGTTCCAGGATTGCCAAGCCACCAAAAAAAAGGATTTTTTCTATCACACCGAAGCACATTAACTTGATCTTGTATTAACATATTTCCAATACATGATTAAAGAACTATTCTTCTCATGTTGCGTATTCAATATTTTAATATATATATATATATATATATATATATATATATATATATATATATACATATATTTATATATATATATATATATATATATAAACAAATACAAACACTATGTTTTGAAAAATTTAAGTTCTGAGCACATTTTGAAAATTTTAAATTGTCAAATGTATATTTTAAGAAAGTCAAAGAGATGGAACAAAACTATTAAATAAAATAAAACAAATATAAAACACGTTATTAATATTTTTAATATGAGTAATTATTGATTATTATTGATCTCAGTCATTAATCATTTAATGTTTCCCTTGCCTTTGCTTCTCCTTGGTTAATTGTTCAATATCAGGTGTGTATTTGGTCACTGTCAGCTTCACACAGGCTTCTGAATGCACAGGGGTTAGGCAACTTTTCTGTGGACTCAAAACAGCTTTTATGTGTGAGAAAATTTGTTCACATGTAAGTTGACCCAAAAGTCAAAAGCAGAGCAAGTGCAACTTTCTTCAAGCAGTTGAGCGCTTCTGGCAGGGAAGTACAGCAGTTGAGGATGGCAGCTGACTTTCCAAGCAGTTTCCTTCAAGTGTTTTCCGCAATTCTAGAAATTTTTTCATCCATAACAATGATGACTTGAATTTGATGTATTGCATTTGAAAATTATAATTATTACATATGTGTAAGGATTTTTGGTACTTTTTGGCCAAATTGAGGGAAGTAAAATATAGTTCCAGTCTAGCCTTTGTGACCATAGATGTGGTAAACTTATTTAATGTTATACCACAGGATCAAGGGATGGAGATGTTCCAAGATTTTTTGCTTGAGTCTGGTGCTTTCATTTCCAACAGAATGAATGTATTGAACACCTTACCTTATTGGAGATAGTATTAAAAAACAATTTTGTTTATCTGGATGGTCAATTTTTTCACCAAAAGAGGGGAGTGTCTGTGGGGCATGTTGTGCCCCCATATTTGCCAGTGTAGTTCTATTACAGTGGGAGAAGCTTTTTATTTTTAACAAGGCCAACATTCCCTCCTGGCAATTGTATGTAAGGTTCCTGGATGACATATTTAAAGCCTGGGAATTAGGAAAGACAGAAACACAGATTTTTATTGATTATTTGCACTCCAGTACATCTTTTTTTAAAGTTTACATACAATTACAGTAGCCCAGTTATTAGTTACTTGGATGTTTTGGTGTCAGAAAATCAAAAAAAGGAGACCATTCAGAGTTCAGTTTTTAGAAAGGCCACTTTTTCTAACAGCCTTCTACACTACAGTAGTCACCCTACACACCAAAAAAAGGGATAGTAGTCCAGGGGCAGTTTGTAAGACCGGCCCAAATGATTTCAGATGACAACACTTTTAAAAGAGAATGTAAATTGTTAGTGGAAATGTTTGAAGCCAGGGGTTACCCATCAGAGTTGTTATTTAAGGTCAGAAGAGAGGTTTCCCACAAAAGAAGTGAAGGAGTTATAATACCCATACTTTTAACTAATGACAGTTTGATGTGGAAGTTAAAGGAAAAAAAAATCTTGTTCCTTTATTACGACATACACACAAGAACATGAAAGTTTAATGAGGGTCTTGAAAAACAATTGGAACATTTTTAAATGCTTTGATGGGGTTCTAGATGTTGTGGGACATAGACCAAAAATGGCTTTATAGGCGAACCAGATCTGTAAAAGAATTGTTAGAGAAGGATAACCAGAACAAGATGGTAAGTAACAGAGGAAAAGGCACATTTAAATGTGGGTCATGTAGTCAATGTCAATACATATTGGAATCTAGGGAGGTAAAAGTAAATGGAGAAACAATGCATACTTCCTTTGGCTGTACCTGCAAGTCTAAGGGTTTGTTTACCTTGCATTATGCAGGAAATGTGCAGGTTTCTATGTAGGGAAAACCATTCGTCAATTCAAGGGCAGAATTTACGAGCACTTGAACAATATAAAGAACAAAAGAAAAAGTAATTCTTTGTATTGCCATGTGGAGAAGTATCCTAATCACGACTTTTTGTTTTTTGGTGTGGCTACAATATACAAAAATCCATTAGGAGGTCCATGGGGTGAACTAGTTGAACGAAAAGAAGCACTATGGCAACTCAAATTGAATGCTACTACACCGCCTGGCTTAAATGACTCAGCATCTATTTCTAGCATTTTGAAACTCATGTCATATAAAGTTTAACTAATGCACAGTATTTAAAACAATATGGTTTGAAGGTTTATTGGTGTTTTAAATCATGTGACTTTGAGGGAGGTATATTTAAACAGTGTTTAAACTGTGTCTTGTGATTCTGATGAAGTCTTGTAATAATTGTGACAAAAGCGCTCAATCTTTAATTAAACCAGGTTGTTGTGACAGTGCCTTGCCTTCTCTGTTTTTTTTGTGTTTCCAGTCTGGGTTCTCAGTTCTCAGTGTTTGTGGTTTCAAAAAAAAGGATCTTTTCTATCACACTGAGGCACATTAACTTGATCTTCTATTAACATGTTTCCAGTGCATGACTAAATAACTGGTATCCTCATGCTGAGTATCTAATATTTTAATATACATAGGAACAAATACAAAAACTATGTTTTGCAAAATTTAAGTTCTGAACACATTTTGAAATGTTTAAATTGTCAAATGTATATTTTAAGACAAAAAGTCCAAGAGTTGGAAGAACAAAACTATTAAATAAAATAAAACAAACATAAAACACGTTATTAACATTTTTAATATGAGTAATCATTGATTATTATTGATCTCAGTCATTAATCATTTAATGGAACCCTTGCTTCTCCTTGGTTAATTGTTCAATATCAAGTTTGTATTTGGTCACTTTAAGCTTCACACAGGCTTCTGAATGCACAGGGGTTAGGCAGCTTCTCTGTGCACTCAAAATAGCTTTCACGTGTGAGAAAATGTGTTCACATGTGTAAGGTGACCCAAAAGTCAAAAGCAGAGCAAATGCAACTTTCTTCAAGCAGTTGAATGCTTTAGGCAGAGATGTCCACCAGTTGATGATGGCAGCTGACTTTTCCAAGCAGTTTCCTTCAAGAGTTTTCTGCAATTCTACAAATTTTGTCGTCCATTATTGTGATGACTTCAGTTCGATGTATTGCATTTCAAAATTGTCAGCATCCATCCACTTGAAAAGAAATAGGTCAAATGGGGTGGTAGTAAGATCAGTTAAGTTGGGCTTGATGAGGTAAGAAAATATGGGTCCGTGAATTTGGAAGTCTTGACCTCGTTCATCAAACTCTCCTTTGAGCACTTCAGCGTACTTTTGAAGCTCATCTCTATTGACAGTAAATTGATCTGAATGAGCTTTTACATTTAGAATGTACTTATAGGTGTTAGTGGTAATATCACGGGAAAATATGTATAATTTTGACGTAGATCCATCCCAGTGGTCAAAAAGTTCAAGTACTGTTAGACCCTGTCCTTGTAAACGCAAGTTTAAGTCATTCACGTGTTTAGTTATATCAGCCAGAAACATAAGCTTTCACAGCCAGTTGTCATCATTCAGTTCTGGGAAATGTTGTTCATTTTCATCAGGAAACACCATGATTATGTCTAGACTTGATACAAATCTGTTCAAAACATTACCTCGACTAAGCCAACAAACACTGCTGTACAGTGGGAGGTCCGTATATGTGCTCTCCATTTCTTGTAGAAGAGATTTGAATTGCCCGTTGGTCAGTGAAGAGCAAGAAACTATGAAGTTAACTATCTTGACAACAGTTTCCATTACAGAGTTTCAAGTACTGTGACAAAATCTTTATACACAGACTCTCCTGGTGTATAATACAATGGAAGCTCAAAACTTGACGTCCAGTATGATCCTGAAGAAGTTTAACAAATCCTTTGTTCTTTCCAGCTATTGTAGGGGCAGCATCAGTAGTAACACAAAATATTTTATTTTTGTCAATGTGCTGATTTTCAAAATAGCTTTCAAATGCAGTTATAATATCCTTTTCCTTGGCTGGACCAGCAAGAAGTTGTCAAGCAGCACAGTTCTTCATAAAAATGGTCGTTCTTACAATATCTCATAAATATTGCTAGGTGTGCCAAATCATTCACATCAACAGTTTTGTCAAGAGCGACACTAAATATAACAGCTTGTCGTAACCCGGTTGTCTGCTTTACCATTATATTTTCAGCCATATCAGTTATGCGTCTCTTGACTGATCTCGCAGAAGCTGGTATTTCTCAAATCCAAGACAGTAGTGTTTCTTTATTTGCTAAGTCATTAAACAAAATTTCAGCACGGCTCAAAAAGTTTCATTGAGGAATTCTCCATCTGTGAAAGGTTTGGCCTTCAAAGCCACACACTGAGCAGTTTTATAACTACATTCGGTAGATTTATTTTTGGTTCCAATTACTTGACTAAAAATACTAGTTTGCTTTTTGTAGCCAGAAACAGCCCTTTTTATGGCTTCACTTTTCTCCTCAGAGTTTTTAAACATGTACTGATGTTCAGTTTGATAGTGTCTTTGTACACTTGATATACGGCACTGAACAGTTTTACAACATAAAGCACAAACAGCAAGATGTCCTCCTATTCATATGCTGCAGTATCCATAACATGAGAAAGTCCGCCTCCGGTTGACTCTTACATCCAGCCATTATGCCAGAGTTAAACCAGGAAAATTGCGCCAAAATTGTAATTATTGCAAGTTTGTAGAGGTAACTAACAGTTTTACCATCAATGGTACACAGTATAAACTTAAAGCAAAGTTCAATTGCAATTCTAGGTTTGTTGTTTACTTGGCCAGGTGTCAATTCTGCCCTGTGTTTTATATTGGCAAAACGGAGCATAGGCTCCGTGAAAGAATATATGAACGTCAATATGCTATTAACAGGGGCAGGCTTGACAATGCCCTGGCCAAGCATACTTTCACTAATAATGAACACAAATTCAAGTTCTTGGTCATCGACCAAGTTATGCAGGACACTAGGGGTGGCCCTACACCCTTACAATTAGAAGAACTTGAATTAGTTTGGCAAGTTAGGTTGAATGCCTACAATTTTCCTGGTTTAAATGAAACCTGCTCCATTAGTAGCATTTTAAAATTGAAAAGCTTGCAGAGATGAAGTATTTATAAGCAAGCAGCTAATTTTTAATGTGACATTAATAGTATTTTTTTAAGTAAGTTTTGGATAGACCTTTGTATATGATTAGCATCTTTTTTATATGTTCAGATGTTTTATTATAGAGTATCATTGTCAACTGAAGGTTTGGAGTGTAAAAATTCAGTATTGTTTACTTGTCTGTGACACTTCAGCACGAGTAGTTGCCTTATAACATTGTGGTGCCTTTAAGAAGTTAAGGCAAGTGCAACAATGTATCCTAATTGGTTATCATGGGTCATCTGCTGTTATAAAATGCGGATTTGAATGTTGTAATTTGTTTCTGATGAAGTTTGCCTGTTTGGCAAACGAAAAGCGCTTTAAACAGTTTACTTGTACCAATAAAATTTGGGTTTACTTCGACAGCTAGCCATGGCAGCATTCTTCAATTTTTATTTGCTTAGGCCCAGAACATGAGCACACAGCTGTAAGGCCTTCGTCCCTAAGACCCTTAGGAGCCGTCCTGCTTCCCTTAGGCTGTATTTTGAAAATCAGCATCTTAAGCACCTTGTACGGGATATGGACCCAACATTGGCACCTTTGGAAGAGCTGCAAACCAAAATGGCCAAAAAGTCCCCACCTGAACCATTGGCTGCTCCTCTATTCTAGGTGTCCCTCCTGATGCTGATGAGGCCTGGAGGACGCATCAGAAACTACGGAGTTTTCTTCGATGGGTACCCTGGGGAAAGCTGTTAAGGAGTCTGTTAGCATGTCTCAGAGGGAATCACAGGTGTCCGACTCAGACGCTGGGGGAGAACCATGGCTCATCATCTCTGAAGGCCCACTTGGGGTTACCCAGATAGTAGTGCAGGAAGACGTTCCCTCAAACGTCATCAAATGTCCAACGTCCGGCCCTCCAACATTCCATCATATGTCAGAGGCCCCCAAAAAGAAGAAACAGAAGACAAAGCATATGTCTTCACCCCAGCCAACTTTGTTCTCTGCTGTACCTCCTGACTGGGCGGCCTTTACTCAAGGCCTCTTTAATGCATTCGTGGCTTTTCGACATCCTCAATCTTCTGTCCAGACCCCTCCTCCCCCCACTCCTGGAAAAAGACCTGTACAAGAGGTTTCCTCATAGGAAGAAGACTCATCTGGGGATGAGTCTTTAGCTTACTCTTCACAACTGGCTTCTCCTCTGGGTTATGCTTCCCCAGAGGAGGAGTCCAATGGCATCGACACCCATGGGGAGGACATTAAATTTGGGGAGACTTGTGCAGATGAAGGATTTTTTTAAATGGGACTGCTGTACTTCCTGCATTTTTGGATGCTTTTGCTGCTGCCTCAAAATCTCCATACTCCTAACCTCCAGCCCCTAAGTGCCCTGATAGGTTTTATAAAGTACCTGAGGACACAAGGTTTCTCTTCAAGCCCCCCTCAGCCGATCCCTCTACTGTTTCTGTAACTGCGGATAAGCTTTCCAAGTTGCTGCCCTCTATTTTCTTATCCCTCTCTGCTAAAGAGAGTAAAGTTATGGAGAGGTTAGGCAAAAAAGTTATCACATCAGTCACTCTGGCTTTTAGACCCATGAATTACCAAACCCATATGGCAAAGCACTCTCTGGCTCTCATGGCAGATGCTACCAAACTCATATCAGAACTTCTGATATCCCTAATAAGGCTAAAATATCTAGCATTCTAAAATCCTGCAGCCAGGTCACTAGGCACTCCATAAAGTGCAGTTATGATGCTGTGTAGGCCTCAGCCAGGGCAGTAGCATCGGGATCTGTCTTAAGAAGGTATTCTTGGCTTAGGTTGCAGTCCCTCCCAGATGACATTAAAGCCAAGCTTATGGATGCCCCTTTAGACAACAAGGCTTTTTTTGGCTCTGCATCTGCAGAGCTTTTCAAAGCCCTCCAGGAAAAGGGGAAGGAGTTACAAGATCTTAAACACACTTTTGTTTCTCCTGTTCCCCTCTTCCAGAGGAGTTATCCAGCTAGAACTTCCTTTGTGAGAAAGGGCTCTAAGTATCACACTCCCAGGGGTAAAAAGGATACCAAAAACAGGCCCCTACGAGATCTTCCCCCTCCACTCCTTCTCAAAAGCAGTCCTTTCAGGCAAAGCCTCGTAGCCTGTGACTACTAGGCCCTAAACCACAATACTCCACTCTCTCTTTGCCTATCTCTGTCCTTCCCAGCTTGGAAGCAGATAACCCAGGACTTTTGGGTCCTTTCAATTATCAAACATAGTTATTTCATGGTTTGGGAACCCCTACCAACCTTCAAATGTATCCCCCAACCTCCTCGGGACCAAATGGCTCTTTACTGTCCTGTTATGCAATCCTTGCTATCCCAGAGTACCATCCAGGAGGTGCCTCCAAAGTCAGTGGGAAAAGGGTTTGGTTCTATTAAAGAATGTTTCTGGTCCCCAGGAAAGAAGGCCCCCGGAGGCCTATCTTAGATTTGTCTCAGCTGAACACCTTTCTAAAGGTCCCTTCCTTTCGTAACTCTTCTTACTCTCCTACCCCTGATTCTACCTCAGGCATACATGGTGTCTTTAGACATAAAAGATGCCTGTCTCCACATTCCTATTCATCCCTGTTTCAATTAATTCCTGCAGATTTATGTGGATTCCTCTCACTTTCAGTTGTATGCTTTGTTATTTGGTCTGTCAACGTCCCCTAGAGTATTCACCAAATGTTTGGCCACTGTTATAGGCTTCTGCAGAATACAAGGGATCCACATCTTTCCTTATCTGGATGATCTCACCTGCACTACACAATGTCCCTTCTGAGAAGCCTAGGGTTCACCTTAAGTCTTCAGAAATCTACGCTGACCCCTTCCCAGGACCATGTCTTCCTAGGATGCAGAATTCTCCCTGTTCTGTTGCCTACCTCCAGAAAAAATATTGTCCTTCACTTACTTTCAGGAAATGATTCCACTTAAATCCCTGATGGCCATAAAGTTCCTTCAACTCTTGGGTTACATGGCTTCCACTGTCAAAGAAATGAGGGCTCTGATTTTTGAGATAAAAATCTTCAAAGGCAAAATCCAACCAGGAGTGTTGAGGTGGTTCACAGACAACACCACAGTCCTCTGATACATCAACAAACAGGGATGGACAAAATCTTACCTCCTTTGCAGATCAGCTCTGTATGCCTGGGAGATTGCTCAATTCAATCAGGTTTCCCTACAGGCTGTTTACATTCCATCAGCTCAGAATGTGATGTCAGATTCGTTAAGCAGGTTCATGACCTACACCCATGAATGGATGTTAAACAGCGATGTGTTTCTGGACCTGGTCCATCGATGGGGTACTCCACAGGTGGATCTGTTTGCCTCCCCTATGAACAGACAACTTCACAAATACTGTTCCAGGGACCCAACCCCTGGAACATGGAGGGTAGATGCTCTTTCCTTTCCATGGAAGGGAATGTTTGTGTATGCATTCCCCCCTTCCCTCTGATCCAGAATGTTCTGCTGAAAATTCAGATAGAACAACCAAAAATCTTGCTGCTGACTCCCTTTTGACCAAGACAGCATTGGTTCCCCCTTCTTCATCAACTAGCCAAGGGCCATCACCACATGTTACCCCATAGGATGGACCTTCTCACACAGGACAAGGGGACTTTAATACACCCTCAAATCTCTACCCTAAATCTAACTCTGTGGATGATAGGGCTTTGATCCCCTTTAGACACCTTTACACTGAGGGCATGCTACATGTTCTGCAGTAGACCAAAAAACTCACTACCAGAAAATCCTATTTGTCCAAATGGAAAAGGTTTTCTGTCTGGTGTCTATAAAACAAATTTCAACCACTATCAGTGGATCCACTAGTGGTCCTATGTTACATATGTGAGCTGATGAAAGGTGGCATGTCATACTCTTCCATCAAGGCCCATCTGTCTGCCATCTCAGCATGCTTACCCTTGACTCCTCCCTTGATGTCCAGGTTGGAAGTCAAGCTTTTCCTGAAAGGAGTCTTACATATTAGACCACCAAGGAAACCAATTATCCCTCCTTGGGACCTCAACTTTGTGCTTGCAAAGCTTACTCTAGCTCCATACCTCTTCCCTTCAACATTGCACTCGGAAAAACGTTCTCCTGGTGACTATTACTTCAGCCAGAAGGGTTTCTGAACTTCAGGCCCTCATGGCCTAATCTTCTTTCACAGTCTTCCATTGGGACAGGGTATATCTTTGTACCAATCCTTTGTTCATGCCTAAGGTGGTGAAGGAGCTGTCACTGAATCAGGCAATCAACCTTCCTATCTTTTTGCCTTCTCCACAATCATCTAGTGAGAGGATCCCTCACGCTTTAGATGCGCACAGACAGCTGAGATACTACCTGGCCAAAACCAAGTCCATCCGTAATTCAGACAGGTATTTTATTTTCTATCACCCAAAGAGCCCTGGGACTCTGTTTCCAAGTAAACTGTTTTCTCCTGGATTTCTAAAGCTATTACCTTCTGTTACACTGCTAATGGGAAGAATCTTCCTTTTCCAGTTAAGGTACACTCTACTAGAGCATTGTCTTCTTCTGGGGCCTTCTTTAAAGGTTTGGATGCAACTTTCAATCTGATATTGTTGATCCTCGTTCAGTCCTTATGTGTGGGTATCGGTTCCGACCTCAGAACCAAACTGGCCATCTTCCAAGCTCGCATCAGCTACAAACTATCGAGCTAAAATTCTTACCTAGAATTCCCCTCTCCCCTTTGCCGCGTCGCTATTCGGTTGTGTCAAGCTACTTCTCTTGAGCTAAGTACAATATTTTTCATCATACTAAATTCTAAAACACCTTTTCTCTCAGAAAAATTATTAGATAGTTTTCTCTTACCTTATCGCATTTAGCGACTATCCTTTCTTAAATCTTTTCAATTCCTTTCCTCCTCTTTACTGCGAGGTAATTTCTTTTTTACCATCGTTGGTAAACCCCCTTTTCTTCTTACCTTCGGGTAATTCTTGTACCATTGCTGGTATTTTTTCTGTTTTTTCCTTCTTTCTTTCTAACATAGCAGATAAAAAAGGTAGTCCAGGATTTAAAAGATGTTCAGATTGTGGCCATAAATTACCTACTTCAGATGCACATTCCCTGTGTGTCTATTGTTTGGGTGTGCCTCATTTAACAACTGACTCACCCTGCGGGATTTGTAAGAGTTTCTCTAACAGGATGTTGACTGAGAGAAAAAATAAATTGATATTGAAGGGGCTACTTAAATCTCCTTTTTCAGAGGCTATTTCTGGGTCGGAGGCTTCAACCCCTCCAAGATCCGATAAGAAAAAGAGTGATGAACATATAAAGGGCAAGTCTCTTCCTTCGTCCCCTGCTGGGGACTCCCATGAACCGAGACCCAAGAAAGCTAAACTTTCCACTTCAGATTTGACTTCTTCGGCTCCAGCGCTTTCGGTACCTAGATGTTCGGCACCGAGGCCATCGGCACCATCTGTGACTTCTGCACCAACTAGAGTGCCCTTTACCGTATCAGTACTGAGGGGCTCGCCGGTTCAGACTTCTTTACCGGCACCGACTGTCCAGTCGATGCAGAATGTTACGACGTCAATGGATTTTTCGACGCCTATTGCCCTTTTGGCTCCGACAACTTACCCACCACCAACTACCCTCTCAGCATCAACAATTCAGTTATCGGCACAGATATTTTCGGTTCCAGCCTTAGCGCCGACAGCCACTTTGGTACCAACCTTATCATCAGTGCATACCATGACTTCGGCCACCAATGACTTCCTCGGTGCAGACACCTGTAGCTCAGTTTTTTACAGCCCCGTTGTTTTCAGTGCAGACCTGCGAGGTGGGCACCAAGCTTGCTCCATCTTTAGGTAGACCTGACTCCCCCTCAGCCATGTTTGTGAAATCCACTAGAAGCCTCTCTGAACACGACGTGTTGCGTCTTGTGGATCAAGTGCTTTTGGCCAGGGGTATCCCGCCCGCCAAGACCTATCCTTCCTCATGAGGTGATCACCCTTTGCCAAACACCCATACTTATTCTCCTCCTTCATTGCCTTTGAAGCCCCTTGATATAGCACAGTCTTCCCCCTCTACGGTTCCCTTTATGGACCTCACTAAGGAGCCGCAGTTGTCTTCTTGGCAGGAGAGTTTTGCTACGACCCAGGATGTCAGCTGTGGCGTACATAATTTGGTGTTTCACAGCCATCCAGGGACTCCAAGTCAGCAGGCTGAGCCACTTAGAAGAGGGGTGACCCCTGTCCTGGACACTCACCCCTCTTCAGGTGGACCGGCCTTCCAGCTAATGGAGAAGACTCTAATGTTGACTGGCGATCCTGTGCTATCACTCTCCCCGCTTTCCTCTGGACCGCTATGTACACAATTCACTCCTGGCGGACACTGGGCGCAAGGGCCTCAGGATATACTCCCACAGGAAACCCCTTTTGCGCTGTCTTCCCCAGCTTCTCCCTCTGAGGAAGTTCATCAAAAAAGCTCGTGCAAGAGGAAGCACATGGACTCCACAGAGGAGTCCCTTACTGAAGACACAGGCTTTGATGATGGGGAAGGGTCCCCTCACTCACCCTCTGAGGTATCCTTTGGTGATATTCTTGAAATTCTTAAACAGAGAGGTGACTGGCAACACTCGAACCCGACCTCTGAAGAGTCTGTGTTCCTGCAGGCCTTTTGCGCCTGGCCCCCTACCTCCTGGGTTACTCCACTTGTCGACGAACTGGTCCGACTCATCGTACAGTGTGCGTGGAAGGCTCCTGACATCGTTGAGGCCATTCCCCGGAGGCCAGATAAAATTTTGTCCCCTCCTGCTACTGACCCCCATTAGTCCAAAGGTCTTCCTGTAGATGCTTTGGTGGTGGCGGCCACAACTAAAAAGGACATGGTGGAGAAGAAAGCCAAACTGTCCATCCACCCAACAAAGAGTCCCGAGCTCTGGACAGAATAGGGAAGTGTACTTTTGCATCAGCGACCTTTGCAATCAGGTCCCTAAACTATATGGCACACTATACAAGGCTTCAAAGAGATTTAATTTCTGAGCTCTCTGAAACTTTGTCTGGTGCCGTGTTTGATGAGGTCCGTGATAAAGTGGCCTGTCAGCTAGCCACCATTGAATTGATGTCTAACTCCTCCATGTGCCTGATATCTCACACATCAGAAGGAGCAGCTAGAGAGGCGAGTTCAGGCATTGTTCTGAGATGACAAGCCTGGATGCGCTTGTGTAATTTTGTGGAACCCTTCAAGGCTTCCTTTCTCAACGCTCCCATTGAAGCCTCTTCATTGTTTGGACCCAAGGTTAAAAGCACACTGGCCAGATGTGAACAGGACGGTAAGACCCTTTCTGCCGTGGGTGTCCGTTATTCTTCCCCTCAACAGGCTTTCTCCAGAAACCAGAAGAGTGGGAAGATAAGGTACAAGAAGTCTCAGGGTCCTTTCCGTGACACACAGGCCGAGTTCTCCCCTAGAGGCAGAGGGGGAAACTCACAGGGAAGACGCCCTTTTCGGGGCAGAGGGGGTCTGTGTAACCAGGGTTCCAGGGACTCTTTCCCTGGCCAATCCTACCAGCGCTCCTGAAGAGCGGCCCAACTGCTTTCCTCTAGAAGTGGTTGGGGTCGTTTCTCCTTGTTCTTTTCTGCCTGGCTAACCATCACCACTGATTCATGGGTACAAAGGATAATAACCAGAGGTTATCATATTCCCTTCGATCTTTGTCCCACTCCCCCAACAAACTTACCCGACGTTCCACCCAGTCAAAGGGAAGAAGGAGCATTAGACATTTCAAAGCTGATAAGAAAAAGAGTCATCCAAATAGTCCCTGCAGACAAGATAGGATACGGATTCTACTCAAGACTATTTTTGGTGCCAAAGAAAACCGGGGACTGGGGACCAATTTTGGATCTCAGTGTATTGAACAAGTTTGTAAGAGTACAAAAATTCCAGATGGTCACAATACAGTCTATACTTCCCCTTTTGGAAAAAGACGATTGGATGTGCTCGATAGATCTTTAAGATGCGTACTACCACATAAAAGTGGACAGGCCATCAAAAAGATTCCTTCGCTTCCGTGCGGGAGCCAGTCACTACCAATTCAGAGTACTGCCCTTTGGACTCTCTACTGCCCCCAGAGTGTTCACAAAGTGCTTGGCTGTCATCACAGCTCACTTGCGACTACAAGGATTCCAAATGTTTCCATACCTAGACGACTGGCTCATCTCCGCTCCACCAGACATCTATTGGAAGAAGCCCTGGCATACTGTCTCCTCTCTGCAGAAAGGCTAGGCATAACCATAAACTGGCAAAAAATTCAATCTCACCCCATCTCAGTCCACAGAATTCATAGGGGTCATTTTGAATACAAAGAATTGCAGAGCATCCATTCCAGAGCACATATTTCTAAGGATAAAACAACAACTGATCCCAATCCTTTCAAGGGAGAAATCCACAGCTCACCCTGTTCTACATTTGTTGGGTTCCATGGCAGCCTCCATCACCATTGTCTCCCTGGCAGGTATCACATGAGGCTTCTACAATGGCTACTGCTCACCCAATGGTATCCCTTTCAGTACCCTCTTTCAGTCAAGATTCGGGTAACTCACAGGTGCAGACAGGATTTAAATTGGTGGATGGCCCACAACCCATCACAATGGTCTCGCCCCTTCTCCCTCCAACAGCCCAAGGCTACAGTGACCACGGATGCCTCCCTGATGGGGTGGGGGGTGGGCTTTGTCAGGGACAGACAGTCCAAGGTACTTGGTCCAAAATGGAGGCCCATCTGCATATAAATGTTCTAGGGCTGAGGGCGGTGCTTCTGGCATTGCAAGCATTCCATCTCCTGCTGCCGTCTGGGACTATTACAATACAATCAGACAAGATGGCGGTGGTCTGGTACATCAACAAACAGAGCGGAACCAAATCTTACCCATTCTGTCGAGAGGCCATGAGGATATGGCAATGGGCGATGGCTACCAACCGTTTTCTTCTCGCAACACACATTCCCAGGAGTTCCAACATGATAGCAGACAGACTCAGCAGGTGTATTCTACAGCCTTACGAGTGGTCCCTGAATCCCTTGATAGTGGCGGAGATTTCCAACCGCTGGGGTCTTCCTTGCTGTGACCTCTTTGCGTCCCCGACCAACTACAAATGCAGCAACTATTTCACCCTGATTCCCCCTCCGGGACAGTCACCCAGGGACGCTGTAGTCCACGATTGGCCCTCGGGTCTACTTTATGCATTTCCACCTCTCCCCCTCATTCCCCTGTTTCTGAGGAAAGCCCGCCGGTTGAAGAGCAAAGTGATCCTCATAGCACCATATTGACCTCGTCAGATTTGGTTCTCCTTCCTTTGGCCTCACCTGCTAGATCAACCATGGATTCTCCATCCAACCCCGGGGTTGATCTCCCATCTGCAGAATCTGATTCACCCCAACTTGGACAGTCTGAAGCTCACAGCTTAGCTCCTCCAATTCCCTTGATTGCCAGGCAGAATGATCTTTCTTTGCCAGTACGTGACTTTCTTATTGTACCTCATAAGTCTTCCACCAGAATTACTTATCTAAGGAAGTGGAAAAGATTTACTTTTTGGCTGAAAGAAAAACAGGTAGATCCTTTTTCAGCACCAGTGTCGATAGTACTGGAGTATCTAGCCACCCTTTTTCAATCCGGTCTATCAGCCTCTACCATTAGAGTTCATTTGGCTGCAATATCTAATTTCCATGATGGTGTCCAAGACTCCTCTCTTATGTCACACAAGTTATGCAAGACTTTCATAAAAGGCGTGAATCATCTAATACCCACTTTTAGAGAACCTACTCAACCATAGGACCTGTCATTAGTTCTACAAGCTTTGACAATGCCACCTTTCGAACCAGCTTCTTCTTGAGACCTCAAATACTTGGCATGGAAAACCTTGTTTTTAGTCGCCATTACTTCTGCCAGACATATTTCTGAGCTTCAAGCCTTATGCATCAAGAGTCCATATTTGATTTTTCATAGAGATAGAGTGTCATTGAGAACTAATCCTTCCTTTCTGCCAAAAGTGATCTCTGAAATGTCCATTAATCAAACCATTGAATTGCCAGTTTTCTTCCCCAGCTATTCAAAGGAGAGTATTGCCTACATACCCTAGATATTCACAGGCAAATTCACTTCTACTTGAACAGGATTAAGGCCTCTTGTAAATCAGACCAGTTATTTTTGGCCTATTCTGGACCTAGATTAGGATGTGCTGTTGCTAAGGTCACATTGGCTAAATGGTTGAAAGACTGTGTGACCTTCATTTATAGACAAAGTAATATTCCATTACCTACTACCATAAAGGCTCATTCTACAAGGTCGGTGGCAACTTCTGCTACCTTCCATGCCAGAGCTTCTCTACATGACATTTGTGCAGCTGCAACTTGGGCTACCATCATACCTTCATCAATCATTACAAATTGGATTTGGCCACCAGGGGAAGAGCATCTTTTGGTTCTATGGTGCTCAGGAATGTCCTTCCATGAGAGCCTCCCAGGAATAAAGGTAGCTGGGGACCCTGTCACACACATAAGGAATGAACGAGTATTAACAATATCAGATAAAGAAGTTATGTCATACCATAACATTCCATCTGTATTGTTGATCCTCGTTCAGTCATTACGACCGTCCCTCCTTCCCCCTCCTGTGGCTTCTAGTGGATCTCACCATCCAGTTCTATTAGGTCATTTGACCAGAGGTAGCCTGTACCTTCTTTTGACTTGCAAACTCAATCTGAGGTAACAGGGAGAGGGGAATTCTAGGTAAGAATTTTAGCTTGAGAGTTTGTAGCTGACGCGAGCTTGGAAGATGCCTACACGTAATGACTGAACGAGGATCAACAATACAGATGGAACATTATGGTAAGACATAACTTCTTTTTTTGGAGGCAGCTACATGGTCATCTGTTCATACCTTTACCAAGCACTATAAGTTGGATATTGTTTCCAAGTCTAGAGTAGGATTTGGCAAGGCAATTCTGCATGGTTTTGTAGAAAATGTCTCTGCTCCTTTTCCCAATCCCTCTTCTGCATGAGCTTTGGCATTCTCCCCCTTGTTATGGATACTGTAACATATGAATAGAAGGACATAGAATAGTTGTGTAAAATCTTACCATAATCATAGATGTCCTTCTCTTCTATATGTTGCAGTATAGTCTCCCTCTCTGCCTTCCCCTGATACTTGCCTGACCTTCTGTAGACTCACTCCTTCAGGCTGGTGCTTGGGGGCATTCAGTTATGAGGTAGGTGCGTGCTGACGTCCACTTTATACCTGACATCTGTTTATGGCTCACGTATGCTGTGTGATGCGGCTTGTTGCACGTACTTTCACATTTGTAGTTTAACTTTGGTATAACTGCTGGATGAATGAGTTAACTGGAGGTGGACTCCCTCATGTTATGGATACTGCAGCATATAGAAGAGAAGGACATCACAACTAGTCTATCCTTTTGTTGTATGAATCCATATTCATGCGTCCAAAAGTCTTGAAATGGGCGGATATCAAGTTTTTGCCTTTTCTGAGTCATTTTAAAAGATACCGGTGTATTACTTAATAGCAACACCATGTATTCCCGCATCTTCTTGCTGAGTGGCAACTTCCAGTCAACAAAGAGTAAATGAATAAGAAGTGCAGTAGTCAACAACTTTCATTCTGAAGGTATGTAGCTGAACTCAATTCTACTCAACATTAATTTTACCCCTGTAAAGTAGCAAATATGGCTTTGCAGCTAATTAATGTCGAGCAGAATAATTTTTAGCTACTACTGTCACTAGTACATTTGTCACGATCACACCTCTCGACTGTACAGATTTTTGCTTCATATTTTTGGTCCGTTTGTCTAAACATTGAGGTTTTCTGGCAAATTAGTGGAAAGCTTTAAAGACTAAAGTTAGAAAATAATGACAGACATTTGAGTTTCATACTTTATACGCTTCAGAAAAATTCATGCTAATGCAAAACCTGTTATTCTATCAACTTTTTAAGTTTGTAAGAGCAATATTTAAAAATTGTCCCTATTTTTAAGCCTTTGTCCAGATGTCTTTATTGTAAGGTTGAAACCTATGGTTATGATCACTTTCTCTCTCCCCCCACCCAATCTCTCTCACACACAGTCGCTTCATCTTTCATACATGCATTCACCCAGTCACTCACTCCGATCGCACACCCGCACGATCTCATCTTTCATACATGCAGTCACTCACTCCGATCGCACACCCACACAGACTCCTCATCTTTCATACATGCATTCACTCACTCACTGACTCACTCTGATCAACACCCACACAGTCTCTTCATCTTTCATACATGCTTTCACCCAGTCACTCAGTCCGATCACATACCCAAACAGTCTCTTCATCTTTCATACATGCAGTCACTCACTCACTCTCTCACTGCAATTGCACACCCACACAGTCTCTTCATCTTTCATACATGCATTCACTCACTCATTCTGATCGCACATCCACAAAGTCTCATCTTTCATACATGCATTCAGTCACTCACTCACTCTGATCGCACATCCACACAGTGTCTTTATCTTTCATACAAGCATTCCGTCACTCACTCCGATCACACACCCACAAAGTGTCTTTATCTTTCATACATGCTTTCACCCAGTCACTCAGTCCAATCGCGTACCCAGTCTCTTCATCTTTCATACATGCATTCACTCACCCGGTCACTCCAGTTGCACACCCACAGTCTCTTTCTCTTTCATACATGCATTCACTCACTTAGTCTTTCTCTCCGATCTCTCACACACAGTCAGTGTGCCATTGAAAATTATCCACGTGCTATTTGTTGTCGACCCTTGAAATAAAGTTTAAAACATGGTAGACATAAGAGAAAGGGGAAACTGGAAAGAAGTAATACGAATTATTTAAAGAGACTGACAGAGGTTAAAATATTGAAGAGTAAGTGGACCCTTACAGAACTATAAAAAGAGCAACTGCAGAGTGCTAAAGTGAACTAAAGTGAGTATTTGGATAATATGCATGATTTTAGAAGTGTTGTTAATAAGCAGGTATTTTGATAACTCTAGAAAGCCAAGAACATTTAGCACAGTTTTGCAGGCAAAAGAAAGCAGAAGGAGATATGTCCAAACTTAGAGAGCCAATAGAGAGATTAGAAATATTTTGGAAATTGTATAAAAAGTGGTATAAAGCATAGGAACAGGTACACCAAGAAAAGAACCAAATGAAAATATTTATGGAAGACATAGTTAGCTAAGGTTAAAGGACATGAGGCTCAACAATTAATATCTTATGCAATAAAACAGTGTTGTCTAAGCAATCAACAGAAAAGTCTCCAGAAATAGATGATATGCCTGTTGAAGTTAGGAGGGAGAAAGTGATAAAGGTATGGAAGATTTAATTCAACAATGTTTTAGAAAGGGGGAGCAATATCTTGGATGAAAGCCATGGTGGCTGTGTTACCCCAAAATGGTAAAAATCCTTGAAATCCAGCTTCAGTAGACCCATTTTAATTTTAAACCATAATTATAAAGTCTTTATGTCTATAGCAGCTATGATGATGGCAAATGTGTTGCTAAAATTGATAAATATGGAGGATGTGAGGCAATTACTTGACAACTTTAATAGAACAGTGATGATCCAGAGGGAAGCAGAGTATAAGAAAATGTTGCTGTCATTGCAGGGCCTTGACGCAGAGAAATCATTTGTTAGAATCAGCTGCTATTTTATGAGGAAGATAATGATAACATTTGCATTCCCTGATACAATAATAAGATTAATGGGGAGGTTATATGAAGGGTCAAAAGCAAGAATTAAGGTGAGAAGGTTCCTCTCTGATGGACTATGTTTAAGCAGATGAACTGGACAGATATGTCCTCTTTCCTGCTGGTTACTTATATTATACTTGAGCCATTAAGGGAGAAAATGAACTCACAAATTAAAGGTTATAACTGCGATGGAAATCTAGAATACGATAGCCTTGTTTGCAGATATTGTTATTTTGTACTCAATAGATCCAGAAAATGAGATGTTGGCACTCTAGACATTTTGAGACAGTTTCAAGTTTTTGAGGATATAAAATAAATGAAGGCAAAATAAAGTGGTAAATACCCATACTTAAGTGGAATTGATAAGATGAAGATTTTAGATGTATGGATTAAAAAGGATTCTGTTGTGGTAGCAAAGGATATGTGGAAAGAGTCTAAACAAAAGATAATACAAAAATTGAGAAGCTGGAAGCTCTTGATTGTGGATGAAGATTGTATGATGCAAGCAGTGAAAATGTTTTTAGTCCTTTAATATTATATACAGATCAGGCATGTTTTCAGCAACCAGAGGAGAAGCTATGAATAACAATTACTAGAGCATGGAAGGAATTTATTTGGGAAGGGAAAAAGAGCAAGAATTAAGTGAGATACATTGCTTCTTCCCATAGAATAAGGTGATTTACAGTTCCCTGATTTGAAGGGGTACTTTAGACTTGCCCAGTTAAGGCTCATATTCATGACTCAAGCAAAAGCTTGTAAATCAAAGTAGAAAGAGGTTAAAATTAAATGGGATGGGGAGTGAGTTCAAGAAATAGAGAAAGACTAGGATTTTGGATGCAAGTTCTTAAAGGAGAATAGCAAAAACCATATAGAATATTCTATTCATAAAGTAGCAGAAAATATAATAGCAACTAAGCCAGCGTGTGAATTAAGAAAGGAGAATTTACCGATAGGGATTACTGCAGATAGTTGTACAGAAAATAGGCAAAGGGGGTGCTGGAATTCACAGGAATAAATTAGCAAAGGAACTAAGGTACTGGCACAGAATAACTCAGGAGAGAAAGGTAATAGAGTGGGATAACACTAAGCAGAAGTTTGGACTGTAGGTTACTGACTGCCTCCCGTAGCAGAGATCAGTAAAGAGTATTGGCAAAAAGAAAGGGATAGGAGGGTGCTAAGCAGAAGACCAGCTCTGGGCAGAATTTGTATTTGAGTCTAGAATAGAGGTTGCTTTTGCAAGGGGAATAAATTGGAGGCCATACATTTCATTACATGATATCTGTAAGAATCAATCCGAGGAGGTTTGAAAACATTCGAGAAGAAAATGGAAAGGCAGCTTACAAATTAACAATGGGATGAAATCTGTAAGGCTCCCTAGTAAGCAAGAAATTTGAGAAGGTTTAGGATTGTTGCATAGAAGTGTTTGCAGAGGCATTTTTTTTAACGCAAGTGTACGTCATAGGATTTTCTGTCAGGCAGATAGTAAATGTTGGCAGTGTGATGGGGAAGAGCATAGTAATTTGGAGCATATTTTGGGGACTAAAGTTTGAAAGATTTTAAAATTTCCATGTTGAGTACTTTAATGGAAATATTGGAAGAATAAATGGTTGTAACCAAAGAAATCATTCTTTTGAATCGGGATGTAGGATCTTAATTGCCAAGACATAGTAAGGCTTTACTATGTTTAAACTTATTAGCTGCCTGAAAAGCAAATACTAGAAAGTGGAGAAAATGAAAATCAAAATCAAAACCATCTGTAACTGAAGTATTGAATGTCTTAAAGGAGTTAAAAGAACTAGAGGTGAGATCTTTATCTCTAGGAAGGGGAAGAAGAAAATTTCATAAAAGCAAAGCTAGAGCGTCTTTTGTGTGGAGACATGCGTGAATGGGCATACCTTCGTTGAAGGTTGTGCATCAGGGCCAGCAACTTGGCACGTAACAATCTACTGCCAATCATTAGCGGACCGGAGTTCCGCTGTGGCGACCCCTAACCGGGAAAAGCCGAAAGACACAACATGCAGAATAATGTTCAGAGGAAACAATGATGTTTGAGATCGCAGCTGTTGAGCAATTTATGTAATTTTGGAGTGAATAACAATTGTTAAGAGAAAACACCTGTGCATACTGACTGACAATAACACTGGAAGCTGTTACGGCAGTTTGTTTTGCTTTTCCATTAATGAATATTTAAAATGTGATGATTTTATAAACATTTAAAAAAAACATTACAGTAGAAAGAAATGTGAAGAATATTCTTAAGTAAAAAGTGAGTTATTACAGAGAGCCAGAAAGAAGGAAAGAGTGAGATAAGTTAGTATTATGTTATCCAGCAGTCAAAGCTGATATCCAGTCATGGCTGGTTTATCATTTTTTTTCTCTTTAGGGAATACAACAAAACAAGTCAAAATTAAAATAAGATGATAATACCGAAAGGAAAAAATAACTGATATTATTGACAAATCATGTATTACCTGTAACTACTGATAAACAGGTACCATCAGGTAACATGAAATTGTGTATTTTTTTAAACAAAGCTAAACAGGTTTCTCAGACTTCGTCTTCTGTTTCCCATTCGAAGTGGAACAGTCATTTTTATCTCCACTCTGTACCCTCTTTTTTGCTAATTGTAGTTGGACTTCTGCTTTGCTTATAACATACTCTGTGTAGTGATTTACTTGGGAAGAAATGATCATTGTGCATTTCAGCATAAATCATGTGGGAAGTAAAAACGTCTTTCAGTAATTTACTTGTATGTTCTTTCCCAGTATCAGTGAAGTACTTTCATTCTTGTATAGCATAACCTGAGTAGTAATCCACCATATGTCTTAAATTGTTTGGGATGCAAAAGATGTCCTCCAATACTTTACTTGTGGGCCCTGCCTTTGTCATCATTAGTGGATGACTGTTTTCCTGCTTTATATTTTACTGTGGGTAATAATTCACTTGTAGAGAAGTGATTGTTGTGTGTCTCAGAATAAACTGAAAAATGAAATATGAAATGCCCTCCAGTGCTTTGCTTATATATCTTATTCCTAGAGAGCAATGCCGTACACCTAAACACTTGTCATACAATGAGTCTTACCTGGCTAAGCTGAAAATGTTGCATCTTTATTAAATTAATTAATTAATTAATTCTCTCATATTAAGTTGATGCATTGATTGTATTATGACAAGAATGTTTACTATGTAAGTAGTAGTCACTGAGACATGGTACAAGACCACAGAGCGCACCCCAGCCATGCAGGGCTACAATGCCTTCCACATGTTCAGATCCCAAAACAAGTATGAAAGAACCAAAGGTGGAGCTGTATCCATCTTCATTAAAGCCAAATACACCTCGAGGCTGGTTAAACAGTATGATTCTCTTGAGCTACTCCAGGTCCAATTAACTATAGGTAAAGCACCCTACCACATCATTGCAAGCTGCAGGTCCCCCACCATGAACCAAGTGAAGCACACTGCATACCTGCACTTACTAGAGTCACTGACTTTACTGCCAAGCGCTTTGGTCATGGGAGATTTCAACTGTCCTTTCATAGATTGGGTGACATACATGATCACAAACATACTTACCCAGAGGTTCCTGAATTTTGTCAATACAAATTCCCTGGAACAGCTAGCCCCCCCCCCCCCCCCCCACAAGAGGCTCAAATGTCAACTTAGTACACACCAACATGGGGGGGGGGTCACTGCACTACACCCTGTGTGTTGCTCTCCCTGGTAAGGTCAGACCATAAATGTATCTCGTTCAAAGTAACTGTCAGACTTTCAATAACCTTTAAAATCCAAAAAACATCAAATATCTCAAGCGCTTTCACCTGGTTCCTACCAGGCTTTATCAAGATACAAACATAAAAAAGTAATGCCCTTAAATACAATAACCATTGGTCACATGGTGTTTTTTAATTGCTTCAATTTAAGTTAATTAATCAGTCAGAATTACTTCAATTGAATTCCTTTAAAAAATGAATGTTAAAAACCTCCCCCACATTTTTGCATTGCAAAATGTTTAACAAGCCATATACTTACAAAAAAACAATACATTAATACCAAAATACTTCCAAACACAAACAGAACTTATATGGCAATTAAAATTAGACGCAGCTAGGTCCCCAGGTTTAAATGACAGTATTAGTATTTCAAGTGTGCCCAAACTACGTAAAGCGAAACTGTAGTGTGATATATGGTTATATATATATATTATATATATTATTTTAGAATTTTATAGATAGAACATTAACATAATATGGTTGAAAGAATGTTTTCTTAATAGTGAACAATGTGTTTGGAAGTATTTTGGTATTAATGTATTGTTTTTTTTGTAAGTATATGGCTTGTTAAACATTTTGCAATGCAAAAATGTGGGGGAGGTTTTTAACATTCATTTTTTAAAGGAATTCAATTGAAGTAATTCTGACTGATTAATTAACTTAAATTGAAGCAATTAAAAAACACCATGTGACCAATGGTTATTGTATTTAAGGGCATTACTTTTTTATGTTTGTATCTTGATAAAGCCTGGTAGGAACCAGGCGAAAGCGCTTGAGATATTTGATGTTTTTTGGATTTTAAAGGTTATTAAAATACTTCAAACTACAGTTTGCTGCAGCCTGTCGTTTCTCTGCTGTGGAATTTGCTGTTGGTGTTTGTATTAGTTTCTGAGAGACTTGTTAAGGTTTTTATTCATGGCACAGAGTGCGGACTGTGTTGAGTTTCAGAACACACCTGTTTTACTTCAGGATGTACCAGATGACGCTCCGCTTACCAGGGGGGAATTCAAACAAGTTTTGTCTTTATTAACTCAGTTGAGTAATAATATGCTGAATTTAAGTGCTGCTAATTTATCGTTTTCAATTCCTGGTAATCAAATACTAGGTCTGCACAGAAAAGTGCTTCCAGTACCAATGCAAATACAGAACGGATGCGACCGGGTGGAACCTCCTGATGAGATTATATTGGTACAATCCGATCTACAGGAGCAGCCTGGGAGAAAACAAGTTGACCGTTGTTACGGACCGAGCTCACAAACGAGTGGTTTTAACTTCAATACATGGACTGAGCAACAGTTTTCATTTCAAAAAGGTACTGTTTCAGCCTTTTCTAACCAGAGTGGGGGTGCAGACCAAGAATTTAAAAAACTGAGCGATAAGCTGTATGCTTACAAAACATTACAGCTTGAGATTGACTATTTGAAAGAATGTGTGAGGGTACGCAGAGTACCAAAAGGGCTACGCTGTTTCAAATTTCCCAACAGTGCTCTACCAGGAACGGATTTATACAATGATTTAGTAAAATTGTTTGACAAAACTGGTTTAGAGATGTTGAATTTTTTAATCAAGGACTATGAAGCAAAAGCTGTAAATTTGTTAGATGATGTCAACAAATTGAATGACTGTATTGTTAAAGATAAAAATTTTCTTGGTATTAAAAAAGATTATGATGGTGTGTTTGAGGAAGTTGACCTGCACTGTGTAAAAATAGTTAATCGTAAGATTAGAAAACTTGAACGGGATTTGGTTGAATACAGGGATGGGGTGGCCTACCCACCTCCGGGTAAAAACAGGGGAAGGGGTAACAACCTTGAAGGTACGGGTACTCACCCAGTTGGTAATGTTAATAACAACAACAATATGGATGTGTATACCTCTGAACTTCCTAGGAGAAGCGAGCGTCTAGCCCAAAAAGATAATAGAAACATCCAGCAGGGTTTTCAGTTTCCCCAGGGCAGACCGGGGGTGAGAAGCACAACCTATTACAAGCAAGGGTGGAACAGACCACGCAGATAAAGGATTTGAACTGCATAGAAATTGCTGACATAGGTTACGTTTTGGATGGGCTACCAAAGGACAAATATGAGGTAGTAACTAATAACAATTTCAACATTTACAATTTTACGGACATGAATGTTACAGGTGACTTTTTTGAACTGTTCATAAGGGGTCTGCATTACATACCTTCACGTACATTTAATTTACCCAGTACATTAATAGATCTGAAACTTTTTGTTAGACGGTTGAACTTATCTCTGGAACTAGGTAGGCCAGGTACAGTGAATGAACAATTTGTCAGAGCAAGTACCTTCAATCCCCCTACTCACCCAATTTTAAAAGTATTTGAAGAATTAGTGGAACTGGACCTAAGGAAGCAGCATGCTATTAATACACGTTCAACATCCCCCAATGTATCTTTTGACCAGCAGCGGCTTATTTATTTGCTCAAGGATGAAGGCATAAGAGTAATGAAACCTGACAAAGGTGGAGGGATAGTTTTAATGTATAATTGTGCGTAAGAGGCGCAGATTCTTAGCATGTTGCAAGATAGTGCACAATATGAGTTAGTCTCTAGAAACGAAGTCAACATAGCGTATGCCAAAATTAAATATGATTTGTTTGACTTATTAATGCAAGGAGCTGTCATTGAAAAATTATATAACTTTTTGAATGTGGATAAACCTAAGACACCGATAATATTCGGTATACCTAAGGTCCATAAGGGTTTGGACCCATTAAGATTTAGACCAATTGTGGCAGGGGCCGGTAGTATTACAGAGCCACTAGGGAAATTCATTGACCAGACTGTTAAAAAATGTGTCATGTCCTTGGAACATGTCTGCAAAGACTCCTGGGAATTTTTAAAAGGTTTGGATCAGAATTTCTTTAAACGTACTTGTCTAATGGTTTCTATTGACATTGTGGAATTTAACGGGGATTGAATGGTTCAATGAAGTGCTGGCTACACAATCAGGGTTGAGTGCTAATATAGTGATGTTATTGGTAGAATTTTATGGAAGTTATTCTCAAAAATAACTTTATTTATTTTAATGGTGAGGTCTACAGACAAAGAAGGGGCGTGGCGATGGGCACCCCATGTGCTTCAGCTTTTGCCAACATAGTGTTACATTACTGGGAAAACAAATTTATATTTTCAACTGCTTGGGCAAAACATATTGTGCATTATAAATGATTTTTGGATGATATTTGCATTTTATGGGAAGGTAATTATGAAAATTTCTTAGAATTCATGTCCTATATTAATGCTTCGACACATTTTCTTTCTTTTACGCACACTGTGAGTGATGAAGGTCTTAATTATCTAGATGTAACTCTGGTTAAGGATCTTACAAGGGGTATTTTTCAATCTAAGATTTATAGGAAGGCAACTTTTTCCAACTCTTATTTACACTTTGAGAGTGGTCATCCCTTTTTCCAAAAGAAAGGAATAGAGAAAGGACAATTCATCCAGGCGTCGAGAATGTCGAGCACGGATGAATTGTTTTTGAAAGAGGTGGACTTTTTGAAAGAACTTTTTGCAGAAAGGGGGTACCCTATAAAGCTGGTGAATAATCTACAAAAAGAAGTGATGGCTAAAAGAGGGTTAATGTATTCCCCTCTACTGGGCACGGGTTTGTTACCTAATGTGCAGGGTAGGTAGGAAAAACAATTTAATGGGCATAGTAGCTTTGTGTACACCTATACTAGGGACGCTGAGCAGTTGGAACAAATTGTTTTGAAATACTGGCCTGTTTTGACCCTTCAGGAGAATTTTCATGACATTATTCCAGAGAAGCCAAGTTTTGTAAAAAAGAGGGACATGAATTTAAAGGGTCTTTTTGAAAGTAAAAATCATCTTTCAACTAATTTTGCTGTGGTTTCGAAGATAGGCACACATAAATGTGGTGCCTGTAGATAGTGTTCTCTGATTATTAATGATAGTAGTGTATATATACCTTCAAGGAACTTTAAGGTCCATACAACTGGACACTATAATTGTGCAACCAAGGGTGTGGTTTACATGGGGATCTGTGTTCTATGTTGGAGTTTTTATATAGGGAAGACAGAAAGGCCTTTAAGGCGAAGAATTTATGAACATGTAAATGGCATCTCTAAAAAGAAAGACACAAACGCCTTTTATAAGCACTATATACAGTGCCCTGACATGAAACTTAAATTTATGGTACTGGAGCAGATTGCACAGGACCCTAGGGGAGGAGACTGGGAAACATTCCTGGAATATAGAGAACTTATATGGCAATTAAAATTAGACACAGCTAGGTCCCCAGGTTTAAATGACAGTATTAGTATTTCATGTGTGCTCAAACTACGTAAAGCGAAACTGTAGTGTTATATATGGTTATATATGTATATTATATATATTATTTTAGAATTTTATAGATAGAACATTAACATAATATGGTTGAAAGAATGTTTTTTTAATAGTGAACAATGTGTTTGGAAGTATTTTGGTATTAATGTATTGTTTTTTTGTAAGTATATGGCTTGTTAAACATTTTGCAATGCAAAAATGTGGGGGAGGTTTTTAACATTCATTTTTTAAAGGAATTCAATTGAAGTATTTCTGGCTGATTAATTAACTTAAATTGAAGCAATTAAAAAACATCATGTGACCAATGATTATTGTATTTAAGGGCATTACTTTTTTATGTTTGTATCTTGATAAAGCCTGGTAGGAACCAGGCGAAAGCGCTTGAGATATTTGATGTTTTTTGGATTTTAAAGGTTATTAAAAGACTTCAAACTACAGTTTGCTGCAGCCTGTCGTTTCTCTGCTGTGGAATTTGCTGTTGGTGTTTGTATTAGTTTCTGAGTGACTTGTTAACTGTCAGACCTGATACTCCCATAGGAACAAAAAAAAACTGAAATATTTCTAAAAAAAAAAATCTACAGCATACCAGGCGGTGGTATAAAAAGTTTCAAACCAAACCTAGTATTCTCATCCTAAGGGGTGGTGAAAGCCACACACACTCTGGCTAGGCTTATAAATGCCCTAGGGCAGATAGCCTAGTACGAACCTATGAACCTATAAATGCTAACACAGTCAGCCATGGTTCCTATGCAGATGAGTACACAAATGCCCTATATAGTCACCTAAACAACTGTATTGACTCAGCTGTACCTGACCAGATCCTCCCAAAAAAACAGGCCACCCTGGTAAACCTCAACTATAAGTAGGTTATGTAACAAAAGCAGGAAACTGATGTCTAAGAACAAGAGAGAGAACTTACTCAGCAGAAGAAGAATGCCCTCCACAGCTTGAACAAGCAAATCAGATATCTTGTAAAGTCCTCTAAAGCTAGTTACAAAGCTAAATTAGCATCCCTAGCTAAAGCTAATATAAGGCATTCTTTATCTATGTCTAAAATCTAAAAGGGAACTCCCAGCTATGTGCTGAACTTGTAGGAGATGATACTTCTCATACTGAACCTGAGAAAATTGTCAACCTGCTAGCTGACAGATTTAGTGCAAACTTCACCCCCTGTCCCCACCAGCCATACCCCAAAGCATACCTGATATCAGTACTCTATCTAGTATCTCCAAAGAGCAGGTCATATCCACACTGTCCAAAACCAAAAATACAGCCTCTATGGGACCAGATAACATCTCAAACTGCTTACTAAACAGTCTAAAACAAAGCTTAGCAGAACCACTTGGCACTCTCTTTAGCCTCAGCCTGATCACTGGCTTTGTTCCAACAGAGTGAAGAACAGCAACAGTAACCCCCTTGCACAAAAGGGAGGACACTCAACTGACCCTGGAAACTATAGACCCATAAGCCTAACCAGCCCTATCTACAAGGCCATAGAAAGAATCATCATGGCCCTTATCAACAAGGATATAGGCGACCTTCAAACTCTTGAGCCAACTCAGTCTGGCTTCATTAAGAGTAGATCATGCTTATTGAACCTGGTAGAAATTTTTGAAAATGTCACCAAAGCCCTGAATGAAAGCAAAACAGTACATACTGCCTATCTTCACTTACCCAAGGCTTTTGACACAATCCCCCACTTAGGTATCATTGAGAAACCCTCCCAGCTGGGGAATAACCCATACGTCACTAGATGGGTAGCCAGCTGGCTCACTGACAGAATGCATACTATCAAATTTGGGGATTCCACCTCAGCCAGTAGGCCATTTACCAGTGGTGTGGTGTACTGGGCCCTGTACTGTTTGAAATCTATTTCTTTGAAGTACAGGCGAAAGTAGATGGCCTGTGGCTTACCAGGTTCGGTAATGATTGTAAACTGAGAACAATCACTGAGTCTGAAATGATGTTAACATATTACAAATGATTGGTGCCAAAGCCATGGACTAAAACTAAATGCAAAAAAAGTGCATTATTATCCCCTTTGGCAAAGAGGAAGTCAATGTAAATTACATTATTGACAGCACCTCCCTAAGCTCAAACCCAGTGGTGTAAGATTTGGGAACACAGGTTGATAGCAATATAAACTTTAATCACCATGTGTCCACAGGGAAAGCCTTCTACGTTGTGCATCTCATAAGTAAGGGCATCGCATCCAAGACTAAGGATATTATAACTCCTCTGTACTCGACTCTCATCAGACCACTAATAGAGTTCAGTGCTCCCTTTTGCATGTACCTCACCAGACACCTGCAGCAGCTGGAAAGACTACAGAGGTTTCTCAAAATGAAAATTCAGGGCCTACAAAACATGACCAACATGGGAAGACTGAGAGCCATGTCACTGTACTCTATCCTACAGGCTGCTGAGTGGTGATTTGTGCCTGGACTACAGAGCAGTCTCTGACCCTGCCCTAATGGAAATGCTGCATATCTGCAAATCAAAAGAGATAAGAGTTGCTTGCTCCAGGAATCTCAACCTAGCCTGTGACATTACCAGAACATGCTGGAGAGACAGATATATCTCCCAGAGATTGCTGCTCCTGTGGAATAAACTCTCAGTTCAGGTGAAGCAGAGCTCCTCAATGACCCTATTCAAGTGCAATCTAGACAATTGGATGGGAGACCATAAATTCACCCCATGGGTGGCACCTGTGTCCTTCATGAACAGGAGTGTCACTGCTGATCATAGACTTGCTCTGCGAATAACAACCATCTAACCAAGGTCAGTTAGGGAACAGGGGTATAACATGGCTAGGCTTTTAAAGGCCCTAGTGCCATTAGCCTAGCAACCTTATTGTAAATGTTATCTTGCTACACTTTGTTTAGTTGCTACTGATGATTTCTTAAACTGTTTGTAAAATTTATAAACTCACTGCGGAGCTTTTCTCCCCAGGTCTTCACTGAAAATGAGCCAACCGCTCAGCTGGACTAATCCGGTCAACAAATGTAAAATAAATAAATAAAATAAATAAACCTCCTATGAACCTATATCTGCAATGCACCTCCTATACTGTGATGCTGTTGGTAGACAATTGACTGCAGTTAAACTTAATTGTATTTCTTCTTGTGCAAAGGAGTTCATTCTGTAGTTTGATCAAGTATCTTAAACATGTAAAACTGGATTTACCTAAGCAAAGTAAAGCAAATTCCTGCTTTCATTGCTTAGTTAAATGTGTTTTAATGCATTTAAGCTGCTTTTCAGAAGCAGCTGTCATTGTATTGTGTACAGCTCCCTGCAGGAAGGCAGTGTATTCCTCATTAACTATGGTGCTAAAGGTGTGAAACAGTTAATTACCTAACTGAAACATATAGAATCAGGAAGGAGATTTGTTGCATATTGCCTGCTGTTTGAAACTTACAAGAGTGGTGTTTCACAACCATGAATGATGCATTCTTATATCTCCTGACTAGAATTAGCATGCATAACACACTCTTTTGTCTTACAGAAATAATTAAGCGTATAAAGTTTGGCAACAGTTTCAGCAGCAGAAGGATCATATGCAATTTTTTTTGCTGTAATTATGTTCTCATCTTGTAAAGTGTTTTTTTTTCTGATTCTAAAGCATTTATAAGGTATAAATATGACAACTTATAAATGCCTGGCCCTCAATGTCCTATTTTTATACAAGACATCATAATTCTTTTGAGAAAGCATAGCTAGGCTTAGAAAGGCCCAAGGATTATTAGCCTAGTAAAAGTCTATGAATTTAAATATGTTGTTTGACTTTAGGTGTATCTGTGGAACAGTATTAAGTTTAATAAGTTTCTGTTAGTGTTAAATGTATGATGAGCAGCTGTTCAATTACTTCCTGATTCTTTGTCCTCCATTTGTGGGGAGAAACTGTTTGCAGTGGGTAAACATGTTTTCTGTAGTCTGCAGCCAGGGTTGCCAGACGTCCCTATTTGAGTGTGACTATCCAGGGATCAGTAGCCAAATCCTGAGTCCTGCACTGCTGGTTAAAATCCTGGCAAAACAGCCTCCGCTTTGTTTTTTTTTTTTTGTTTTTTTTTATTGGCCCGTTTGCTGGTATATGAGCCAATCAAAAGAAAAATTGCAAAGTAGAGCCACTTCTGTTTAATGTGGAACTGCCTGATGTTCCACATTGAACAGAAGAGCCTCCAGTGTACGATTTTTTGATTGGCTCATATACTGGTATATGGGCCAGTCAAAAATCGCAAAGCAGAGTTACTGCTGTTTATTTAATCCACATTAAAGAACTTTTTTAAGCACAATTGATTAGTAATTATTAATAATAGTAATTATTAATATTAAATTAATTATGAATATTATTAATTTAATGCATTATTAATATTATTAATTATTATTGTTACTCATTATTATTAGTCAGAATTGATTAGACATGCCCCTCAACCTCTTAGCACAAGACATCTGGACAAAGCCAAAAATAATTGAAGGACAAACGCCCAAAAATAGTGACATGTTTTAATTATTGTTCTTATAAACTTAAAAAGTTGCTTGAATTACAGGTTTTCCTTTGGCATGGATTTTCTGAAAGATATGAATTCTGAAACTCAAATGTCTGTCATTATTTAATGACTTCATTGATTACGGATTTGCCAGAATACCACACCAGTAAGAGGCAGAAATCTGGAAAGTCTGTGAAAATCTGTACATTTAAGAGGTATGAAGTCAGATAATAAATCGGTAAATAACTAAATGTAGTTCTGTTTAAATACAAGGTAATAGAAGCAAAATGTAAAATGCTAGAATTCTTAGTGAAGTGTATTGTGAGTGCTTGGCAGTGGGACTCTTTGCTATAACACAGTTGTAACACTGTGTTAAATGGTTGTCTACCATTGAGTAATCACTTTTAGTAAGAAAACTTGAGGTATGTTAATCACCTCAATGATAGCTCTAATTAGGACTGCATGTACAGTGAATAGATTACTACAGGAATAAAAATGTCATTCTGTCTTATGGCATCTCTTATTGTAACTTTTCCTAATACCAGCAGTCCCTTTTTATGGTGTGATGTTTCACCACAGCAGAAGCATGCTTCTTCTGCAGGCATTTACTAGTCTACTTATAGCACATTTTACTACATCCTACTGTAACTCAGCAACATCATTTCTGGCTTCCCTGAATAGTGGCCAGTCCTAGTGCTTTGCCTAATGTTCAATTTAATTTGTTTGTTTGTGTCTTTCGGCTTTTCCCGGTTAGGGGTCGCCACAGCGGAACTCCGGTCCGCTAATGATTGGTAGTGTATTTTTACATACGGGGTTACCAGGCCTGACGCACAACCTTCAACGAAGGCACGCCCCATACACGTATGCCTCCGCACAGAAGACGCTCTAGCTGAGAATCGAACGGGCCAACGTCTTGCTATGAGGTGACAACGCTACCGCAGCAACACCACCGCAGTTGCCTAATGTTTGTTCAATTTAATATTTTCTTCAAATGTGCCACATACCTGTCTGTGTACAGTAGACTCGCCCTTATTTGGCCTCCTCTTTTACCAGCCATCAAATTTCTGCTGTAGCCCCAGCAAAAGACAACAGAGAAGAACAACACTTCCACCTCCTCTGGGCTAAATAATGACAGACATTTGAGTTTTAGACTTTATATTCATTAGAAACGTGCATACTAACAAAAATTCTGTAATTCTAACTAATTTATAACCTGTAAATGCTATTTTGTATGCTTTTTCTGATTAACCAACCATTCGTTTATCCAGCCTAAGGTCCGGTCCCAGTAAGACCAGGTAAGGAGGAGTCTGCTATATCTTAATTTTATAGCCATTACTCATTTGAATCAACAGTATTTTTGAGCATACTTCTCAACCTCTTAGATCAGTAAATCTGGATAGAGCCACAAGTAATGGGGGACGGAGGCTCAAAAATAGTGACAATTTTTTTTTTTTTAAATATTGTTCTTACAAACTTAGAAAGTTGATAGAATATTAGGTTTTATATTGGCATGAATTTTTCTGAAGAGTATGTAGTCTGAAACTGAAATGTCTGTTATTTTTTGTCTTCATTCTTTAATTACTTGCCAATAATTTGCTAGAAAACAACAATTTTATGAAAAAACGGACCAAAAATATGAGGCAAAATTCTGGACATTCTGTGAAAATATGTACAGTTGAGAGGTATATTTTTGAGGCAGT
The DNA here is from genome assembly GCF_019279795.1 of Protopterus annectens. Classification (NCBI taxonomy): domain Eukaryota; kingdom Metazoa; phylum Chordata; order Ceratodontiformes; family Protopteridae; genus Protopterus; species Protopterus annectens. The sequence continues at coordinate 320,235,779 of NC_056726.1, read as the reverse complement.
GTAATTCTGCTACAGCGTCAGCTATGTCTTTACATGACTCTTCTTTTCTTTTGTGGAATATGGAACATTCTGTACATACTGATGATTTTGAACCTAAATGTTTTTCCAAAGTCTTAATGCTGACATTTTATTTTCAGCTTTTCTGATGCTAGCAAACTGCACATCAATCCATTTATTTTATTTTATTTATTTATTTATTTTGTCATACATTTTGTCAGCCATTGTTTTAAGCTAGATATAACTTCTTGTATCTTAAGTGTTAGTAATGTCATAACATGGTTCCTTTTTCTAAATGTAAGTCAGATAATTTTCCATAGTTAGTTTAAAACACTCTCAAAGCCACTGCATTCAGCCATTTCTGTGTTACAAAGACAGTGGCTTTTTTGTTCTGTTTATTGTCTTAGTACTAATTGCCCAATTAGTTATTGACCGAGATATCCCATTTGTTGTCTTGATAATTTGTTAATACATGTATGATCTTTATGTATGAATCTGTTGATAAATTTGAAAAAAAGACATAAGTCTCTTAGGAAAAATTTGTCTGTGTTTATGTGCATTAGAGACTATTGCATTTAAGATCCCCTTTTAGAGAATTGATACTCACTATAATTTTACATAAGTATAATCAGTATTATTTTTGACAATGAGTCCTGTTGTAATTTTTTATTACCTTTAAGATGAATTACTTGCCATCATCTTCATTCTGTGTAATCACTACATGATTCCTGTGTTCAGCATACATACATATGTGTCTGCTTTATTCACCTGTCTTGCTTTTTTTTTATCTTCCTTCTTTTGTCTCCAGATTTGCAACATTCTTATGGAAAATATCTGATTTCATTGCCAGTTTGTTGTGTTTCTATTACTGAAAGTACTAAGCACAGACATCATTAATTTACATGGACATGGGACAGAGATCTGATTATCTTAATACTGTTCAAAATTTCCAAGAATGACATGGCCTATCAAGGAGCAGACACGCACATATGCTTGCACATTCACAATAGCATTAGACTGAATGTTAGCATATGAAACTAATTCTTTTATTGGGCATCTGATCAGTCTTTTGACACTGTATCCTGTCCATTTCCAGAATTATTAGAATACCTGAACCAAACATTGAAGAAATTATTACCTTAGTCTTCTGCCAAAGTACATTTTTGAAGTCCTTGCCTGAATCCTGTCCCCCCACAAATGTATATAGACCATCATTTAAAGTCTATATGAAGGTAGTCTTGCATTTAAGATTGTTTTTTTAAATGTTAATAATCTCTGCTAGAATTTCTGAGCTATAGTCTTTGAAAGCAATAGGGCAGTGTTAAGAAGTAACCCATCCATTATTTTTAAACATTCTAATACAGTGTTAACAGAGCCAGGCATTAGAAGATAGGATCACTTCTTTCTCTGGGTGAAATGTAAGCAAGGCCTTCCTGTGATCAAGCAGACCTTGTCCAAGAGCCTTGCCATTTACTTCTCTTTTATAAAGACACATACATCAAAAATACTGGTAAGCGCAATAAAGGCTTATTTTAGGGCCGTTTCCTCTTCTGCATGTTTTAACAGGAGATTTTGAGGCTGCAGTCTGATCATTTGAACTTTTTGTATGAGACCTGAAACTGCAGTCCCATATTTAAACAAAACAAAGAAATGTAAAATATCACTTGCACCATTAACATATTTAAGCCCCCCTAACAGTCTTGAGAAATACAGCCAGTGATTGTCTAGCTAAATGTGAATGACAAACATGCATGGGATCATAAGTAAATATGCAAGGTAGCTCCATCATTGGCATAAGTCATGGAGTCTGGGTACTAGGAGGAAGTATGATTAGTCATCAGTACTGTAACATGAGATTACTGAGGTGTGATCCCTGTGATGTTCATATACCAAGCTCCAAAAGTGCAGTATCTCTGAAAATTCCTCTTACTCCAAGGTACATTGATCTCACAGTTAGTGTATATATGTAGTAAGGTTACAGGAGCACAGAACCCACCATGTTAAGAGATGCAAGAGGCGAAGAACACTTATAAAGTGTTAGGATAAGGTTTGAGTTTCACTGTTACTCTCAAGATTTCAGTTTTGTGATGTAACTTTTTAGTGTTGATCATTGATGAATTACACTTTTTTCATGTGGCAGTACAGTATGCCTTTATGTTGATATATGCTAGATAGACATTTGCATATGGGAAGCATTTATGGTTTTATTGACAGAATGGAGAGTTATAAGCCCGGATTCATTAATCCCTACAATAAATGTGCACCATTCTGAATTAATAGACAACACAATCTTAACTCACATTCTTCCTTCTAATTTTAGCTTTCGTACTGATTTTTCTGCAGCCTTGAATATCGAGGGGGATTATTGAAGGTTACCACAATATGTTGACTATATATTCACTTAGTGTAATATTTATTCATGAGCAGACAGCATAAAAATGTTGTTAGTGATGTTCTTGAAATCAGATCATGTACACTTAGTGTAGGCATTCATGAATCCAGCCCGTAGCATGTAATTTGAACATTCTGATTTTTTTTTAGTATAATATTGTCATGTATCACAATGTCAATATTGCAGGCTTTCTGCAGGGTAGAAATTTATGAGTTCTGTACAAGCCAGGTAGTTGTCGTCTTAGCAGGAAGTATCAGCAAACCTGTAATTTGTTCTGCATACATTTGATGAATAATATTTCCTGTTTTTAGAAAAACAAATGCATGCAAATTCTGTAACATCTACTGTTTTTGCTTTTTTTATATGTTTTTTTGCCACTGCTTGTGCTGACGCTCTATCTCTGTCAGTCAGACCTGTTGGTTTCACCATCCTGGATGACATCTGACCAGGAGAGGCTGTCCTTCAGGCAGCCTTAGCATTGATTTGTCCCATGACTGACACCTCAGCAGTGAGGGTGCATTTGGTATGGCCTACTCCCAGGTCAAATGGCCCGCATCACTAATAAAGCCTCTATGCCCTATCAGTATAAGAGCACGCACTATCACAGTGGAAAGTAGAACTATTGCATTTATACATTGACAGTGGTTTCCAGGTCTCAGAATACGAGGTAGGCTCTGTAACTCTTGCAAGCAGGCTGGTGGTAGTGGATCATTGTACCAAGTTAACATGAGTATGAATGCAATGTTGATGACTCAATGACTTTGTGTTTTTATTTTACCAGAGTCTACGCATTTGACTTTATTTGGAAGGTATCAGTGCTTTTAGTGTAGTTTGTTAGAGCTGCACAGGTATGTAAAACTGATACATTGAGCACTTAATTTATAGCAAATTATCAAATAGAGTGCATGAGGGGGCGACACAGACTTAAATGCTAATGGTAAGGTGATGTATTGGTCATTGTCTTGAGGAAGTACTAATTTTCCTCTAACAAGCAACAGCCTTGGAGTTCATAAAAATATCAGGGGCAACAGGAGAGTTAGTCCATTATGTGGCAGAGCAGATAATATGTGAATGATTTTATTGCTGATTATGTGTCTGTTTAAGTTGCAGGTTAAAGTTCTAATTAACTTGTATGCTTGGATGTTATTGGTTTTAATGTAGTTTCTCACTAAAATTTATTTGATGGATTGTCCTAGATCCAGAATTTCACTTTGATTTAGTGGTTTAGTTTTGATCTTCCTTTTTTACTCTTTGTAGGATCTAGTATAGTTGGAGGTTACTAAGCTAATGGCCCTGGGGCCCTTACAAGCCTAGCTAAGAGTTTATACCCAGAAAAGAAACCTGAGCCAGCACCTGTCGTCCCTGTCTATGAGGGACACAGGTGGAACCCCTGGGACAAATTTTTGGTTTCCTATCCACTCATCAAGGTTGCGCTTGAAGAGGGTGAGCGAGGTACTCTGACGTGTACGGGAAGTCTGTTCCAGAGATGGGGCAGCCTCTAGGAGACAAACCTGTCTCTCCAGCAGGTTTTGTTGGTATCACATATTAGATTTAGGCCTTTTGAGCAGGTAATGCGCAAAGAGTTAGACTTACAGATATGGAGCATCGCTAGTAGGGCAGAGTCCGAGATTGCCTTGTAGGTGAGACACAGATCACCTCTGAGCAATCTGTACAATACCAAGTAGAGTGATAGTGATTTCAGTCTGTCCGCATAGGACAGGTGTTGGAGGCCATGGATTCTCTTTGTGAGGTATTTCTGTAGGCTTTCCAGTTGGTGCAGGTGTATGGAGAGGTACATACCAAACGGGACATTATACTGAATTATTGGCCTAATAAGGGAGGAGTACAGAAAGATAATAACCCCCTTTTTTCTGGATGCAGTCCCTTTACTTATGAGATGAACCACTTAAAAGGCTTATCTGACCACTGCTGCTACATGATGGTCAAGTGTGAGATTGTTGTTTACCTGTGTACCCAGTTCTCTCACCACAGGTTGTGTGCTTAGGGGGTTGCCTTTGATGTAGTAATTAGTAGGGGCCATGGTTTTGCCAAATGGTATGATAATACATTTGTTTGTGTTTAACTTAAGGCCATGACTTTGGCACCAGTCATTTGTTGCTGGAAGACCCTCTTGCAGTATGTTAGCATCATTTGGGGAGTCAGTGACAGCACCCAACTTACAGTCATTCGCAAACCTGGTCAGCCGCAGGCCTTTTGTTTTTGCTTGGACCTGTGAGAAGTAGATGCCAAACAGTAGGGTTCCCAGGACAGATCCCTGGGGAACACCACCAGTGACGTCTGCTGTCAGAGGTGGAGGTGCCTATTTTGACCCTTTGGGTCCTATTGGTGCACCAGTTGGCTACCCACCTGATGAGATAGGAATTTAGACCGAGTTGTGTTAGCTTTTCGATGATGCCTGAGTGGGGGATTGTGTCAAAGTCTTTGGCCAAGTCAAGGTAAGCTATGTGTACTGACTTTCCCTCATCCAGGCCTTGGAGACAGTCTCAAAGTTCAACAGTCAAGATCTGCCCTTGACGAATCCAATCTGGGTGGGGTCAAGTGCTTGGAGATTGCCTATTTCCTTGTTTATGAGATCCATGATAATATGCTCCATGGCTTTACAGATTAAACTTATCAAGCTAATGGGGTGATAGTTACCATGGTCAGTAGTGGCACCACCTTTGTGCAAGAGGATGACAATGGCAGTTCTTCACTGTGCTGGAATGAAGCCTGTACTTAGGCTGTGGTTGAATAGGGTGCTCAATGGTGAAGCTAGTTCTTGCTGGAGATGGCACAGAGTATGCCCTGGGATACTATCAGGTCCCATGGAAGCTGTGTTCTTTGCCTTGGATAGGGCCTTTAACACTTGATCTACAGAGATGTGAGGTGTGGGACAAGCATCTGGGATGTCAGATGTGCCTTTGAGGGGGACATGGGGGTGAAATTAATGCTAAACCTATCTGCTAGTAGGTTGGCTAAGTCAATGGGATCAATGTAAGTGGAACCATTAAGTACTAATTCAGAACAAACCTGGGCTTCACCATGGAGATTCCTGACATAACTGAAGATGGCTTTGTGATTTCCCTTTGTTTCGGAGGTTAGTTTTGGTTCATAATTGGTTTTGGAGGTTTTCACTAGTGATCTAATTTGCTTGTTGAGGCTAAGGAGGGAGTTTTTCCAATTTGGAATTTGTTCCTTTTTACTGGACAACAATTGCTTCCTTTTTGTTATAAAGCCTGTTGATAGAGGATGTCCACCAGACAGGTTTGTGTTTCCTTGAGGAGCAGGTTTTAGTTCTGTTGGGTGTGGCCGAGTCCATGCAGTTGTACAGGTGCTTGTATACTGCATTTGTATATTGTTCAGCATAGTTGTCTACATCCTCTGAGGGAGGCAGTGGTGTGAAGCTACTGATACCATCCCTTAGGAGGTTGTAGTCAGCTTTTGAGAAGTTTTTTTATCCTGGCTATGGGGGGGGGGGGGGGGGGATGGGCCAGGATAGACATTTCGAATGAGACAGACCGATGAACTGATCTCACCAGGGAAGAGCATACTATGGGAGTGGTGCAATGGTTGTCCATGTTGCTGAGAGCCAAGTCCAGAATGTGATCTCCCCTTGTGGGGGATGAGACGAGCTAGTCTAATGCATTAGAATTGATGAAGTCAAGGAATCGATGGTTGAGTGCATTAGTGCAGGAATAATTCACCCAGTCTATGGTGGAGTAGTTGAAATCACCAAGGATCAGGGTGTTAGGGGGTACCTTGATGGAGTCAAGTAGGTCTAGGTAGGATGATTGGGTGTCCTGTGTCATGGAGGGGGTCTATAGCTGGCTGTAACTTGGATGGGTGTCTTGCCAACTGGCAGTTGCACCTGGAGTAGTTCCAGTGCGTCATGCTGGCAAACCAGGCTGGAGGTGTGCCTGCCTTTAATGAAGATAAAGACTCCACCAGCCTTAGTCTTCCTGAAATCATTTTAGGGTCAGAATGTGTGGAATGAGGTATAGCCTGGTAAGGCAGGGGTGCTCTCCACAACCCTGAACCAAGTTTCTGTGACTGCATAGACTTCGGCATCTTCCAGTGTGAGGAGAGCCTCCAGTGAGTGCATTTTCAGGTTAAGGCTCCTAGAGTTAAGCGGCATGACTTTCAGATTTTATGTTGGCAGATTTGTCTTTGGGGCATTGCCTAAAAAAGGTACAATGAGGAAGGCAAGAACCTTGACCAGGACCTGGAAGCCCAGGGGTGACAGCATCGAGACCTGTCAACCATGTCATTGGAGGCAGACAGGTACTGGATCCCCTTGGAATAACACCAGAAACTAAACCAATTGTTAAAGTCAGTTGTTTTTTTGTTGGTATTGTGATATAATTCTTGGTGAAGGTAGGATGCTGCTTAGGGCTAGGGTCATACCTACCCGGGATACACACTCTGAGAGCTCAATCATGTTTCTCTTCATGTAGTTCATGGAGGTGCATCTCAAGTTATTCACACCAACATGGACAATGGCATACTTGTACCTGTTGTGGAAAGACTTACGTGCGTGTGTGATGTGGCGGATTCTGGCACCTGATAACAACTGACCATGGCCTTCTCCTTGTTGAGTCTGGTGAGGGGGACATCGGTGCATCTCACAATTGAGTCGCCAATGAGCAGTATGTTTGGTTTATTGTTATGCCTTAAGGGCTATGTTTGTGAGCCACTGGTATGTTGTCTGCTGTGTATGATGTTTTTGGTTTTGTGTGTGGAATGTTTGTAAGTGTGTTTTTGGAGGTCTCTGCTGTTTAGGTAAGTTTTTATTGAGGATCTCTGCATAGGTGTGTGTGTGTTGTGCTTGGCGGTGTGATGTGGCTGGTGTGGTGTTTGTGCTGACAGCCTCCTCTTTGTTAGGAGTACAGACTGTGGCTGGAGAGAGCATAGATTCCAGGTTACTGAGGTAGATGTAGATGTAATTATGTGCTAGGAGAAGAGTTTATATTATAGATTTCAGTAAAGTATAGGCTGTCAGCATTTGCCACAGTGATCATTCCTCCCTCAAAACACTGAAAAATCATTCAATATCCCCTGCACACCAGACAGGGCTTGCCGCATAAGCCAAATAGGCAGCCATCTAGGGTGCCTTGATTGTATGGGCACTCTTTCCTTATTTATTTATTTACTTACTTATTTATGTATGTATGTATGTATTTTTAGAACAGTGTTTCATTGCTCTAAAAAATAAGTAAATAAAGCATACCACTAACAGAAAACGTACCCATGCCACAACAGGCACTCCAGGGGGTAGTGTTCCAGGTGATTTGACATCCAAGTCACCTCATATTAATCTTGAACATTTTGAGATAGAGTAAAAACCTCACAACATTCAAATAGTGCAAAGCTGACTGAAGAATTTTTTTTTTTTGAATCTCAGATGCCTGACTTTACTGACTGACTATAAGCAATTTACCAGAAACATGAGCTCAGCGAGATCAAAGCTATGAGACAAAATCAGGGATATTTTGCATTTCAGATGAGAGGAATGGTACAGTAAAAGTTAAATGTTATTTTTACCACCATGCTGGCAGTGATCAACCAGATATTTTGGGTAATATTTTATTTGTGTGGGCAGTTGAGGTTAGAGGAATAGTGTGGTGAGACAGGTGCTGATATTATTTCTACAGTGATGTTGGCATTAATCAATCAGATATTTTTGGCAACATTTCTGGCTTTGTGATTTATATGGAGCATCGTGGATTGGAATTCCTTAATGCCTAACAAACTTGTTTATGTCGATTGTGGAGGAAAATTGTATTACATAGCCATCAGACATTGTGGCTTTAACTGGTGGGTGGACATTGGGGGTTGGGGTGATGAAAGTAATTGACTCTTGTTTACTCAATTTAAAAAGTCACTGTACGGCTTTGCAGGAATAGTGTGCATTTGTGAGAAGTATGATAGACTACTTAACTAAGGGGCAGCCGATATGCACAGACAGAGTATGTATAATTACTGTGTCTTCTATGGAGGAAAATGACTAGCAGCTTGGTACTGTTTGCTTATTATTTGCAGCAGTAATGTGATTGTGTGAAGCAAAGTGCAATACTTTAATATGTGGCAAATACATTACACGTCCATCCTCTTCTCACAATCCACTGTCTGAATTATACATAAATGTGGCTGTAAATTGCTTGGTAGGGGTTGTCTGGATGAAAGTAACAAATCCTCTTGTTACTTTCACAATTCAACAGTCACCTCTCAAGCAAATATGGGATAAAATGCATCACAAAATACTCAGATCTTCAAAACTTCTGGAGACTTGTGCCCCCCTACCACCCACACACAAACCAAGGCTATTCGAGTAGATTTTGACACGAGCTTAGTAGTCACCTCTGCCATGAATCCCACCTAGTCTACAACCAGCCCTACTCATAGTTGAATACAGAAGGTCACTTTGTGTATAGCTGGGGGCGATGCAATTATTTTTTTAACATCCGCCCCACACCTCAGAGGTCATTTTTATCTTGTGTTAGGTTAGGGACAGTGTGGTCATTATTTTTGTAACTTTCCTCACTAACTTCAGAGAGTCACTGTGGCTTGTGTAGGAGAACTGTACCCTCTAAAAGTAGCACGTTGAAAACATTGTTATAATTTCCTTACAGTAAAACTTCTAATGCATATATATAGGTGGCTGATTTCTGGTGAAAGCAAAGAAGCATGCTGTCTGACAGCAAATATGTCATGTTCTTTTTTTTCAGTTTTGTCCCAGAATGACATCAGAAGGGTACACAGAAGGTGGCTATCCTTTGGGGGTATTGGATGAGGAGGCATGGTGTATATACATTTGACAGCAGCAGCAGTTTGAAGTATATGACTGTGGGCTTTATTGCCTTAATTTTCATTCAAATTTAACACCAGAGGGGATGCAGAGAAAGTGACTACCTAATTTGAAGTGGTGGTGGGGGGGGGGGGTTGGAGGCAGGTGCTATTAGATATGATGTATGTATCCTTATAAGCATTTGTCTTCTTGGTTTCTTGTGAACTAGTATGGTCAGCTCTGAGCATTAAAACTTGGTTACAACTTATTTCTTCCTTGAAATAAAAAAGTAATTTTGGAGATTTCTTTTCCATGTGCATGATTTTTGTTCAGATCATCAGTGCATCCAAAGGTTGATAAAAGCTCCAAAATACTAGTAAAAGACGAAAAAATGCACAAACCACCAAGAAAATCGTCGCACAAGCAGTATGCAGGCAAGAAGAGCCAGTGAGCCCTGAAATAATCCAATGTGTGCTTTAAATCAAGACAACATGTCCAGTTCAGTACAGTTCAGTACAAGGATGCTTTCTTTAGTCAGACAAACAAGAAGGTATAAGTGCTTTTGTTCCAAAAATTAAAGCAGGAACGTCATCAGATACAAGGAAATTAAGGAAGTAAACTGTTTTAGATAGGAAATCTTACATGATATCACTTTCTGGATTAGTGAAAACTACTCCCAAGTCTGAAGCAGTCTTCTGAAACAGAAATCAGAAACACTACACATAAATGTGTCAGCACAAAACAGTATAAATATCAAAATGTAAAAATACATATAAAACCTGATTGTGCAAATGTCAACACCCTAAACTATATATTATAAACACAAGAACAAATATGTAAATATGTGTATATATAAAAATAAAAAAAATGCTTTTAAGAGGCTTTAAAAAAAAAAAAAAAAAATATATATATATATATATATATATATATATATATATATATATATATAAACATATAAATAAAATATGCATACAGTTAAAAATCCATTAGGAACAAATTAATACATTTCATGTACATATACATACAACAGGTATGAAGGCCATTTATAAAAAAAACATTCTTGTGCCATATCCATATCTAAAGGGAATGTTTCACTTATCAAGAGCCCTTGGGGGGGGGGGTACGAACTTTCAGAACAATCATTTTCAAGCCCCAGCACAGAGAGGCAATGGCTGAGTGAACAGGGGAAACAACTGTCATCCAGGGAGGAGGAGGAGGAGACAATAGAGACTGATATTTCATCACAGTCTATACCTGACATTGTTCGAGGGGAAAGCTCCCCAACTTTACATATTGACCTCAGCAGTACTGGAGACTTTAAAGTTTACAGTTGTACTGACATTTCCTTGAATGTAACTACTTATGACCTCTTTGCAAAAGGTTTTATGTTTGTTCCTAGTCAGTACTTAAACACTGAATACACTGATTGATTTAAAACTTTATGTGAGGAAATTGAATTTACAGGTTTTGTTTCAAGGGGTAGAACAGGTACTTCAACCATTCAAGGTATCCAGTTCTTACAGTCCCCCACCCATCCTGTTTTAGCATCCTTTGAGAGAGTTTGTGAACTCAATATTAGAAATCTAGATAACAGGTTTATAAACAATAGTTTCAGTAGTAATTTAACCAAAGAAAAGAGAGAGGTGAGCTTAATTGTTTGAAACAACTATACGGCATCAGAATAATGAAACCAGATAAAGGGGATGGGGTTGTCATTATGAGAACTGATGACTATATGAGCAAAATTAAATCTAGCTTGGAGACAGATACTTACTGTGAAAGTTCCTTAAATGAGTTAAATGGCACATAGAATAATGGGGTACATTTAGGACTTATTTATTGATGGTCTCATTTCAATCCACGAACTACACTATCTGACAATGGAATTTCCAATTACAATCACAATTTTTGGTTTGTCGAAACTCCATAAAAACATTCAACAACCACCTATGCTTCCCATAGTTGATGCCCGGGGATCAGTCATGCACCCCTTAGCTAAATTTCTGGATGCTGAACTAAAGAAGTTACTTTTGGATGAACCCCACCTGTGTATTGATTCCTGGGACTTCTTAAGGCAAATCAATAACACTTGTTTTAGGTTTGACGTTTTATGTATTGCAATTGATGTAGTAGATTTATATTCTGTCATCCCACATTCCATCGGGGAGGAATGGTTTTGTGATTATTTGTTTTCTAAGGGAATGCCCCAGGACAAAATCAATATGTACGAACAGATTTTGGATACGGTGCTGAGAAGCAACTTTATCTTGTTCGACAGTCAGTATTATTTACAAACACAAGGGGTTGCTATGGGTTCAGCATGTGGGGAGCTGTACGCCAATATCGTCATGTTGGAATGGAAAAAACGTACTTTGAAACAATCAACATATTTCCGATTCTGTAATACTTACATGAGATGTTTGGATGACATGTTTATTTTTTGGGAAGGCCCTAGAGACCAAATTGTTGAATTCATTAACTATATTAACACCACAACCTCTTTTTTGAGGTTCACATATAGTGTTAATGCATGTGAAATTTCCTATCTTGATGTTCTGTTAAAAAGATCTGGAACAACAGAGATTTGTGGCTGAAATTTTCAGAAAAGAAACCTATTCCAATAGTTTTCTGCATTTCGACAGCTGCCACCCATTCACTCAGAAACATACAGTTATTAAGGGGCAATTTATGCATGCAGCATGCATGGTGACAACTTGGATAGGTTTTACCAGAGAATGCCTTAACTTGAAGGAAATGCTCTTGAGAAGAAGTTACCCCCCCCCCAATTTAATTGACAACATCATGAAGGAGGCTAGTGAGAAAAGACAGTCTGGGTATTTTGCACCAATTTTGGGCACCCCTAATATTGACCATCCCGATTTGACTGGGTTGAACATAACTGAAACAGTCACGGACACTGTTGTGAATGACCAAACAATTGTCCATAACCAGGAAATATATAGGTGGCACCATTCCTCTGGGTCTGAAGTAACTAATTACCACACAAGTTTTTCAACTGTCTTCTCAAATGACGCATGCACCATTAAAGATATTCTGTGTAAGAATTGGAATTTGAGTAGTGACAGAGAATTTTTTTAAATCTTAGGAGAAAAACCTGTGTGTGTTTTCAAGAAGGGCCCTAACCTGAAGAACATTTTTGAATGTAATGATGATGGAATCTATAGGAAGGGTCAGATGATTAATTGTGGGGCATGTAAAATTTGCCCATTCAGTTTGGAAGTCAGTGAATGTGAAATTAATAGAACAAAAATAAAAGTACCTGCGAGGTTTAGTTGTTTAACTGAAAGAGTGGTCTGTTGTGTTATATGTTCCTTTTGCCCAAGTTTTTATGTGGGGAAGACGGAACGTAAGCTTAAAAATAGGATCAGCGAGCACCTTAGGAATATAAGGGATGCTAGTGAAGTGAATGCAATTGCTAGACACATTAGTGAGGGCAACAATCACCAGTTCAAATTTGTAGTACTTGAAGTCCAAAAAAGACATGATGGGGGGTGGGGGGGGGGGTGGGCAGCATGGCCATATTTACTCGAAAAAGCTGAGTTGCTATGGCAATTACAACTTGATGCCACCCACTGGCCAGGCTTAAATGACAGCCTTTCCATAAGCAGTCTGCTTAAATTGAGGGCTCTTGATAGGTGAAACCTTCCCTTTAGGTATGGATATGGTACAAAAATGTTTTTTTTATAAATGGCCTTTCATACCTATTGTGTGTATATGTACATGAAATGTATTCATTTGTTCCTAATGGATTTTTAACTGTATGCATATTTTATTTGTATGTTTCTATATACATATATATATTTTTTAAAAGCATTTCAAAAGCATTTTTATATTTATATATACACATATTTAAATATTCTTGTGTTTATAATATATAGTGACATTTGCACAATCAGTCTTTATATGTATTTTTATATTTTTTACTTTGATATTTATACTGTTTTGTGCTGACACATTTATGTATAGTGTTTCTGACTTCTGTTTCAGAAGACTGTTTCAGACTTGGGAGTGGTTTTCATTAATCCAGGAAGTGATGTCATGTAAGATTTCCTATTTAAAACAGTTTACTTCCTTAATGTCCTTGAATCTGATGAAGTGCCTGCTTTAATTTTTGGAACAAAAGCGTGTATACCTTCTTGTTTGTCTGAATAAAGAAAGCATCCTTGTACTGAATTGTACTGAACTGGACGTGTTGGCTTGATTTAAAGCACACATTGGATTATTTCAAAGCTCCAAAATATACCTGAGAGCATCTGTAACCCTATGGCTTGTAGGTGCCTAGCAGCCCCCAGACCTCTAACTTAATTTAGTTATTGTAGTGTAGTCTTAGTCAGTTATGATGTGTTAAAAGGATGGAAAAAGCACAATTGAAGAGTAAGATTGAATTTCTTTTATTAACCACATTTTTTGTTTGTACCATCATTAGGTGAAAAGGTTATGTAAAACAACTGTCAAATGCACCCCAGAACATCTAGCTTCCCCCAGATTCCTTGTTTAATACAGTTATTCCCCCCTGCAGTTATTACAGAGTAGTCTTGGTTAGTTAAGATGCGCTGAAAAGATGCATAAAAAACAAACTTGAAGAGTAAGACAAAATTTGACTTTCTTTCATCATGTTTTTGCTCAGGCCATCATTGGATGAAAAAGTTGTTTAAAATAACTCCAAAATGTACCTTAGGACATGTAGAGACACCATGGTGTCTGGGGGACTTGCAGTGCCCATATCATAGGCTTAACGAGGTTTGTTCCTCCACACTTACCAAAGTGTTATAGTACCTATATAGAGCATTTTGATCAAATAAATAACTGCAGGAAAAAAATGAAGATAAACTGTGAGAAAAAGGAAGAAAAAAGTAATCTGGATGGTGTAAGTAGGCCAAGATAGGGCAAGCGGGGGAGGGGGGGCCGCATGGAGCCTTTTCGCTTAAGGTACTAGTTTACCTACGACCAGGCCTAAGAGCAGAAAAATTGCTTTCAGCCTCACAATACAACACCAGCAATTGAAATGGCAAGTTTTATTACATTTTTTTTCATTTTTTTGCAGTCACTGGACATATGCATTTACTTATATTATGTATTTAGTTTAATGCCATACAAAACAGTACCCCATAGTTAATGTGTTAAGTATACATTGTTCTTGGATGTGCTACCTTAAACAAGCCCAGGTCTCCCCAAGGAGGATTCCCAAATGAGAAGTGTTGCATTAAAGAAGTACATGCTTAATTCTTATAAATGTTTTTGGAGCAAGGAATCACATTTGCTTGTTTTCTTTTTTCACCTGAATTTTTTTTTCGCCTTATACTTTTTGCTTGTGTCTTGGATATTTGCTCTTCATCCAGTCTCCAAATCAGTTATTCAGTCTCTGTAGTTGATTTCTAAGTTTTGTCTGTTAAAATATTGTCCTGATTGCAAAGCTTATTTGTCTGAGTGAAAGGAACAGTGTGGTGGCTGTGGTCACTCTAGAAACGTAGCTCACTGCCAAATGCAGCTCTGGTCCTCTCTCTCTCTCTCTACCCAGTGCTGAAGTCATAATTTTTTTTCAACAAAGTGCTACCCTTTTATACCTAGTGTATATGGACATGACAGGATTGTAGATTCTTTAATATTTAAGAATCAGAAGTAGATAGGAAAGTTCAGTGTATGTTATATTCACTTAACTAATATACTGTCAAAAGTCTTACGAAACAAGTTTTGGGGGTATACATCAACAAGTATGGCCAACTTACACTCCATTGAAGCACATTAAGGTTTTCCTGCATACCTTAGAATACCAGTAAAGTCTAGTTGATCCAGTCCTGGCTACCAGTTGTGCATGAATATGTTATATTACAGTACAGCCTTACACTACCCTTTAATGCACTGCGTTATTATACCAAATACCATCACCTTGTCTGACAAGTGTCACTGTTCCACATCAGTCATCCACATGTACACTCTGATAAATGTCTGTAGGATACTTGTATATTATTGCTGTAACCTTGATTTGCCAGTGTGTTCTGAATGTGTTAATGAGGGTGTACTGGGAGTATATTTATGAAATGTAACATTGGTGTCTTTGTAAGTTGTGTTCAGTATGGGTAGGCTTCGATCTTCTCTAAAGTTCTGTTTCTGATATAACTCTTCAGCTTTGCTTCTTACATCTTTTTGAATTTGTCCCAGAGACTTCCTTTCCTCTTTCCACCATATTGAGAATCAGCACATGGTTCCCAGTTTTGTGATGGTGTTCCATCATTGTAAGGTATGAGTGTGTACGTAGTACACAGCTCTTTTATACTGCAAAATGGTAGTTAGCTAATGGGTGACAAATGGAAGTGGTAAATGTAAAACGTTTGATGGCTCATCTTTACCAACTTTGCTAACTTTTTGTGCTTCAATTACAAACCTGGAGACCTTAGTATGCTTGGTAGCACTCTGATACATGTAAGTTTCACTAGCTGTATAACTCTATTATTGACTTTCATTTTCCTTTCTTTGGATTAGATCAGAAAAGCTGTGTATTCCTGTTTGTAATTTTTTATATTTTTGTATGAAAAGTTGTGGGTGGTTTTGCTAATGAAACCATCATTACATGGAACTGAATAATCAATTCATTGCTATGGTAACTCCAATTATCAGTTTATCTTTAGTTTAATGTAGAGGTTTCTTATGTAATTTTTCAGCTGGCGTGACAGCAGAATCCATTCAGGCTGTCAGTGTGAGTCCGGATTCATTGGGGTCAGAAACAAAGGTTCAAGAGGAAGAGCCTGACTTAGCTGATGATGACATTGCTGCTGGTGAGTCAGTGTGTTTCTTTAACTTAACTGTGTTTAACAGGTGTTCTCTGTACTTTGTTGCAGTAATTTACAGTTGATCCGAAACATTAGTGCTACATGGATGAAAGTTAAAAAAAAACAAAACTGGAATGGGTTATTATTCTCCAGTTGGGTGTGTATGCTGCCTTTATTAGTATTTCAGTTTTATAGTCCATTAGGACATTGCACTCCACAGCCTTGCACTGCCTAACTGTAATTTCTAAAGCAGCTCACTTTTGCAGCCATTGCAAGCTTGTGTAATTAAGCAGTCTGTAGGACATGGCATCTGCGGATTGTTTCTAAAGTGTTAGTGCTGCTCAGAAAATTGGAAATTAAACATTAGTGAATGCCAAGTGGAAATCAGCCAGTCATTTTAAAGAAGTGTAGTCCCCAGTGCAAGCATATTTAGAGATGGTTTGGTCATATTCTCTTTTAGCTCCACTGAACTACACCTAACAAACCCCACCTTATGCTTAAAGGATTTTACTCCTTTCCCAGTGAGGGAGAGGATGAAGATAGGGAGCCTAATGACATCCCTAGATATTTGTAAAGCCATCATTATGGAGCCTGCTGAGCTTCTTATCCTAAAATGAATACCAGACGTATGTGTTTTGTCTCTTACTTGTATAAGCTATAGGTTAATGAGCATAATATACTCTAGCTGTAGACATGATTCAAGTGGTAGCTTTTTTAGTATTTAAAAGCCTTCAAATGTATGAAATATCATTTCTTTACTGAAGTACTGTGTGTTTACCTTCACTGTCTGTTTTCTTACTGTCACATTAAGTTATGTAACTGTATATAAAAGAAGTGAATTATGGTGCATCATTACAAACACATCTTAGCAATGAACATATTTTAAATAAATGCAGTACTTTTGCACTGTTAATGATACCCATAAGCTGAATGTTTTGCACAGCTATACTTCCTGAATTATAAACATACTAACATTGTGATTTCAGCTTTCATGCAGACTTTGCTTTGTATTTTGTATTATGTGTAACTAGCAATGTGTTTTTGTCAGTGCGTCTGTCTTTATTTATAAAGATAATACAACCTTAAGAAATTCTCAACATGGCAGTATTCTTCTGAAGATAAATCAGTACAGGTCTGGCATTATGCTTTTTACTAATTGACTTGACCTACTTAAAACAGATTGTTACTTAACCTTCTTTGAAATTTGCATGAATAATTAAGGCAGACAGACATATTACTATGTCATACATACTGCAGTCTATACTTCCAACTTACATGTGTTAAGAGTCTCTCACTTGTTTTAACAATGTATAGATTTTCATGAGGGCTTAAAGGAAAACCATATTTCTCTTATAAATTGCATAATGTGAAATGTGATTGGCCGACTGAGATGCCTTTTATCAAGCACAGTCATCTTACACTGGGGAGTGTCCAGTAGTGTGAACCAGATACATTAGTACTAAAGAGGGTCCATTACAATATTGTGTGTTGAATTTTCCAGATTTTTCTGTAACCACATAGGAATTATCTTTGTTTTCCTGTATTTTAAGTCAACTATCCTAGTTATATACTGCTTTTATTTACTGGCTGTAGCAATGCAATCATGTATTGTATTAACTCAAAGTATTTGTATTTTTTTGGCTGGCTAAACTTGTGTTTATTGACATATTGTTTCACTTTTGCATGATTTATTTTTAAAAGTTAATACTGTCACTGTGTTGGCTGAGGAAGTGTTAACATATTTATTATTTCTGTGTAAAATACTCAACACATTTATTATTTCTGTGTAAAATACTATATACACTGTAAGTGTTTTAGTTTTCTTTAATGCTTGTGCAAAATGCCACTGATGTTCCACATCTCACTGAGGTGCTATAGGTTCATAGGTGTTTACTAGGCTAATGACCACAAGGGCCTTTTTAAGCCTAAGCATGCATCCCAAATCTCTGACAAGTTCTGATACCCTTGATAAGTGTAAGCATGGGCCTGGGAGATGAAACATTTATAGGTTTTATGTGTCCATTAAAGACATAGGTGCCAAACCAGGGATGAATTTCCGGTCTCCCATCCACTTGTCCAAGTTGCACTTGAATTGGGTTAGGGAGGAACTGTGCTTCACATGGATGGGGGAGCCTGCTCCATAGATGGGATAGTCTCTGGGATGCATACCTCTCTCTCCAGCAGGTCCTATTTATATCACAGGCAAGGTTTAAGTCCTTAGAATGGGTAATTCTGATGCTGTTTGTTTTGTGTATATGCAGGAGATCCATCAGAGTGGGGTCTGACAATGCCCTGTATGCCAGACATA
Organism: Protopterus annectens; assembly: GCF_019279795.1. Taxonomy (NCBI): domain Eukaryota; kingdom Metazoa; phylum Chordata; order Ceratodontiformes; family Protopteridae; genus Protopterus; species Protopterus annectens. The sequence continues at coordinate 320,217,510 of NC_056726.1, read as the reverse complement.
GATCTCCCCTCAAAAGCCTGTATGAGACAGAATAGGTGGTCTGCATAGGAAGTATTACTTGCTCCCCTGTATTCTTTTAGTGAGGAACCTCAGTGGACATTCCAGTTGTTGGATATGCCTGGTTAGGTACATACCATAGGAGTCATTGTACTCAATGATAGGTCTGATGAATGTCAAATACAATTGAACAATGACTCCCTTGGACTTAGATACCATACCTTTGCTTATAAGTTGTGCAACATAGAATGATTTCCTCACCACTGCAGACACGTGATGATCAAAGGCTAGATTACTATCTGTGTGTGTCTCTAAGTCCTTGGCTACTGGGTCAACTCTAAGGGGTATGTTGTCAATATGATAATTATCAGGGATGGATGACTTTCCAAAGGATGCAATTATGCATTTCTTGGCATGTAGTTTTAATCCATGGCTCTGACACCAGATGTTTCTATGTCAGCCCCTCCTGGAGAACATTTGTGTCAGTGTGAGATTCAATGACAGCTCCTAATTTGCAATCATCTGCAAATTTAATCTGCCAGAGACTACTGACATTGGCCTTGACTTCTGAGAAGTAAATGCCAAAAAGGAGCAGTCCAAGGACTGATCCCTGAGGGACTCCACGTGTGACTAGCCTCTTTGTAGAGGTGGACTCTCCAGTTCTAACTTCGTGGGTCCTTTCTGTCAGTCAGTTGGCTATCCAGTGGATGACATATGGGTTTGTACCTAATCTCTTGAGTTTGTCAACAATGCCCAAGTGGGATATTGTGTCAAATGTCTTGGCCAGGCCAAGGTAGGCAGTGTGAATGATTTTGCCTCATCCATTGCTTTGGTGACCTTCTCACAGAAGTCCACCAGGTTAAGTAGGCATGATCTGTGCTTGATGAAACCAAACTGGGTTGGGTCCAGTGTCCGGAGGTGTACATTATCTATGTTGATCATCTTCATGATAATTCTTTCCATGGCTTTACATATAAGACTAGTGAGACTTATGGGTCTGTAGATGGCCCACCTTTGTGCAGAGGGATGACTGTTGCCTTTCTCCACTCATGAGGCATGAAGCCTGATCAGAGGCTACAGTTAAATAGTATTTCCAGAGGCCCTGAAAGGTCATGTTTCATGCTATTTAGAAGGCATCCTGGGATATTGTCTGGACCCATTGATGCAGTGATCTTGGTCTTAGAGAGAGCATTAAGGACCTGTTCCCTAGTGATAGTAGGGGGAGTTATATTTGATGATATTTACTGAGGGAAGGTTGATGGGGAGAGAGGAATAAAGTTGGAGGTGAATTTATCAGCCAGCAGGTTTGCTATATCTTCTGGCTCAGTATAGGTGGCTCCATTTACAATGAGCTCTGCACACAATGGTGTACTGCCTTTGGGGTTACGGACATAGCTAAAGAATGCTTTGTGGTTGTCCTTGGCCTGGGAGGCCAAACTTACCTCAAAATTGGCTTTGGTAGACTTTATTTGTCCTCTGAGTTGTTTGTGTAGTTTGAGAGTGCTTTTATCCTGCTGGGTGCTGCACCTCCTAATTTTTGCCAAGATGTTCTTCATCCTGCTATACAGCCATTAGATTTTGTGATTCCACCAGGGTGGCTTGTTTTTTTAGTTAGTTCCATACTTCTTCCTGGTGGGTACAGCTGCCTCTATGCAGCTATTAACATGCTTACACAGGGTTTCTGTGAACAGTTCTATATACGCGGAAGTGTTTTCAGAGTTTACGAGGGCTTGAAATTTTGCCAGGTTCTCACTTAATAGCAGGAGATTAGCCTTAGAATACTTCCTGAATATTCCAGGTTTAGCTGGGGGTCCAGGTTTTATTTTTACTTCAGTGGAGACCATTTTGTGGTCTGATAGGGAAGGCATTACAGTAGGGGGTGTGCAGCAGTCACCCATATTAGTGAGGACCAGATCCAGTATTGCTCCATCCCTGGTTGGTGTATTGACTAGCTGGTTCAGGGAGCCTACTGGTCTTCTCTCTGTTTCAATGAATTTTTGTTGGGGTCTCCCATTTATTCCCACATTCCAAAGGCAAGATGTTACATTCATATATATTCCAGTATCCTCCCTCAGTGCCATACCTATTTTCTTCATGAGGGCCATACCAGCCAATCCCGGAGTATATTTATGGTTACCCATCCAATCACATAGGCTATGTTTAAAGAAAGATAATGGGTCACACTACTTAACATGCAGGGGAAGCTTACTTCATTAGTTTGGGAAGCACTGAGTTATAAACCTGCCCCCCCCATCATGTTGTGTTTGTGTGTTAAGTGAAAATGTAGAACCCTTGTTCTTGTACTGGTAGAGATATTGGACTTGTGGGGAGACAGGAGGTCTAGGACAACTGGGTCTCCAATGCCACAGTAAGTAAGACAGTCTGACAGGGAACTCCTCTCAAAAGTCTGTAACACACTGGATAAAAGGATGGAGCTTCCAGCCTCTCTTGATAACTCAGAGACTTCAGGCCAGTGATTGTTTTTTGGTTAGGAACTTTTGATATGTTTTGTGAGATGCACCCCAAAAGGGGCAATGTACTTGATAATTGGTCTGATGAATGTTGAGTATAAGGGAATGATTACTTCTTTAGACTTTGATGATATTCTTTTGGTAATAAGCTGTGCTAAATAAAATGATTTCCTGACAACCATTATCCACAGCTGCTCATCAGTTGGCAACCATTTCAGAGACTTTGAGAAATTTTATTAACGTCTGAAGCCATCCTCAGCACGACAAATTAAATTAAGTATCATTTTACACTTGCAGTCCATATTTTCATTGTACTGTGAAATATTTCTGTGCTATTCATTGTTTTTCTCCACTTCTTTAAAGTTGCATTTGCTAACCGCTGTAAGGGCTGCTCTTCTGCATTTAACTACGTTGTATCCAGTGATCTTTAGTTAACTTTCAGCATCTGTTTGTGGTTCCTTAACACATGGGGTCCAAATCAGTCATTTCATATTAAGTGGGTCAAATTCTGCACTCTTGTAGCAGGAGAACACTGATTTCACCTATCTGAGCTGGGAATTGCTGGTGGAAAGCTTATTGTGTGTTTACCTGATTGGCCTTGGGGCATTGTTAGTGTAAAACTTGCTTTTTTCTGATTGTATATAAGGCTTGTGTTTGTGCATATCTGCTCTTCACACAGTGGTGGTTAGTGGTGAATTGTATATATGCAATCAGCAGAAATTGCAACTTCCCTATAAAAACTACCTTGGAACTTTACCGCAGTCTAGCTGTACTCACAGGGCAACCAGTTTGCAAAGTGAGCACCATTTATCCATTTAGTTAAGACTGTTTAGGTTTAAATTACATTATTACAGCACCCAGGACTAGTGCTTCTCAAACAACATCTGGTTTGGGCACTGGGCAACATCTCTGTGTAGGTTAGCTGTAGATTATACCGAATAAGCACCCATCCCTCATCCGGTTGCAAACAGCCTCCACTCCTATCCCTTGCAAAGTACACATTAGGCCTTGCAACCATTGATAGGTGCTTTCTTGCTATCTCTCTGTCTAGCTTGGTGGACATGGGCATCCTTAAGCAGTGTAGCAATTGTCTTATGTACACTTGACAACCACAAATACAGTATGACATCCCAAATGAAAATTGCAGTTACACATTGACACTGGAGGCTTGAGTCTCACTTGCAGACACAAAAAGCAACAAACAGGTTGTCAGCGACTCTTACACACCACTCACAGCACCTGCAAAGGACCAGACACATAGACCCACATATGCAGATGTGTTCATATGTAACTCCCAACCTGAAAGGCCTCTCAGGTGCAATCCTCAGAAACTCTGCATGCACACAACCAAGATAATCCCCTGCACAATATATAATTCTACATCTCATTGTGTCTCAGCTACCAAGCTCATAAGGTAAAACACCCCACAACTCAATATTTTGATCATAGGAGACTCCATTTTGAGACACACTGATATCCCTGTTATCAGGCTGGATAAGTAGGAGATTACAGTTAGATGCCTGTCAAGAGCCAGGATTTGCCAGATCAAGCAAGCCCTCAGGTCACTTACCAGCAAGTGCCAGTATGACTCAGTCATAGTCCATATAGGCATGAATGAACTGAGACATACCTCCTTATACTATATGAAGAGAGACTTGATTGAACTCTCAGAATATGTGTCATAGGCAGGTATAAGCCTAGCACTGATCAGCATTCTGCCTTCTCCAAAGAAGTTGCCACAATACCAACAGAAAATGATCAACTTGGTTTAGCAACTGGTGTCATTCTAAAGGGGTCCAGTACTTGTCAGCCTGGAAGGACATGGTTGTCAAGCCACGCTGTTATGCCAGAGATGGTTTCACCTGTCATCACTAGGCTTTCTGATGTTGGCTAAAACATTATCTACCCCTGTGGTGCCTTTTTTAACCATTGCCAAACAGGCATACCTTCCAGCATAGCAAAAGCTACTCAGGACAAGTTAAAGGCATTACTGCTCAATGCTAGGAGTCACAACAAGATGCTGCACTCCGTAGAAGCTCTCCTAACCCTGGAGAATGCTGACGTTTGTGCATTTACGAAAACAAGGTTCACAGCCATGGAAAGCACTCCAGCAGTGCATGGCTATAACGCCTTTCATGCATTCCGACCACCCATTGAACATAAAAGAGCAAAAGGCAGAGATGTATCTACTTACGTAAAGGATAAGCACACCTTAAGACTGGCCAAACAATATGACATGCTTGAGCTACTCCGTGTCCAACTAACCATGGGAAAAATCCATTACCATATTCTTGCTAGTTACAGATCCCCCACCATGAACCAGAAAACCCATACTTAATACCTGAAGTTACTTGAATCACTCACCTTGTAGCCCAGTACCATACTCATGGTTGAGTCTGACTATCCCTTCATTAACTGTGAGGCATACATGACCACTAGCATGCAGGCCCAAAGATTTCTTGACTTCATAAACTCAAATGCCCTGAAACAGCTAGTCTGTACTCTCACTAGGGGAACAGATATCCTTTCATAAATATGGGACAGCACTCCACCTCCCAAGAGTGATGTCCTGACTGGTAAGATCAGCTCACAAACCAGTCTCCCTCAAAATAAAGGTAAAACTAAACTCCCAACCAAACCTCAAAAACTGTAAGAATTTTTCTAAGGCAAACAACCTCATATTAAGTGACGGCATAGCTAGTTTCCAAGCTCCCCCAAACCCAGAAAACAACAGAAGCCAATGCAGACGCATACACAAAAGCCCTGTATGACCATATAAGTAACTGCATAGAAATGGCAGCACCATACTGAAATAAACCAAGGTGAGACCGCAAAAACAAGCCACCCTGGTGGACCGCTGGTATTAATTGGTTGTACAACAAAAGAAAGAAAATCTGTTGATAAGTAAGAGGGAATGTGCACAACAGAGCAAAATGTCCCTTGTTAGTCTAAACAAGTGAATTCAGAAACTAGTCAAGTCTCTGAAAGCAGATTTTGAGGTAAAAATATCCTCTAAAATTTAGGATAACCATAAGGCATTTTTCAGTTATGTCCGCAGTCTTAAGGCAACACCCAGCGATATGCAGAATTAGTTGTAGATGGCATTACTTGTACTCGGCTAGACAATATAGCAAATCTGCTGGTCGATAAAATCTGCTCAAATTTCACCTCCCCATCGCCCCTAGTTCTCTCCCAAGAAATACCCTCCACCACACTCCCATGAATTATCACCAAAGAACAGGTTACCACTACTCTCTCTAAAGCTAAAAACACAGCTTCAGTGGTGCCTGATGATATACCAGGTTGTTCCTTAAACAGCTTGAATCAGGCCCATTAAAATCTCTATTAACCACAGCATCTGTACTGGCTTTGTTCCGATGGAGTGAAGGACAGCAACAGTCATCCCTCTGCTTAAAGGGGGACCATCAGCTGACCTGGGAAATTATAGATCTGTAAGTTTGATTAGTCTTATATGTAAGGCCATGAAAAGAATAATCATGACCCTGATAAGTAATGGCATAGGAAACCTCCAAACACTTTCCCAACCCAATTCAGCTTTGTCAAGGGCAGGTCATGCCTACTAAATCTGGTGGACTTCTTTGAGAAAGTTACTGGGGTCGTGGATGAGGGTAAAACGGTGCATACTGCCTACCATGACCTTGCCAGGTGTGCCACAGGGCTCATTGCTGGGACCACAAGTCAAAGCTAATATGTAAAACATCTGGATGACAAAGGCTGACAATAACTGCAAGCTAGGGACAGTCATTGAATCCCCCAGTGATGTAGATATCCTTTAAGCAGATCTAAGTCAGACAAATGACTGGTGCCAGAGGCATGGCCTAAAACTAAATGCAAAAAAATGCATTATCATAACCTTTGGGAAGTCAGATATCCCTGCAAAATACAACATTATTAGCACACCCCTACGAGTAGGTACACAGATAGATAGTATGTTCATAGGTTTTGTGATGTTATGAGGTAGTACCATCTGTGCCAGGGAGAGTAAGGCAGTACATGTGTACATATGTCAGCATAGCTAGCTGGAGGTTTGTAAAGAATTTTTATGTTATTTGGCTATCACACTGATTTGTACAGTTGTTTGAGTTAAACATATATTTGTAAAGTTACTTGTTTTAAAAATGCATCAACAGTAGGTCCTGCTGGACAGAAAGAATTTATGCATGTATACTAGGTTGTGTTGTTGTAACTGATCAAATATGTTTATTTATCAGAGAGTTGTGGAAGAGTGGAAAGTTTGAAATTGTGTTATAGCTTTCAGATGCTGCCACAAATTGTGGCAAAGCTCTATGTGTGTATTATACCAGAGTGAGGTGGCCAGAGGGGATGTCATCCTCTAACCAGCATCTAGTTTCTTTGGAACTCTCGCAGCAGTACTTCAGAACCGAACAGGAACATTTTCTGACAGGATGTATATATCACACATCAACACAGACAGAGACATCATCTGGCTTTTGCTGTGGTAAGACACTCAGCACACATCAGTGTGCTTTACTTGAGTAAATAGTCAGGAGGCAGTAATTCTTTAGTCAGTCAGGGACATTTAGTGAGAATAGTTTAGTATTGTTTTCTGCATCTGTGAGAAACTATCCAACTGTATTATTTTTATATCTCTGTGGTTGAAACTCTGTTGTTTATTGTATTCAGGATTCTCCTGCTTTCTGTTTTATTATTTATCATTAAGTATTTTAATACCTTTCACTGTGACTGGTCCTTTACAGAATACTTTTAACATCTTGAGAGTATTTATGCTTGTTTTAGTGACACTGTGGCCGCTCCTGAAACCCGTGCTGCTTTGGTCACACCCTACCATTTATATTAGTATTAATTTTACACAGTATAATTGGGTATCCGCGGTGGTGGTGCTGTGGTAGCGTTGTCGCCTTACAGTAAGACACTGTCCGGTTCGATTCTCAGCTAGAGTGTCTTCTGCGTGGAGACATGCGTGAATGGGTGTACCTTTGTTGAAGGTTGTGCATCAGGCCTGGCAAGCCGGTACGTAAAATTCAACTGCTAATCATTAGCGGACCGGAGTTCCGCTGTGGCGACCCCTAACCAGGAAAAGCTAAAAGACACAAACAAACAAAATAATTTTGTACCTTTTGTAAGAGACTTAGGGTAGCTGACTGGTGGCAGTGTGACTACCTTAGAGTCTGGGCAGATAGGGGCACAGCTAGTAAATCTGTGCCAGCTTTTCCTAGGTATGTATATGTGTGTGAAATTCAAATATACAAATGTGTGTGTGTGCCAGCTACTGGGAACAAGGACTCAGGGCTCCAAAGTGGTCAGGGTGGAGTTTTGTGTGGGTTTGGAAAGAGAGTCCAGCCCCAGGTCTGGAGCATGCTCCCTGTGTGCTGTTAAGGGAAATTGTGCTTGATGCAGGGAGCTGCATCTGAAAATACTACGTGAATCCATCTTTGCTCTTAATGACTGTCCCTCACCGGGGTCACTGGTGAGGATTGAGTCTCCTTGATTGCTGGCCCAGAGTAGGGCCCCGTCAGAGGTTCATAAAAGATTAGTAGACTAACAGACCTAGAGCCCTTACAAGCCTGCCCATATTTATCCCAATGTGCTCCAATTGTCGGTGATTAGGTGAGTCAAGTTCACAGAGGTAGGGGTCTTTGGTAGTTAATATCAACTTTCTGTGTCCAGGAAGGACATGGGCACCACTCCAGGAGTGAATTTTTGGTCACCCATCCATTGATGTAGGCTGCATTTGAAGAGGGTCATGGAGGGTCTCCATTTCACGTGAACTAGAAGCTTGTTCCAGAGAAGTGGCAGACTCTATGAGCTGTATCTATCTCTCCAGCATGACCTGTTCATGTCTGAGCCTAGGTTAAGATCCCTGGAGCAAGTCACCCTGGTGCAGTTTGATTTAGGAATGTGTAGCATTTCCATCAAGGCTGGGTAAGAGACTGCCCTGTTAGCCAGGCACAGGTCACCCCTTAGCAACCTGCAGGAGACAGAATACAGTGACAGGGCTTTCAGTCTTTCCGCATAAGACTTGTTTGGTGTACCTTGTAATTTCTTGGTGAAAAACCTCTGTGGTGTCTCCAGTTGTTACAGGTGTGTGGTGAGGTACATACAAAAGGAAGCAATGTACTCCCTTTTGCATGTACCTCACCAGTAGACTGAACTTTGACCACCATGTGTCCACTGTGGTAAGGAAGTCCTATGTGGCACAGCTTATAAATAAAATTATACCATCCAGATCCAACGAAGTTATAATTCCACTGTATCTGGCTGTCATGAGATCAGTAATTGAGTGAAGTGCACCATTTGGCATGTACTTGACTAGGAACGTACAACAGCCTGAGTGAACTCAGAGGTTCCTCACAAAGAAAATGCTGGGTGCAAGCAACATGTCCAATGCAGATAGACTAAAGCCCCATCTCTTTACTCTGTCTCCTACTGACCATTAAGGGTTGACCTATGCCTAATCTACAAGGCAATCACAAATGCAGCCCTGATGGAGCTGCTGCACACCCACAAGACAAGCAGTACGAGGGTTACCCGATCTAAAAATTTAAACCTAGACAGCGACTCAGACAAAACATGCTGGAGAGACAGATATGTTTCTCAGAGATTACCTTTTCTTTGGAACAGGCTTTCTATTCACATTAACAGAGCCCTTCCCTCGCCCTCTTCAAATACAGTTTGGATCAATGAATGGGGAATCGCAATTCACATTTGGGGTAGCACCTATGTCCCTTACAACAGGAGCAATCTGTAAAATACTCAAGGCATAGGCACAAACCTATGCTACCCTCTTGCCCCTAAGGGCCATATATTGGGTAAAATTGGGTTATGTTGGGTAGGCTTGCCATATATTAGGTAAAATTGGGTTATATTGGCTAGGCTTGTAAGGGCTGTTAAGCTGTTAACCTAGTAATCTCCTTTGAACCTATGAACCATTGTGACATATAGCCAAAAGAGTAGGAGTTAACAGTCAATCAGATGTACTTGCCATGATTAGCATGAACTGCCTTCTGCCTTTTTATCTACCATTTCTAAAGCTAATATCTTTTGAATTGATGTATTGTTGCTGTGTACTGTACGTTTTTCAGGCAGGCTTAAAGCTGTTCCTCCTCTTTGTAGTTGTTTTGCTTATATGTACAACAAGTATACCACCTTACTTGCATTTGGGTAGTAGTTCCCTGCTACCCTCCTGTGTCAGTCTGCTAAAGCTCAGAGTCCCTCACACTGCCTGTCTGTGGGTGTAATGGACCAATCACCTTGCAGTACAGGGACTGCCCTACAAACCCACAGACAGGACCCTTCCAGTTTTCTAGTGCCATAGTAAGAGAAGGCTCTCATGGAAGACTGCTCCTTATTCAGTATCTCTTAACTTGCTGAGATCAGATAAGAAACACTTTTGCGTTTTTATTTCTTCCCTCTGCCTTTTTTCTGTCTCAGTGCTTTAATAGTGCACTTTGGCACATTGACAGGAAATTGAATGTGTTGGGAGCTTTACTTTCCTTGCAGTATAAAGCTTATACTTTGTATTATAAGCTTCATTTGAAAGCTTTGACAGGAAAACTTGTTAATTTTGCAGTTTTTTTTTCTTTGGGAGGTTATGATTTGAGGTGATTGAGCAGGTTTACAGCATTTAAAAAATTTTTTTTTGTTTAAGTCATGATTTTCATGCCACTTTTTATGTTAAACATTTCTGACAGGAATTTTTCATATGTTTCTGCTTTATTTCTTGTCTAATCTGTTTCATGCTGTTTGAAATAATTTGGAACTGAAACTAGCCTTTTTATTAAAATTTGGGGACTTTGTGAAATTCATCTTGTGCTTTGAACTGGGTTACTGAAACTACTGTCTCAGTGCACAGTTCAGAATAATATCCTTACATAAATAGACTTCATATTGTTACTCAGAGGAGTAGTGGAATTTGTCCATTTTTAATGAGCTGACCATGCAGCCAATCTTTGGTATTGCTCTGGCTAGTTTTTTTATTACCTGACTTGATGGACTTTTATACGGTCCCCCTCCCCCCAACCATCTCCCCCGTGTACACCTAAAAAACACAGAAGTAAATCATGAAATATGCTTCAGCCTATGGCTTGTGACTCGGCAATAGTCTTAGGCAGGCTATCAGACCACTCACCTTCTTTTGCCTCCAGGTCCCTTGGTGTGGTATTAGTACCACAACTGTGCATGACAAGAGGGTCAGACATTCTCAGAGGCTATACTTTTGCCTAGCTCAAGTACAGGATAACCAGGATAATCTTTAGGTTCAGAGGGGTTTATAATTTATTGCCAGTATTGATACGACTTCCACTGAGGATTCTCCCATAATGTAGTGCATGCAGAAAAAGAGACAGAAGATCCATCACATTGCATGGCAACAGTCTCCAGCTTTGTTTTCATCTGAGCTGGTAGTTATATTTAGATCCATTATTTAGGCCATTCATTACGTGGTACAAACCTGATGTATAAGTAATGCCAGTACTCCCATCACCATTCAACCACCCAAGGATCCTGATTTTGAAAGGGATCTGAAATCTGACATTTCGGAAGTGTCAGAGTCTGATCGGTTAGTTTTCCTATGAGGACAAAGAGGTTCAGAAACCCGAAAAGATGTTTTCTTTTTACCAAATGCTTTCTAGATTTACAGATGTATTCATTTGGGAGCAATCCTTAGCTGCCCCTGAGATCATCAGGGTATAAGATCTTTTGGAGAATGAGTTCCTGGATGTGGCAATCTTCCCTCCATTGATTCCAGCATTGGATGATGTTTTGAAGAATTCTCCTCTGCTAAATGACATTCTGCCTAAAAAAGTATTTAAGAAATTCAAGGTGTGCTTGGTCATGCCTGGCCTCTAAACCCCTTTGTCTGCAGATCTTGCTTCTGTGTTCCCAAAGACCGTTGCCAATAAAAAGAGCATGTCTTCATCTAATCCAGTCCTTCAAGATAAAGTAGGCAATTGGCTAGAATTTCATGGAAGTAAAAGCTGGTGTAGACCAGCACAGTAGCTTTTAAAGTGTGTAACTACCTGTGTTTATGTAGACGTTTGTGGTGAGGTGTATGCATAGTTTGGACGTGTTTGCTGCAATGTTAACCTGCTGAGGAAAACGACTATGTGAAAGAAATTGTTTTTAGTATTTCTCAAGTGTCTAAACATGTAGAGGTTATATGTGGCAGTGGGAGGTTCCCTTCTAATCTGCCGGACTAGACTTTGTTAATTTCACCCATAGTCTGGCCCATGTTGGATGCAGAGCTAATAGGACCAGCCCCTCCTTTACAGAGAATGCAAGGTTTCTACTCCAGAATTTTCCTGATCCCCAAAAAAGAGCTTTTGTGGAGACCAGTGTTGGACCTATCCTTTCTGAATACTTTTGTCAAGGTCCCCAAATTCAAGATGCTCTCCAGGCAGACAGTGCTTCTTGTTCTGCCGGACCACTGCTTTGTGGTGACCCTGGACTTGCAGGATGTATTGAAGTGGGGATTGTAGTTTGGTCACTCAGGCTGCATCATTCCTAGAATGTTCCACCTCAGTGAATAGGGAATGAATTGTTTTGGTGTATTGCTTAACCAGTTTATCCTCCCCACTCCTTCCCTTCCCTGTGTAATTTTGTACTACTTTTTATTTGAATTGGTGTTGAAGTTTGCAAAGTTCACAGTCTGTTGTCTGTGGTTCATCATAAGTCCTTCAGGGTGTCTGTAGTGGATTGTTCACATTGTAGGTAGTGTTTTAGGTTCATTTGTAAGTTATAGGCAATCAGGGTGCAGACTTTTGCAAGCCTAGCCAAAAGCACCCTATTTAAAAGTTCCTTCCAGCTTCAAGGAGGGTAGAACACTATAAACCATGGGAGAATTTGGGGCTATGCATCCTATTATCAAGGTTTGCTTTGAAAGTAAAGCAATTACTGTAAAATGGAAATCAATGCCTAAAACAACCGTAATTGAAGTATTGAATATTGTTAAAGAGGTAAAAGAACTGGAAGTGAGATCTTTAGATAAGGGAAGGGGCAAATTACATGGAAATAAATGTAATTTCTGGGAATGATAGATTCATAATAATGTACAGTAGGAGGGGGTGAAGTTTAAGAGAAGGCAAGAATTGCACAATATATGTAATGTTGGACTACATGACAGTTTTTATAAAAAAAAAAAAAAGAAAACGTTCAATGTCTAATGTATGAATAAAAAAAATTATGGTTTGTTTTCTTTTGGTAGCGTGTCTGTGTCTTAAATGATAATTTAAGAAAGGTAATAAAAAAAGGTTTCCTTTAAAGGTGGCTAGGCCCCTGCTCTGTTTGACACATTAGGAGGTTTGCTCTAGAGGTGAGGAATATGTTGGAATATGATTCTATCACTCCATTGTGTCTTATTTATCTGCTGATGAAGGCAAAGTTTCTTTAACCAAGTATTTGAGGAATCCTTTGTTCTGCAATGGAATAGAAGGTTAAAGAGGACTGGATTTTTCATGGTTCGAAAAGCTGGACACAGATCTTCTGTAAGTGACTGAAGTACAGAGAGTGGGCTACCAGCCTGTCTGGTAACTAAATATGTCCTTCTATATCACTGTTGCAGTATTCATTACAGTAGGAATCCCTTGATTAGGGCATCTCGACATCCAGCTAGTATACCAAAGGCTTAGGTTGTAACAGGGACGTGCTTCACACATATGCCCCCCACACACATTGTAGGGCATAAAGGTGATGTACAGGAGTAATATCCTCAGAACATCTTTACCTCAAGTCCGAATGCCGTCTTCCATCATTGATCTGAATGCTCTTTCATCTGCTAGTTGCCAAGCTGTTTTCAGATAAGTTCCCCTTTGGGTTTTTTCTTCTTTTACTTTTTGCTGGTTGTTGGTTTACATGTCATCCAGAAAAGAGGAAATGCCATTGTGGGAGATAGATTCTGCATAAGGACTGTCACAAGCAGTATTTGTCTTGCTTAGGTGCTTTTCACAACCATATGTCCTGCTCTGTTTGTCAGGTGTTTGTCTCAAAAACTCTGTGTAGTCTGCTGTCCTCTTTGGCTATTTACCTAGAGAACCAATGTCTTGTTGTTTCAGGGTACTATGGTGGAATAGTCCTGCCCCGAAGGTCATCCGTCCATGAGGAAGAAGACCAAGAAGGTTAGGTTGGATTCTTCTGCTGTACCATTTTCTGTCAAGCTGGTGAAAGCCCAGAGGACCAACCAGTTTTTCAGTCTGATTCCTCTGCCATGACTGCCTTGGTAGGCCATCGTGGATCCGACTTCTCACACGTCACCCATGATTCCACAGATGTCAATTTTGGATATTCAGGGAGAACCACGGCTGATTATTTCTGAAGGGCCTAGGAGTGTTCCACAAATCCTGGTTAGGGAGGAGATTCTCACTACATCTACTGAGTGTAGGCAGGGGTCTGAGCTGCCTAAAATAGTTAGGGATGATGTCTCTTTAGAAAAGAAGCAAAAGACTAAGCATATTTTTCCTGTTTCTAAGGATCCTCAACATGAAGGGCAGGATTTTACACATGGTTTGTTCATTGCCCTTGTGGCTTTGGAGCCTCCTTAAAAGGTCTCTGTTCCTGGTTCCCCTTAGTCTTTGTCTAATGAGTTATTTTTGGCCTATTCCTCCCAGATTCCCTCTCTCTTGGATTATAGCTCTGAGGAAGAAGATTCTATTAGTCTGATTCCCCTTTTGAGGAGATTTCCTTTGGGGATACTGTTTTCCGTATGATAGAGTTTTTTTAAGTGGAGTTGTGCCCAGGTTTCTGATGTTCAAAGGAGGTATTATGAACTCATTCAAATGGAGTCTCCTAAGCCCTCTGCTGTTCCTCCTGTTCTTGCCGCCTTGTTGAATGCTTTTTTTCTGCAGATTCTCAGGCTCCTGATTCCCAGCACACTGCTCCAAAAATAAAAAAGTGATAGGTTTTATAATTTTCCTATTGATTGCTAATTTCTTTACAAATGTCCCTCAGCTATGACTAGTCTGTCATTTCTGTCTCTTCTGATAAACCCTCTAAACCTTTGCCTTCTAACAAGCTGCTCCTCTGTGGTAAGGACAGCAGAACTATGGAGAGGTTGGGTAAGAAAGTGTATACTGCTGCTACTTTGGCCTTCAAGGCTGTCAGTTATCAGACCCGTATGTCCAAACGTATTCTGGCTCTTCTCTTAAAGGCTTTTCCGTTTTTTTAAGATCTTCCTGATTCTGAGGGAAAGGGTTTGGCCCTCTCTTTACTAGGGTCCTCTTCTCAAGTGGCTCGCCATTCCAATAAATGTAGTTATGATGCAGCCGATGCCTCATCTAGAGCTGCTGATTTTGGTTCAGTGTTAAGGAGGTACTTCTGGTTTTGCTTTCAGCCTCTGCCTGATGATATCAAAGTGAAGCTGATAGATGCTCCTCCTGACAATAAAAATCTCTTTGGGTCTGCTGCTTCTGTGCTTTTTAAAATTCTTCAGGAAAAGGATAAGGCTATGCAGGAATGGAAACATATCTTTGTTTCCCCTGTTCCCAAATTTCAGAGGAGCCATTTTTGTGATGTTTAGACAGGAAGGATGTTTAGTGTTACAGAAGTGTGTGTGTGTGTGCTACAGGGTAAAAAGAGCCTAAAATCCATAACCACCACCACTTCTGAATTTATGCCTCATATTTATCTGTTCCATATAAAATCTGTGGTTTTCAGGATTTTTGTGGCAAACAACTCATTAAAGGGTTGAATTCACTAAATAATGACAGACATTTGAATTTCAGACTTCATATTCTTCAGAAAATAAATGGTAACACAAAATCTTTTTATTCTACCAATTTTTTAAGTTGATAAGTATTTGAAATTTGTCCCTATTTTGGGGCTGTATTCTCCCATTATTGGCTTTGTCCATGTTTTTTGTGCTATGACGTTGAGAGCTATGGTGAGAAGTGAGAACTGAATTCTCTATTACCCCATTATTGGCTTTGTCCAGGTTTTTTGTGCTAAGAGTTTGAGCTATGGTGAGAACTGAGAACTGAATTCACTAAATGATAGCCATTTTAAGTTTCAGTCTTCCTATCTTACAGGAAACTGCTGATTTGACATAGTGGTATGTTGCTCTGACTGTAGTACACAGGGTCCTAGGTTTAAGACTTGGTAGTGAAATGCATGGTGGTAACACAACATTTTATTCTAGCAACTTTCCAAAATTATACAAGCAATGTTTAAAATGTGTCCCTGGATTTTGGCCTTTTGCCCCCCCCCCCCCCAAAAAAAAAATTAAGTTGAAAATAAGTGCAAGAAGCTATGCAAGATGCCTATGGCTTACACTACTGTCATTTCATATATATATATATATATATATATATATATATATATCTATATATATATATATATATATATATATATATATATAGTGGGGGTGTGGAAGTAGACGTTTATGATGGAAATGTTCTGAAGTGGGCAGTTTTGTCATTATTGGTTCATGCATTTTGTTTCATTGCCTGCTGGAAAAATGTTCAAACATTAAATTTAAAATGTGCTCTAACAAGTGTGCTGTATTGTACAAGGAATATAATTCAATAAAGTCAGGAAGGTATATCAACACGTTTATGTTTCTTGTTTTGTGTGCAAGGGGCCAATGATTTGAAAACAGGCCAGAGTTAATATTTATTCCCCAACGGCCAGATATATTTTCTCTGAATGTGGTGTCGGTTTCAGTGCTGTTTCAATGAATGTGAGTTTCAAGGGCAGAGAAATTTGAATGTGAGTTTCAAGGGCAGAGAAATTTTAATGCCAATTCAATTTTCATTGTGAGACAGTTTTGCTTTGTTTAATTAGCAGATGTCTATTAATGTTTGTGCATTGTGCTGTAAAATGTAAAAATAAAATACAAATTATTGTAGAAGTAAAACAGTATACACACAGTGTTTATGGTAAGTGGGGAGGAATAGCTAGGTAATGGGACATTGGAATGGCTGCAGGGGGACTCTGGTGTCATATTTTGGTTGTCTGTTCATCAGTTTGCATTTGAAAGTTGGTATCCCACAATTCCATTGCAGTGGGTGGGGTTACATAATTGCATATGCAAATTTATGTTAATCAGCATACAGATTTGTACCTATTTTTCATGGGCCTTGTCCAGATTTTTGATGATTCCAGGTTGAGAGGTATGCCTACTGCTACCCTGATTTTACCTAAATCTCTCCCCTGGCTACATTTATGAAGCCACTATAATGCCATTACACAAGGGTGTACAGTACAGACTTATTATTTTCACAAGTTTAGTATGTAAAGCTATGCAGAGTATTATCTTAGACCTCATTAACCTGGACAATGGAAATCTCTCAACTCTAGACTATCATCAATTCAGCTTGTCAAAAGAATGTTCTGCCTCATTGACTTCATTAATTTCCTTGAAAAAGTACCTGAAGCAGTTGATGATGATTATAAAGTACATACAGCATATCTGAATCTAGCCAAGGTCTTTGCCACTATTCTCCATGCAGTTATTACTGACAGTCTTGTAAATCAGAATGTAAATGATTATGCTGTTAAGTGAATCGCCAACTGAACCCATGTGGTTAGATGTGGTTAGAGTGGTAACCATTTGAAATGCTGGGACCTGCTATAGCGAGTCCCAAAACACAGACTGAATGGCTGAAAAGTCAGACTTTTATATATACCAAGTCAGAGATAAAATGAAGTTTTAAGGAGAACAACGATGTTTGAGATGAACTCTTTTGCTGTACTTTCAATCTTTTTTTAGCTTGACATTTCAATAGGGGGCTGGTTAGAGTTGCAGCTGCCACTACTGAAATCAAAAAAAGTTACCAGTGGTATACCACAGGGCACATTGCTGGGACCTCTCCTATATGGCATCTGTTTCGCAGTCCTTCAGGCCAACAGTCTTGGCTTTGCTCATCTAAGTTTGTATGGTCTCAAATTAAATCTGAAAAAATGTAGTGCAGTTCATTTTGTTAGAAAAAATATTTTCACATACCATATAGGTGACACACCACTCCAATCAGACATTATCACAAGGTATTTAGACACTCTTGTTGACAATTCCTTGTTGTTTGATCATCACGTCTCCATATCAGCTCAGAAAGCCTTCAACCTAGTTCATCTAATTTCCAAAGACAATTCCACTAGATGCAAAAGAAGTCTTAATTCCCTTTTACTCATATTTTATTAGATCCATTATTGAATATAATGCTCCTTTTAGCATGTATCTGTCTAAACATATCAGTAGCTTGAGTGACTTGTATCTAAAAAGATCAGTAGCCTCAAGAAAGTACAGTTGTGTATAATCTTACCATAACAATAGATATCTTTCTCTTCAATGTTGCAGTATTCCTTGCAGTAGGGATCCCTTGCCTAGGGAAGACTGACATCCGGCCAATATACCAAAGCCTTAGGTTGTAATGGGGGGGGGGGTCTATATTATGTCCTCGAAGAGATGTTCCATCGAATGCCTTTTCATTGACCCTTAAAACGTGAACTGTCATAATAGTGAATGGCCACAACAGTGATTTCTTTCCCTGGGAAAGAAATCACTTGGCCATCCTTGTTAGTTTGCCTTTTCCCCACTGTAGTGCAGTCTCGGAGTTGGCATATTTAGTTAGGGGGGTGTGGGGGGTGAAGCCCCCCACTTTGTAATGTTTGTAGTGATTTGTTCTTCTTTTTAGGGCAAGCAGTTTTATTCCCAGGGAAAGAAATCGCTGATTTGGCGGTTCGCTTTTATGACAGTTCGTATTTTAAGAGTCGATGAACAGGCTTTCGATGGAACATCTCTTTGAGGATATAATATAGACCCGTAATAGGGATGTCGTACATTACATGTATGCTCCCTGCACACAGTACAGGGCATAAACATAACATACAGATGTACCATCCTCAGAACTATAAGCCCCAGGAGGAACAACAGTCCATGTAGGAAAGAAGTACGTGTGCATTCAAAAGGAGAAAGAAACGGGGTGGAGGGAGGGAGTGAATACTGCAACAGTAAAAGAAGGACATCTACTGCTATGGTAAGATTTTACACAATTGTACTATGTCCTTCAATATCATTGTTTCAGTATTCCATACACCAGGGAGAGTACAAAAGCTCAGGAGAAAAAGTGGGAGGAGGAAGGTCTAGCAGAGCCATTAAGAAAACCATGCAGGATAGCTCTGGCAAATACAGCTCTAGCCCTGAAGTCTATATCCAACTTATAGTGCTTGGTAAAAGTTTGCACATGAGTCCAAGTAGCTGCTTCAAGGATGGAGTTGGTATCCAAGCCTTTGAAAAAAGCATCAGAAGAAGCCACAGCCCTGGTAGAATGTGTCTCAACAAAAGAAAAAATGCTTTTCCCATGAAAAGAGTAACAAAAGCAAATGGTCTTAGATATCCATGAAAAAAACAGTTTGCTTAGAAACAGCCAAACCCAAAGACTTAGGATAAAAGGAAACAAAAAGATGTCCAGATTTATGAATGACTTTAGATTTATCCAAATAATATCTGAGTTGTCTATGCAAATCCAAGGTGTGAAGAACCTTCTCACTAGCACATTGCAGAGAAGGGAAAAAGTGGGCAAATGAATAGACTGATTAAGATACAACTCATTAACCACCTTGGACATAAAAGAAGGATTAATATGACGAGACACCTTGTCTTTATGAAAAACTAAAAATGAAGGAACAGCCATAAGGGCCTGAAGCTCGGACACCCGTTTGGTTGATGTAAGGGACAAAAGAAGAACAGTCTTCCAAGAACAATGTTGTAAAGAAGCAGATGCTGCAGGCTGAAAAGGAGCCTGTATCAATTTTTCCAAAACAAAGTTAAGGTCCCAGGAAACAGAAATAGGCATTTAGGGGGCAAGCTCTGTATATCGCAGATAATTATACTGTTATATTCATGGTACACCATGCTAATGTAGCGACATGTAGCACCTAATACCACCTGATGGCCACTGTACTATTATATACAGGGTGTGTTAAACAGTGCAGTTGAAACTTAATAGCTTTTGAGTACTAGACGGCACTCAGGCATGATACAGCAAGTTCGTATAGCTGCAGCCTGCAAGCAATATTTATCCATCCTTAATGGCCACTGTCCAAAGTCCTGCTATATTCAGGGTATGGAACACTGCATTACTGCTGGCTGAGTAATGCATATATTGTCAGTATACAATGCTTACAGTAATAGCACAGCATGTCACCCTCCTACACCCTTTGTAGTGCTTCACTTATGAACTCAGACATTCTGATTATGGTCAGTGCTATTTCTCTACTGCCATAATCAGTAAGGAAAGTGCAGCAGATGCAATGTAACAGGGTAAAACTCATTTGCTATTATAGTTAATTTGCAAAGGACAATTACAATAATACTGTGATTATAATACTAAACTATGTGGAACTGATGCCAAATTTACCACAATTTCTGACTTGTCACTATACTATCTTTGCAAGGCAGATGTGCACAGCATGTTCTACACACATGTAGTCATGAGCTGCAGAAGTGCAACATATATAGCATGTATATTATTTCATAATAACATTATTTTCCAAAGCAATTGTTGGAGTATTGCAATTAAAGATCTAGCTAAGCTTGCCTCGCCCAACTTGTTAAAATGCATTCAGCCTACTGTGCTCGCATATGGTTCGTTCACTGCTTTTAGCTGTTACAGTTCAAAAAGGAAGCACATGTCATTTCCTGGTAGATTTACTAATTCATTTTCTGCTAGATTTATTGAGTTGAAGAACAATCTTCCAATGGAAATTAGATGTTCAGGAACTCAACTTAAAAAGGTCACTTCTTGATACACATTGGATAATAATATCATTTCAAGTGGTATATCAGTATTTGAATGACATCTGTAAGCTTGAGAACTTACTCTGAAAGTATGAAATGTTGCAAAATGCATATTACAAAATGAAAAAATATATAGTACTTCTGCATTCTGATGTGATATATTTAGAATATGAATATGTTTATATTTTACTTCATGTCTTGAAACATTTAGAATTTAGACTTGTAATGTTTTGAGAGTATTTAGGATGACTGTTCTTGTCTCATTTTTTTCAAGATTATGGCCAGTGCTCTCTATCGCTGTTTCATAGGTTCATAGGTAAGTATTAGGCTATCGGCCCAAGGGCCTACGTAAGCTTAGCCAACAAGGTTCCCTGGCTTACGCCACCCAAGAAAGTTATTTTCCTGTGCCACTGTCGAGCAGAGACACAGAAGTGATCCCCGGGGTGTATTTCCTATTTTCCATCCACTCATCAAGATTTTTCTTGAAGAGTGCTAATGAAGAACTTTGCTTGACATAGATGGGTAGCCGGTTCCAAAGTATGGGAAGTCTCTGGGACAGGAATCTATCCCTCCAGCATGAACTGTTTATTGTGGTGACAAGGTTTAGGTCCCTAGAGCATGTAGCTCAGAGGGAGTGCCTCCTGGCCAGAGTCGTGTGCTAAAAGGGTCTTTGGGCCAGTGCTCTTAGTTGGCTAACTAATGTCAATAAATACATAAATGCACACATACATATTTGTATACATAAATAAATACATTTTACTACACTGCCTCTTAGTCCAATGCAGTACTAAAATTCTTTCCAATATTCTGGGTCAAAATGAGATATTGAAACACATGCATAAGAATGCTGTTTCCATGTCACACAGCTCTACTTTGCACAAACTATAAAAATATTAGTTAACAAAACATGACTAACAAAGTTACAGTCTTTATTATTCACTAAACGTTGCATGTTATAAATTAGGAAAAATAATTATGAGACCTAATAAAACATGTTTTGTGGAAAATAATGCGCTGATCTCAAACATGGATCTTTCATTTTTAAGCATATGGATCCTGTGAATGTTCACTTATATTTGTTGGGTTTTCTGTAGTGTTTGTTGCTTTCTGTATCTGTCTGCTGCTATATTATCAGTAACGGTACTACATACAGAGAGAGAGAGAGAGACAAATAAATATAGATGCACGTGCACACACACACACACACACACACACACAAACATACATCTCAGTCCATTTACACTCCTACAGACATGCATGTGCACACACACACACACACACACACTCTTCTGTAACACTAAGCATCCTTACCGTCTGAACGTTGCAAAAACAGCTCCCTTCTGTTCAGTAATGGAAATGGAATGCAAGCTTGAAGCTCTGTATATCACAGATAATGTTCCTGCCAGCCAGACAAAACAGCAGTTCTGTTCAAACTCTGTATATCGCAGATAGTGTTCCAGCCAGACAATACAGTGGTTTTATTCTAACAAATAAAAGAGAACAGCTCCCTTCTGTTCAGTAACGGAATGCAAGCTTTGCTCTATATATCGCAGATAATGTTCCTGCCAGCCAGACAATACAGCAGCTCTGTTCAAACAAAATAAACAGAAGGCAAGCAAAGATAATGCAGCAGTTTAATGGCTTCTTTCTGAGCGTCGTATATCGCATTCTGTTAAATTAAGTGCTTGGTCCTTTCTTTGCAGTAACGGGCAGCATTCTTTTTTTCTGTTCAAACAAAATAAACAGAAGGCAACCAAAGATAATGCAGCAGTTTAACGGCTCCTTTCTGAGCTCCCTGTATCGCATTCTGTAATTTCTGTTAACTTAAGTGCTTCCCCGCTCGCCATTTGAACAGCTGGAATGCAAGCTCAATTCCGACAGGCTGGTACTAGCCCTGAAGGAGCTGACATCATCACGCACATGATGACATCATCTCGAAAAGTGGAAAAAAATAAAGAAAAACTCGGAAATGAAGGGGTGCCACTTGGGAATCGTGGCACCCCATTATTTGGACCCCAAAACTCAGTAAAAAATGAGTAATTCAGGATGGTTGGGAAGTATGGCGGTAGGTCATATCTGGCACTGTTAATCTGACAACCTGGCATATTATCAGTGCCGGTGGATGAGGTGTTCTTAACTTTTGAGAAGCTGAGACAACTTATTACATAGTAATTAAGGGGATAGTTGGGACTGGGTAATGTGTAGAATAGCTGTAACATGGGTAGTATGAAAGTAGCACTAAAATTGTTAGGTAGTGTATTAGCTATTTCCTTTGGGTCAGAGTGTGCGTTGTTATTGAGGACTAAATCGTAACAAGTTTTGTATGTTCTTAATTATTTGACGTAGTTAAGGAAAATATCTGTAGATGTGAAGTTGTTCTATCTTGCAGTTCATTCTTTACTGATGGGTTCGGAGCCAATCCCTCGGCTCCAAGTCGGCACCTACTGCAAAGCTCAAGGATTTCAAGTAGCTCGAGGCCAAGTCCCTATCCCATGATGCACCTTGAGTTACCCCAGAGCTAGTTTGCCACTGCAACTGATTGGAGGTTCCTGATAGCTCTGGCCAGTAAAACTTTAAATACTTTTCTATTTCAAAAATTATTGTTAGTTTTTCACTGTAGTAGTTAGATATTTAGGTTAGATAAGCTCTTAAAGCTTTATCTGCAGAGTTCTCTTCCCTGTGTGCTGTTTTCTTAGCTATATATTTGGCCTATTACCAGTGTGTTGGGTATGTTATTTTGCCTTAAGGGCTGGGATTGTGTGGCACACTGGTTTTGTGAAGTATGTGTTTCATGGTTTGCGTTGAGGGGTGGAGGTTTCTTGGATGTCTGCTTTGGAGGTCTCTCTTGCTTTTGCAGATTTTTATTTAGAGCCTCCGAGTACGTTTTCGTGTATTTGTGTGTTTTTTGCCGGTGCTGGTTTCATAGGTCTGTGTGAGACTGGTGGTGTGAGGCAAGTAATTCCCATCTCCTCTTGACTGTCTAGTCCAGTCTTTGGTTGAGAGAGCTTAGCCTCCAGTTTAGCTGTATAATTGCATTTCTCGCATGTATTAGTGTTTGGTGGTAGGAGGAGAGGATTGTCTGTGTACATGAGGCAGTTGTAACATTGCCTCAAAATGCCCAGATTCACCATTTGGACAGGAGAGTACACCTTAAACTACCCTTTGGACATGCCTGGATAGGTACAGTGAGCTGTTTTACTGATTGGCTGGTAAGGGAGAATAGAAAGCCTTGACATACTCTACAGTATGGGGGGGTCTAGTACTAAGGTTTATTAGTGCTTGCTATGAGTTTTGAGTAAGTGCCGGGCTGAGAAGTGAATGGTTTGAGTGCTTAAGTTGAAAGTTTGTCTAGTTCCAAGGGGAAAACTGAAGAGCAGACTTTGTGGAGCCGGGAATAGTTATACCCTAGCTACCCGGCATGCAAGTGCTGGTTTTATAGCAGGGAAATGAAAGAGATAGAAATTACCCCAAAATGGCCAATAAACTACTAATTTCTTTGTTGAAACCAGTCCTCCAGGGACAGATAGGCTGCTCAAAGCTCCCCTCTCTCACAGGTGAACAGAGAAACCTTCCATGTTAAGTTGTCTATCTCGCCTTCATTCTTGCTGGATGGGTTCGGAGCCGACCTCGGCTCCGACTCGGCCACTCTAAAGCTCGAGAGTTGGTTCCACCGGCTCGAGGCTCCCCTTATATCCCACAATGCTAGGCGAGAGTTACCTCAGATCTCGTTTGCCGCTACAGCTTCGAGGTTGGTTTTTTTACCGGTTCCTGGTGAGTTTAAGCTTTTTCTATTAAAAGTTATTCTTTTTACCCCTTTTTTTTTTTTTTTTTTTCCCGTTTTTTGTTTAAAAGAACTTTTAGTTCTTCCCTTGGGCCTTGGGCCTTCCCTTCCCTAGGGAGTGTTTGTGTAGTTTAAACTACTGTTTATTGTACTTTATTTTTTAGTATTTTTACTAAAGTAGTTATTTTGACAGGGTATAACTGGTGTGTTTGAGTGTGTGTTTGTGTTCACCAGTTAGGCTATGTCTAAAGAAGCAAAGGTCTCCGGATTCAAGAAGTGTGATGCGTGCTGTCAGAAAATGTCTCTGACAGACGCTCACACTTCTTGTGTCTATTGTCTGGGGCCTTTGCACCTGCAGGACTCCTGTGCTGTTTGCCATGGCTTCAGCCCCAGGGTCCTGCAGGAAAGAAAAAACAAGCTTATTCTGAGAGGCTTGTTGAAGCCTGAGGATTCCCTGTCTGTCTCAACAGGGAAGCCCTCCAAGGCATCGAGGTCTTCGGCTCCGGCTTCTGAGCCGAGACCTCAGGTTGTTCAGCCTTTGCCTTTATCGGCTCCGGCTGGAGCCGATGAGACTCAGTCCACAGTTTCTGTGGCTTCCTCGGCTCCGGCCGGAGCCGAGGTTATCGAGGTTCCCGTGTCGGCTCCGACAAGATCTTCGGAGCCGACAACCAGAAAGAGGTCTAGGTCACCTTCTCTTGGCTCCAGGATCTCCCCTGCTGTCTGAACGGAGCCAAAGGTCTCATTCCTCTAGGTCATCGAGGCTGTCCGATCATGACCTTCAGAGGGTGGTGAGTCGACTACTCAAGTCCGAGGCACTAGCCCAGATGCTTCAGAGCCCGACTCATCAGTCGGTGCCTGCCCCGGTCCATCAACTCTTTCCTCCTTCGACTCTCTTGAGTTCGGAGCCGGGTCGTGTCGGAACCGAGACTGTGGTCACCTCGGAGCCGAGACAATTGTCTTCGGCTCCGTTTTCTTCCATGGAGGAATCTCGGCGCCGGACTTCCCTCGTCGGCTCCGAGGGGGTGAGTGGCATCGGACCCTTGTCCGACCCCCTCCCTCTCGGTGCTTGGCGCTGGTGAGTTCGGCTCCGACATCGGCCTCGAGCCATCACTGTCTGTGCCGAGGGGGTCCTTAGCTCCTCGGAGCGGGGACCTCTGGCTCTGCCTGACAGGGTGCTTTCGAGGTCATGCGGAGTGTGTTAGAGCCTGGCTCTACTCCACAGTCGGCTCCGTCAGCCCCTCCCTCTATGCTGCCTCAGGGTAAGTCGACTCACTCCCTCATCCCGGACCGCAGAGAGCCAACTCCTCAGGAGCTCCTTTGGGATTTCATCCTCTTCCGAGGCCTCTCCTGATTTGGCAGACGCGCCCCCTCGGGAGAGGGAGTGCAACAGGAACCACATTGACTCCCCTGAGTCTATCACCCCGGTCACAGATCTGGCTGATTCTGAGGGTTCCCCGTTCCCCTTCTGAAGATGTCTCATTTGCAGACATTCTGGAGATCCTTAAACAGAGGGGAAATTGGCCAGCCCTCAACCCTTCGGAGGACGAATCTGTGTATCTTGAGGCGTTTGGCTCTCGTCCTTCCACCTCCTGGGGGTCGGCCCCCTTGGACCCGCTCATGCAGGTGGTTGCTAAAAGGCATGGACGGCTCCTGATTCAGTGGACCCCACTCCCAGGAGACCCTCCAAATTCATCACAGCTCCATCAGACAAGGAATTTTTATCAAAAGGAGTCTCTGTGGATGCTATGGTGGTAGCTGCCGCCACAAAGAAGGAACTGGCTGATCCTTCAGTGCCTGTCCATCCACCTAACAAGGAATCTAGGTCCATGGATAGGTACGGAAGCGGATGTTCTCCTCAGCGACGTTTACTATGCGTACGCTGAATTACCTATGCCATTTCACTCGTCTTCAAAGGGACTTGATCAAAGAAGCGAGTGAAATGCTGAAGGACCCTACAGCTGCGGGTTTCCAAGAGAAAATGAACACGCAGCTGGCTATCCTTAATTCTATTTCCAACTCCTCCATGCCTCCTTTCTTATGCGGCCGATGGAGCGAGCAGAGCCGCAGGAACAGGGTAGCCTTACGTAGGCACGCCTGGATGCGGCTATGCAATTTTGCGGAACCTTTCAAGACGTCTTTCACGAACTCCCCCTTTGATGGATCATCTCTTTTTGGTCCACAAGTGAAAGAAACCCTGACTAGGTGCGAGACTGATGGCAAGACCCTTTCTGCCGTCGGTGTCCGTTTTTCTACTCCTTCTAGGCCTTACCCCAAAGGCCAGAAGGGGGGAAAGATGTGGTTCCGTAAACAATCTCAAGGGACTTCGCCTGATGCACAGAGTCGGTTCCCCGCCAGAGGCAGAGGGGGCAACAACAATACTAGACGCCGTGCTAGAGGCAGAGGGGGTCCGCAGAACCAGGGCAATCGAGAAACGTCCTCCGATAAGCCCTTTCAGCATCCCTGAGGTGTTGCCCGACTGCCCATCTTCGGAGGCAGTCGGGAAGATTGTCACTGTACCCAGAAGCCTGGCTATCCTTGACACAAGACAAATGGGTACAGTCCATCATTTCCGAAGGTTATTCTATTCCCTTTCTTCGTTTTCCAAATCAGTCAAAAAAATCCCTTCCAGATGTTCCACCCGCTCAAAGGGATATAGCAGCTTTGGAAATTTCAAAACTGCTTGCAAAAAGAGCTATTCAGCCAGTGCCAGCAGACCAACTAGGATCCGGAATCTACTCAAGGTTCTTTTTAGTTCCAAAGAAAACAGGGGAGTGGAGACCAATTTTGGATCTCAGTATCTTGAACAGATCGGTCAAGAAAACAAGATTTCGGATGGTCACGCTGCAATCCATTCTTCCCCTATTGGGAAAAGGAAACTGGATGTGCTCTATAGACCTTCAGGACGCGTACTATCACATAAAATGAACAGACGCCCCAGAAGATTCCTCCGCTTCAGGCTGGGAACCAGTCATTTTCAATTCAGGGACCTGCCCTTTGGTCACACCACTGCCCCCCCGGGTGTTTACCAAATGCATGGCAGTGGTAGCTTCTCACCTGAGACGACAGGGATTCCAGGTGTTTCCATATTTGGACGACTGGCTCCTCACAGCTCCCACCAAGCATCTCCTTCTGATGGCCAGAGATTACACTTTTCGCCTGTCAAAATCTGGGTATCTCAATAAATTGCGAAAAGTCTGTTTTGTCGCCTTGTCGTACTATTACCTACATAGGCAAATTTAGATACTGTAAACATGTCTGCAACACTAACGAACCAAAGGATATCAGACATTCAAAAATTGGTATCACTACTTCTCAACTACAACAGAGCCAAAGCCAGGTTAGTTCTAAAGGTGTTGGGAATCATGGCAGCGGCCATACCCCTCCTTCCATTGGCCAGATACCACATGCGGATCCTTCAGTGGATGCTCTTTTCTCAATGGTCATACCAGGAACTTCCAATGTCTCACACCATTATGATCACGCAAGCGTGCAAAAAGCATCTCATGTGGTGGATGTCTTCCCCCCAGCTCCTGTTGGGGAGACCATTTGTTCCACCTCCTCCGGTTGCTACTCTGACAACGGATGCCTCCCTGATCGGGTGGGGGGGACATTATCAGGGCAGGACAGTCCAGGGCACATGGCAACCAGACGAATGCCACTTGCACATAAATGTTCTGGAAATGAGAGCAGTGCTTTTAGGGAACGATTGCAATCCAGACAGACAATATGTCTGTAGTGTGGTACATTAACAAACAAGGCGGAACCAGATCATACCCCCTGTGTCGAGAAGCACTCAGACTGTGGCAATGGGCGATTTCTTCTCAGCGTTTTCTGATAGCAACGCACATCCCCGGGAAGTCCAATCACATTGCGGACAAGTTGAGCAGAGCTATTCTC
The DNA here is from genome assembly GCF_019279795.1 of Protopterus annectens. Taxonomy (NCBI): domain Eukaryota; kingdom Metazoa; phylum Chordata; order Ceratodontiformes; family Protopteridae; genus Protopterus; species Protopterus annectens. The sequence continues at coordinate 320,189,636 of NC_056726.1, read as the reverse complement.
ATGCCTCACGAGTGGTCTCTGAAAGACTCTGTAGTGAGAGAGATTTTTCTCAAGTGGGGTCAGCCTTGCTGCGATCTTTTTGCTACTCCCCAAAACAGCAAGTGCAGAGAATACTTCACTCTATTCCCTTTACCAGGCCAACCCAGCAGGGACGCTAGTCCAAGTTTGCCCCCGGCTACTTCTGTATGCATTTCCTCCTTTCCCACTGATCTCTCAAGTAATACAGAAAGCTATCGCTCAGAAGGCCTCATTGATCCTCATTGCTCCTTACTGGCCTCGACAAGTGTGGTTCCCCTTTCTGCATCGATTTCTTTTGAGCGACCGTGGAATCTGGACCTAGTTCCAGATCTTTTGATCCATCAGTCGGGTCAGTTTCATCACTCCCTCCCCTCTCTGAACCTCACTGCTTGGTTCCTCCACTTCCAACCGTAGCCAGGCTTCCTCAATTATCTCACTCTGTTAGAGATATTTTGATAGCTTCCCATAAATCTTCCACTCGAAAGATTTATTTGAGTAAGTGGAAACGCTTTTCATATTGGGCACAAGGAAAGGACATAGATCCTTTCACCGCTTCCATCCAACTAGTCCTTGATTTTCTTGCTGAACTCTTCCATGCAGGTTCATCTCCATCTACTCTTAAGGTTCAATTGGCAGCTATTTCTAATTTCCATGTGGGTATTTCTGAATCCGCCCTAATGTCCCACAAACTCTGCAAAGCCTTTTTGAAAGGAGTTTTTCTTCTCAGACCTCCTGTAAGAAATCCTCCTTCTCCTTGGGACCTAAATTTAGTTCTTGCTTCTTTGATTCTTTCCCCTTTCGAACCTGCAGCTTCATGTTCCTTAAAGTTATTATCATGGAAAACTCTCTTTCCGGTGGCTATCACATCAGCTAGAAGAATTTCAGAACTTCAAGCACTCAGTTGTCGTTCTCCTTACCTTGTGTTCCATAAGGACAGAGTTTCCTTACGAACTGACCCGTCCTTTTTGCCTTAGGTGGTTTCAACATCAAATCTAAACCAATGCATTGACCTCCCTGTCTTTTTCCCGGAGTATTCAAATAGGTCTGAACAAAAATTACACTGTCTGGATGTTCATCGTCAATTAAGGTACTACTTGGACAGGACGAAACAATTCAGAAAATCTGATCAGCTGTTTGTCTCCTATGCGGAAAGCAGAAAGGGACTTCCAGTTTCAAAGGTATCTTTATCCAGATGGCTAACATCTCTGATTACCCTTGTTTATGAGATTAGACACCAAAACTGCCTAATAAGCCTAAAGCCCATTCCACCAGAGCTTTGGCTACTTCTCTAGCCTTCCAAGACAGACTGCCTATTGACACCATTTGTGCAGCGGCTACTTGGGCTACTCCTCACACTTTTATTTCCCATTATAAGTTGGATTTAGCTTCTAGGCATAGAGCTAATTTTGGTTCCACTGTTCTCAGGAGTCTGTTCCGTTAGGCCACCCGGGACAAGGTGCTAGGGACTTGGTCCCATCCAGCAAGAATGAAGGCGAGATAGACAACTTAACATATAGAAGTTATGTTCTTACCATAACGTTCCATGTTAGTTGTCTTCTTCGCCTTCTTCTTGCGTCCCACCCTCCTCCCCCTGGCCTGGACAGACCTAGAGGAGTTGTGATCGTGACCTCTCTTTCTACCACCTCTTTCTTAGCTATATGCTATTATGCATATTTCTTGTTTCAGGATGTAGGTCTCCCTTCTTCTTCCTGTTGTTAGAGGTGGATTCTGTTTTTTACAGTTATACTGTTTCTGTTATAAGCTGGGGTTAGCTTACAAACGAGATCTGAGGTAACTCTCGCCTAGCATTGTGGGATATAAGGGGAGCCTCGAGCCGGTGGAACCAACTCTCGAGCTTTAGAGTGGCCGAGTCGGAGCCGAGGTCGGCTCCGAACCCATCCAGCAAGAAGAAGGCGAGAAGAAGACAACTAACATGGAACGTTATGGTAAGAACATAACTTCTATTTTTATCCAAGTAAGGTGTGGGCAAACACAGAAACTTGTAACACAGCCCTGAATTCAGCACTAGCCTGAAAACTGGACTATACTGGCTTAGGAAGGTGGGAAAACAAGTATATATTTTTTTGTTTTTTCCAGAAAATAAAGCAGATACAATAAAAAAAAAAAACACTAAATGCACAGAAATGGCTGTCACACTTGAGTGTGTAGTCTACAACAATTAAACAGGTAATTTAAACACAAAAACGACTTTGTTAAAGTGCAGGCAGTAAAATATGTAGCTGAAACAAGCTTTTTGTACAAAACTCCAGTAACAAACCCAGCTTGTCGCTTCCATAGATACAGCAGTAGCTAGAGGCTTTAAATTAGCAACAGGAACAGTATAGTTTCCCCAGTAATAGCAAATGGCAGAGTGATGGACCAGTATGTTTAACAAAAAAAGAGTGGTGGGGGCTGGGTTGCTTCAGCTTTCCTAGGATTAAAGCTATAAATTACAAAATATGTGTCCATTTGGGGTATATCTTAAAACCAAGAATATAGAAGTACAGTGGCAAATGAAGCTTTAGGTGATGGTGAGCACTGATTGACTCAAAGCCTTGAAAGTGGAGAAGCATGCCATTAACCATGTCTGTAATGTTCTGGACACCTAAGCTAGGTGTGAGACACTGCTATGCAAGTTTTCCTGACTGGGAATCTGTCCCAATGATGAGGTGCTAAGGGATGTTTACTAAATTCCCCTTTGAGTAAGCAGTGTGTTTTGGAGCCCTGCTCTTAGGATATATTTAAAAACTGGAAGAACAGTGTGATCAGTTTGGCAACATTTGTCTTCCCCTTTCCTTACTACAGCAGAAATTCTGTTGATATATTTTTTACTGTAGGCAGTCAGGGGCTGAGAAATACAAGCAGGGGCCTTGTGAGATGGGTAGAATATGTGAAGCGGGCACCAAGGTAATGGAAGGGGAAACATCCCTACCACACAAGAGGGAGCTCCACACACCTGTCTCCCCTATGCGCATGCATGCATCTTTGGTAGGAAGCTGTCACATTTCAGAGAACAGTGGTTTTGACTTTTACTGTAGAAGGGTAAGAGTGAGATTTATCTCTAATTAGGAGACAGAATTCCAAGTGCTTTATTGACTTTAAGGAATGACTGCACTACCCCCCACCCCACCCACCTCCCACTACTACTGGTTACCTGAGCCCAGGTTATCTTGGAGCAACTTCTGTGTAGATGTATAGAAAAAGTTGGAGCAAAGAAGAGCATTTTACTCAAGACTTCTTAATTTTGAAAAAAGACGCCCCTTGAAGGGTAAGCAGTCTTGTAAGAGTAAAACCTCGTTGTATTAGCTTTACATTGTTTCCTTCTCTCACTCATACAGGATTTGCTTTTATTGAATTTGGATATGAGACAACTGTGTTTGTATCCATTCATAAGGAGTATAGGTTTGTTGAAGCAGTGCTGCCATTTCACAGCTTTCACATTTTATTATTTATTGTATTATTTATTCTGTTATGTCTGCCCATGGTTTACACCAAGTTCTTTGTCTGTCTTTACCCTGTCTAGAACAAATGGAATTCACTATACCTTATCTGGGGCAACTACCTTACCAAGAATTCTTGTAGAAAGAGCTTTACAGGTCGCTTTAATAAAATGTTAAGATACCTGTAAAACCTGGGGCCTGTTCTGTACCTGCATGAAATTCTGATTGATGCTAGTATTGATCAAGGACTTAATGGTGCTTGATATGAAAATGGATAGTGTCCTTACCCAAGAAAGTTCTGCTGTACCATTTCTGTACCCAGTTGGCCCAAAGATGCACCTACCGGCACGGATGTCCTTGAAAAGAGCACTCTCTCTATACTGGTGGTTTGTTTGTCCAGGCTTCACGTGAAGGTATTGATACATCTGAAATCTATGTGGAAATTGCTTTGCTGCCCTGTATGGGTGGGGTTGAATTCTGCTCATCCTTGCAGTCTTATAGTTCAGTGTGGAAGGCTTTTCAGGTTCAGGTCAAGCCAGGTATGATGAGCATGATCGTAGACAGATGTCAATCTGTTACAGTGGATTTGTCTGACTTTGCTTGGGGTGAGAGGCAATATATAAGCCATTTGCTGCACAGGAAAATAAAACAGCAGGCAGTTGTGAATGCGTGTAAATGTGAGAGATTTGTGTATTACAATTTTAAAGACATTGTAGCACCCAGGAACAGTAGTGGTAGACAACGCCCGTGTGCTGTGGTGCATAAACAAATGGGAGAGGCCTATTCTTAGTTGCTGTGCAGGTTGGCTTTAAGTACTGGTGTCTAGGCAAGGGCCTCCATCTTTAGGCCTTATACATTTCCTTCAGGCCTTAGTGGAACACAGTGGTACAACAGTTCCAGTAGATCTTTCCTGAAGTTTATACAAAGATAGTAAGTCACATAGGGCAATTACCAAGGAGATTTTGTACCAGGTATCCATATAGGGAGCCCAGGTCGTGAATGGCTTCTCTGTGCCATGGTACAGGGATCTGCTGTGACTTTTCACCTTTCCCTGTGCTCCAAAGAGTAACAGAGTAATTATAAAGACAGGAAGGAGGGGGAAGAGGCAAAATGTGCACTACTAACATGACTTTGGCCATGATCACTGTTGTTTTCTAGGCTAATTCAAATGACCAGAGAGATGCCACTAGTGTAATATGTGGTAGTATCTCTTGGAGGTTGTCCTTAATATTGATGGTATGCATACCATGTGGTCTGTTACTGCAGCTGCCACAAAAGGGCATAGGGGGGTGATTTGTTAATGCCTTTCCTGTTTTTAGGAAAGTGGAGGAGTAGATCTAGCTGTTCATGCTGCAAACAGCATAGCTGAGAAGCTTGAAAATATGCCCTTTTTTTCATCATTGCATGTTTATTGGGATGAGGGCTAGAAGGTATTTAACGCTTCTGCCTTTCAAGAAAGAATTACAGTAATGTGTGAAATTCAGGAATTGTTGTGATGGGGAGGGGAGGTGCCATCTATACAGTGACACTAAATCCAGCCCTAGAGGTACCATCACACCTCTTGCCCACTAGCCATTCCTAGTGCGACCTCTTTTCCTGACCATATAAATTTACCTAATACTATGGACGGACAATTTCCCCAGCCAGCTTGGCTGACATGGGCAGCCTGAGGCAGTGTAGTAACTGCCTCGTGTTCACTGACGACCCTCTACTCCTAGTCACACAAACTCAACATGTGAATGATGCAACTAATATTAAGAACCTTGAATCCACAACAGTTAGTACATATGACAATGAGAGGGTTGTCAGCATGCACACCTCACCTCCTACTCCACCCAAACCCACATCACACGTACCTACATATGCGAAGATCCACACCAGAGACCTCCCAAGCACAAACACAAGCACACTGCACATACTTCCTCTACAGTACAAAATAGACATAATAGCTCTCAAGTACCAGTGTCTCACCCGTCAAGCCCTTAAGGCAAACCACAAAACCAAACATATTAGTCATGGGTGATTCCATCGTGAGAGAGACATGTCCCTCTCACCAGGCTGGATAAGGAAAAGGTCACTGTTAGCTGTCTGTCAGGTGCTAGGTACACCATATCACATATGCACTCGGGTCTCTCGACAGCTACTGTTATGACTCCATCATTGTCCAAGTTGTTGTGAACGACTTGAGACGTGCCTCTCTGGGCTATATGAAGAGAGACATGATTGAGCCCTCAGACTGTGTCTCAGGCAGGTATGTCCCTAGCCTTAACTCTGAGTGCTGTTACATGGCACCTTTGTGCTTCTACCAGAGTGCTCACTGTAACGCTACAAATTGAATGCCGTTACACCCGAGTGCCTTCCACAAGCGCCAGTTACTTTATACTCATATTTCAGCTCCACTGTTAAAAAAATAAGTTGAAAAAGTACCTGAACTGTGTCAGTTACCTTCTCAACTTATTTTTCATCATGGAATTGCCAGGTGTTTGTATTTGAAGATGTTGAGAAAATTGGCTTTTTACATCAGATAACAAGACTGTCAGTATATATAGTCACTTTTTAATAATGTGCTTTTTTTCTGGCTAATTTATAAGCACTAGTTAAAATTTACCTACTCTATCATATAACTGCTCCGAGACTCATCCTACATAGTACACTATTCCTCCATTATTTAGCTGTCTTTCTGAACTATAAAAAGGAAAGCAGTGGCCGATAAAATGCATAAGTTTAAAAAGTACAGCAGTAACTGCAATATCAGCACTGTAATGTTCCGTACTGATCGCTTTCTGCAGTATCTGTAGAATATGTAAAGATCAGTAGCTTCATTCAGAGCTCTCTCTGTTCAACAATCAGTAAAAGTACATGTGGGTCATATTCCAAGTGTGCAAAAAAAAAATTGCATTACACTCCTTGTTTCATGAGATTTGAAGTTCACTTGCATCTGAACCATTTCAGCTAGACAATTTACATCTACTTCTTCTGGTTATGCTTAACGTATTTCTTGTGGTTATACCCAAATAAAGTTAGCTGAACTATATTACAAAGCCCCAAGTGCAGGTGTTAGTGCTTTTTTTTTCAGGATCAATGGCTCTTTTCATCTTTAGATGCATGAAAATATCATTGAAGGTGCAAGGAATGGGTCTGCAGAGCTTGAGAAGTGCTAGCTTGTCTCTGACATCAGCTGCATAGCTCTTAAACTCTTGGGTCTGAAACCAGACACAGATAATCAAGCACCGTTTTTAAAATATTAGAACTATTAACTTGATCTGCTGACAGATTAAGACAGAATAAGAGAATGTCTGACTCTCATAATTTACTTCTTTTACTTCCAAAAATCTGTGTTAAGTGTAATTTACTACCTTGTCTATCTTTCTTTTTTTAATGCTACTTATTGCCAAAGAAAATGTGCAGCCATGTGACAGTGTACAAACGTTTCGTAAACGAATGCCGATATTGCGGTCACGGTTGAAGCGCTAATGCGCCTAGTAATTTTAACTACAATAAATACTTAGATTAGTAGGAAGCAACTTGCCACAATTTTAGATAATGTTAACATCTGAGACTCAGCAGTTAAATGATCAGAAAATGTTGCTATAAGCAGAAGCTAAGATCTTGACGTTTATCAACTGAATAGTTAACACTAACAGATTAATTAGCATTAATATTGTATGCAGGTCCTGCGGTAGCATTGTCACCTCATAGTAAGACGCTGTCCGGTTCGATTCTCAGCTAGAGCGTCTTCTGCGTGGAGACTTGCGTGAATGGGCATACCTTCGTTGAAGGTTGTGTGTCAGGGCTGGCAACTCGGCACGTAAAAATCAACTGCCAATCATTAGCGGACCGGAGTTCCGCTGTGGCGACCCCTAACCGGGAAAAGCCGAAAGACACAACAACATTGTATGCAGATCAAACAATCAACATACAGTTGTGGAGTCTGCAAAAGTTTTAGAGCAAGCATAACAGTGGTATAGCCGTAGCCAAGGAGGCAGCTGTTCCATGTAAGCTATGAAGCAAATGTAATAATGGATGCAGTTATAGTGTTATAAAAGGAGGCACTGGAAAACCAATATTTAATTAATTGCTATAAGAGTTTAATGAACAAAACCTGCTGAGCAGGGAAGGAAATGCTAACATTTAGCTAAATAAAGGCAGACTGCATTCTTTTAAGTGCATGTTCTACACTTTTGTAGTGCAGAACTGCATCATCTAAAGCTGATGACAAATGAGGTAAAACTCTGGGTCACAGCAGAATAGAAAGTAGCAGATTAAAAGTATGTTTATTTTATCTATGTTTTGCTCAGCTAAGTCCATTGGGCATGACTGTCGCCCTTCAGGGATAACTCTCAGGCACTGTCAGGTTAAGTCACTTCCTTAGAATCACACAGGCAAATGAATGTTGAAGGAATAAAAACTTGCTGCTCTGCCTACGAAAAGCATCTCAGAAGAACTCAACTCAGATCAAATCCTTAGAACTAATTGCCAGATGAAGTAAGTATATTAGCATACTCACAATAAAATCAGTATTAACTGCTGCTCATGTAGTTTAGTGATTATATGTTCATCACTTTCCTGATAACAGAAAAATAAGAGTGGATTTCTTACTTCCTCCCCAAAATTAATTTGTCTCTTTTTCCCAGTTGTTTCTGTTGTAAGACACTGAAGACACTAACGAAGGTCTTCATTGTGGTTATATGGTTCATATTTTTGTGAATTACTGCGTCCTCCCTGTGGTCGTGTGGGTTTCCTCCGGATACTCCGGTTTCCTCCCACATCCCAAAGACATGCTGTAGGTGGACTGGACACTCTAAATTGGCCCTAGGTGTGAGTGTGTGCATGTGTGTGCCTTCTATGGAAGGTTGGGCGCCAGGTTGGCAACTCGACACCATAAAACTCCACTGCTAATCATGAGCAGACATGTGATCTGCTGTGGCGACCTCTGACCGGGAAAAGCCGAAGAAGAAGATATTTGGCCTCGTTTTTCTTTATAGGCCTATTTAAATTCTCTGACAAAAAAATTGTTTATTCAGTGACCTTTTGTCACATATATTGTTAGAATACTATTGTGTGATTACTTAGAGTTAACTTACTTGTTAAAATTCTGTGTGTGTGTGCTTGTTAGCTTTAACTTTAGGCTTGTGTGCATATATTCATGCCTGTTTTTTTTTTTTTTTTTTTTTTTTTTTTAATAAGGCTTATTAGCAGTTATAGTTAGCCTTAGTTTAAAAGGCTTGTGTGTGTCTGTGCTGATAGTTAGCCTGCTTTTTATTACAAGGTGTATTAGTACTTACAGTTAGCCTTAGTTTAAAAGGCTTGTGTGTGCGTCTTTGTCCTTATAGTTAGCCTGTTTTTTATTAGAAGGCTAATTTATATTGCTGTTGTTAGGTGTGACTGCCATGTGAATTGTGTCTAGTGCTTGGGTGCCTTGCACTTTCAAGAAACATGTTCTGTATGCCATTCTTTTTCCTCTAGTCCTCCAAGAGAGAAAAAGAAAGCTTATTGACAGGGGTTTGTTGAAACCTTCTTTCCAGGAGGCATTGAGTGACCAGGATAGATCTAGTAAGTCCTCAAAATCCTCCAAGACTTCTGTGGATTCAAAAAAATCAAGAGAGTCTGTGACATCGGCTCCACAGGTCTTAGAGCCGACTGTCTTTTCTTTTCAGAGCCGGCCCCCGGTTTTGCAACCGGTATACTAAATTCCTAAATCACCACTACTCCAGTCAGTACCATCAGTCTGAGCATCAGATTTGGATGTGGATCGGGTGGTGCAGAAGCTTCTACAGGCACCGGCCTTTGCCAAATTATCGGCTCCGATCCAGGCATCTTCGGAGCTGAAGACCTGTATACCAGCTATTTCTCTTCCTCCTCTGAGCCATACCGGTCCTTTGAAGCCAGAGGAGTTGGACTTGCTTATTGTGGAGCCTTCGGGCCGACGCCTACTCCATTGTCTTCGGCTCCGTTCACTCTGACATCCTCGGCACTGATCGAAGACTCTAGGAGCCGACACTCTCTGGTCGGGTCCGGGGAGGATAGTCAAACTGACTTGTTGGTTCCAACTTTGCCTCACGGGGCTTCGGCTCGGATGGGCTCGGCTCCTACCTTGGGCTCAGAGCCCACTGTCCCGGTGCTGGGGATATCAACAGTTTCCTGGGATACGTCAGTCCCTTCGCATCGGAGCAGAGGTGCCTTCGAAGCCATGAGGAGAGTTATGTCTCCCAAGACATCCTCAGCTTCGGGTCTGGCTTCTGCATCCCCTAAAGCACCTGTGTCTGCTTCTGCCTCACAGATCCTTGCTAAGCGCAGAGACCCAGAGCCTTAGGAAGCCCCATTGGGTGGCCCATGCTCTTCTGAGACCTCCCCAGAAGCTGCCACTGATGAGGTTTCCAGGAAGAGAGTGTGTAAGAAGAAACATTTGGACTCCCCTCAGGAGTCATTAACATCTGACACTAACTTGGATGATTCAGAGGGGTCCCCACAGTCCCCCTCTGAGGATATCTCATTTGCTGAGATACTGGAAATCCTTAGGCGGAGGGGTGAATGGCAGTCCACCAACCCTACTGAGGATGAGTCGGTCCCCCTGAAGGCTTTTGGGTCTCAGCCCTCCACCTCTTGGGTGTCTCCGCCCTTTGATGAGCTTATGCAGCTGGTCTCACGAAGGGTGTGGGAGTCTCTGGATACCATGGAGCCTGTCTCTAGGAAGCCTAATAAGTTCATATCTGCCCCCCCTAGATAAATCCTTCTTGACCAAAGGTATGCCAGTTGATGCCATGGTGATGGCAGCAGCCACCAAAAAGGAAATGTCAGAAAATTCCTCGTCTAGCCATCCTCCTAACAGAGACTCCAGGATAATGGATATATATGGGAAGCACATGTTCAGTTCAGCGAGTTTTGCACTTCGTTCGCTTAACTGTTTAACCCATTTTACGAGACTACAAAGAGATCTCCTTAAAGAGCTGGGAGATACTTTTCAGGGTACAGTAGCTGAAGGAGCTACAGACAAAGTTGCCGCCCAGCTTGCTACCCTCAGTTCCATAGTGAACTTGTCCATACGCCTCATTTCATATGCAGCTGATGGAACGAGTAGGGCAGCGGGAACAGGAGTTGCTCTTAGGAGACACTCCTGGATGCGCTTGTGTTACTTCCCAGAGCCCTTCAAGTCATCCTTCATGAATACCCCTTTGATGGCTCGTCCCTTTTCGGCCCCAAAGTCAAGGAAACTTTAACCAGGTGTGAGCAGGATGGAAATACTCTGTCTGCTGTCGATGGTCTGTTTTTCCACCCCTACCAGACCCTACTGCAAGTATCAAAGGGGAGGGAAAATGTGGTTCCGAAAAGCCCAAGGAGTCTTTCAGGACACACATGGTGAATCCCCCTCCAGGGGCAGAGGAGGGGGCAATAATGGAAGATGCCACCCTCGCGGCAGAGGGGGGTCCGCAACACCAGGGCAACAGAGATCACTTCTTTGGGAAGCCCTACCAGTGCTCCTGAAAGGAGGCCCAACTGTCCTACTCTGGAGGTAGTCGGGGGTCGCTTATCTTTATACCCAGATGCCTGGCTCAAAATAACAAATGACAACTTGGTGCAAAGTATCAATTCCAGAGGATACTTTATCCCATTCGCCACACCCCCTCCACTGACCAGGGAAATCCCAGACGTTCCACCCAGTTACAAGGAACAAGCAACAGTAAAGATCCAGAAGTTGCTAAGAAAAAGAGTCATCCAACCTGTCCCAGCAGACAGGACAGGATCCAGAACTTTCCCAAGATTCTTTTTAGTTCCAAAAAAGACAGGGTACTGGAGACCTATATTGGACCTCAGCAGACTAAACAAATCTGTAAAGAAAGAGAAATTTTGGATGGTCACGCTTCAGTCAGTACTTCCCTTCTTAGTGAAAGACAATTGAATGCGCTTGATAGAGCTCCAGGATGCGTACTACCACATAAAAATGGCCAGGCCATCCAGGGATCATCTGTGCTTCTGGCTGGGAGCCAGTCATTACCAGTTTCGAGCCCTGCACTTTGGTCTCACTACAGCCCCCAGAGTGTTCACCAAATGCATGGCAGTGGTCATGGCTCACCCGAGACATTTAGGATTCCAGGTATTTCCGTACCTAGACGATTGGCTTCTCACCACCACCACCAGGCATCAACTTATTCAGGCCAGGGAGTCCACTCTGTAATCACCTGAGCATTACAATAAACTCAGAAAAACCTGCCTTGTTGCCATCGCAGCATGTCGTCTTTATCGGTGCAGAACTGGACACTACCATCACCACGCTAAGACTTCCAGTAGAAAGAGTCTTTCTTCTCCATCAGCATGTTCGCATTCTAATATCCAAAAACAAAGCACCAGCATCAGAAGTTCTGAAATTGTTAGGTATGATGGCAGCAGCAATTCTAGCCATACCACTGGGTTGTGTGCACATGCAGATACTACAATGACTGTTGTGCACTCAGTGGTCTTACCAAGAGCTCCCCATGTCTCACATGATAATGATCGCAAATTCCTGCAAAAAGTATCTTCAGTGGTGGTTGACCTCACTTCATGTTACGATAGGATGCCCATTTGTGGTACCCCCATCCAGCGGCCACAGTGACCACGGATGCTTCCCTGATAGGGGGGGGGGCATTTTCAGAGTAAGCCAGGGAACCTTGTTTGCTAGGCTTACGTAGGCCCTTGAGCCAATAGCCTAGTACCTACCTATGAACCTATAAGACAGCCCAAGGCACGTGGTCCGATCAAGAGATGCATCTGCATATCAATGTCCTAGAGATGAGAGCAGTACTTCTGACGTTGCAGTACTTTCAGGACTTTCTTCCTCTGGGTACAATTGTGATTCAGACGGACAACATGTCAGTGGTCTGGTATTTGAACAAACAAGGAGGAATCAGATCATACCCCCTTTGTCGCGAGGGGGCAGTGGGTTATTTCCACCCAGCGCTTTCTGTTAGCAATGCACATCACGGGGAAATCCAACATGATAGCAGACAAGTTGAGCAGAACAATTTTGTTGCCCCACAAGTGTTCCCTCAAGACGGAAATAGCAGACAGGATATTTTGCAGGTGGGGCCAGCCTTGCTGCAACCTTTTTGCCAGTCACATGAACACCAAATGCAGAAGCTACTTTGCCCTGATTCCTCCTCCGGGAGAAACCCCAAGGAACGCACTCAATCATGATTGGCCCCTGGGTCTCTTCTATGCATTCCTACAAATCCTGTTGATACCCAAGGTATTACAGAAAGCCAAAGCCCTGGGAAGGACCATCATTCTAATAGCTCCCTATTGGCCTTATCAGATTTGGTTCCCCTTCCTTCGACTTCATCTTTTGGAGGACCTCTGGATTCTGTACCCAGTTCCAGACCTTCTGACGCACTTGTCGAGGAAACTTCATCCCTCTCTGCAGTCCCTGAAGCTGACAGCTTGGCTGCCCCAATTCCCATTATAGCCAGGTTCCATAACCTTTCCAATGAGATGAAGCAAATTCTCCTATCATCTCATAAATCCTCTATGAGGAAACTGTATATCAGCAAATGGAAAACATTTTCTGTATGGGCCTCTAAAAACAATATTGATCCTTACCAAGCCCCTATGGCCTCTATTCTAGAATTCTTAACCATGATATTCAATAAAGGAGCTGCAGCAGTAACAGTTCATGTTCAGCTTGCTGCCATTTCTAACTTTCATCTGGGATTTGAAGGAATGAATATTATGTCGCACGAATTATCCAAAGCCTTTCTCAAGGAGACCTTTCATATTAGACCACCTGTGAAATTTCCCTATTCTCCATGGAATCTAAATTTTATGCTTTCCTGTATAATTCTTCCACATTTGAACCAGCTTTTAAATGTGACCTCAAATTTTTGTCATGGAAAACCATCTTTTAGTGGCTATTACTTCTGCCCGAGTGTCAGAGCTTCAGGCTTTATCCATCAAGCCTCCTTATTTGATTTTCCATGCTGACAGAGTATCACTTCAAACAAACCCCTCTTTCTTACCCAGAGTTTGCACTGAAACTAATCTTAACCAAATTATTGAATTGCCAGTTTTCTTCCCCAACCGTTCCAACAATTTAGAGTGCATGCTGCACAAACTTGATATTCACAGACAGCTCAGGTTTTATTTGGATAGAACAAAAGATTTCAGGAAATCAGACCAGCTTTTTGTTTCATTTTCAGATTCCAGGAAGGGTATGCCAGTGGTTAAAACAGCTCTGTCTAAATGGTTATCTGATTGTATCACCTTTGCTTATTCAGCTGCCAATATGCCCTTGCAGCATAAAATTAAAGCTCACTCAACCAGAGCAGTTTCTACGTCATCTGCTTTTTCTGCCAGACTTCCTATTGATAACATTTGCGCAGCAGCCACCTGGTCAAAACCTCATACCTTTATCACTCATGGGACGCTACCCATCAGTAAAGAATGAACGGCGAGATAGAACAACTTCACATAAAGAAGTTATGTACTTACCATAATGTTCCATGTGAGTTGTTCATCTCGTCTTACTTCCCTCCCTCCTACCCCCTCCTGGGCTTGGAGAAGACCTAGATGCTAGATCCTTCCTGGTTACTCAACCCTACTACTCTCTCTCTCTCTCTCTCTCTTATGGAGTTTTAGAATGACATATGGTATTATTATACGCAGCAAACAAGATCTGAGGTACTCAAGGTGCATTATGGTATAGGGACTTGGCCTCGAGCTACTTGAAATCCTCGAGCTTTGCAGTAGGTGCCAACTCAGAGCCATGGGATCGGCTCTGAACCCATCAGTAAAGAATGAAGGTGAGATGAACAACTCACATGGAATGTTATTGTAAGTGCATAACTTCTTTTTATTTTTGGTTTTAGTGGCAATGTAAGTTCATTGAATTTCCCAATTGTTCCTTTAAGCTATTGTCTAAGTTTGCTTACTAAAGCAGATTAATAGTGATGTAAAACGCTTAGCATAAAATAAAATGCTGTGAAATGTTGTTGTTGTTGTTTTGCCTTTCAGCTTTTCCTGGTTAGGGGTCGTCACAGCGGAACTCCGGTCCGCTAATGATTGGCAGTAGATTTTTATGTGCCGAGTTGCCGGCCCTGACGCACAACCTTCAACGAAGGCACGCCCATTCACGCATATCTCCACACAGAAGACGCTCTAGCTGAGAATCGAACAGGACAATGTCGTACTGTGAGGTGACAACGCTACCACAGCACCACCACCGCAGTATAAAATGCTGTGAAATGTAATTAGTAAAATAAACAGGGTTTCTATTATAAAGATGAAAGCTGTAAACAGCGAATACAACTACATTGACACATAAAGATCGATGTACAAAAAGAGCGAAATATGTAATCTGCGAAAATGAAAATGCTGAACATATTTTGTCAACCAACAGCACCATGCAGGCAATCTCAAACTAAATAAAATTAAATTAACACACTTTTGCAGTGGAAAGCCCCCCTGCACCCCCCCCACACCCCCCTACTTAAATATACCAACTCTAAGACTGCACTACACTGGGGAAAAGGATATATTTCCTCATCCCCATGATCGCCCTGCTGGCCAAGCAAATGCGTTCGGCATTTTCATTTTTGCCGATTACGTATTTCGCTCTTTTTGTACATCAACCTTTATGTGTCGATGTATTCGCTATTTTGGGCTTTCATGTTTATAATATAGACCCAAATAAACATATATAAGTCCATAAAAATAGATAGTAAAACCCAGAATTTGATCAACATTAACTGAGAAATAATGTCTGCAAGAAAGTAAAAATGTGTTATAGAATGAACTTGAGCCAAGGCTATTTGAAATAAAACATAGCACTGAATTGTAATTACTAGTGTACTACCTCTGCTGTTCATAATTTTATATTTGTATACCAATGTATTTTGCTTGCTGAGTGTACTATATAAACAAAGTAGGAGCATTTAGTTTATTTAAAGTTAAAGCATTTGCACTATTCTTAGTAAACAAAAAAAAAGTCTAACTCCCTGTTATATAAAACCATAGATAACAGCTTATCAAATAAATGCTTGTATTTTGAAGCATTTTGCTCTAATTTATCAAACTAGTTCTAGCATAAATGCCTGTATGACTATAGTTTAACCTGTTACTGTTCATCCCTCATAAATGTGGATAGTAAGCTTTTAAATAAAACAATGAAACTTAATTTGCTGTAAAAGTACTATAATATTGTTTGTTTCCTTTTCCGTTAACGTAGCAGCAGTCAAAATGCACGCTTGATGTCAACGCAGTGCTGCTTTTTTTTTTGCTCTTCATTTTGTCTTCCTTCTCACAGTATTATTTATTCTCTCACATGTCACTACTGCTTATTTTACTGTTGTGGTCTGCTATTCATTTTGCCTTTGTTGTCAGTGTACTACTGATTTGGACTCACAAGTCACAACTGCTTATTTTCTCATTGTATTCCGCTTTGAATTTTCACTTTCTTCTCAGATTGTTTCTGATTTCCTCCCAAATCAGTGCTGGTTATACACACATTTTTCGAAACATTCCCTGTTAGTTCATAAAAATGGTGTAAAGCACAGATGTTATTTTATGAAAACATAAGAAAGTGCTCGTCTTGCCCACCATGTGCTGAATTGTAACGGTCAGTGTGTTCAGATGTGTAATGCTGTGAGGCATTTCTCTCAACCTGCAGACACTGAAAATGAAGACAACGAGCTTAGAAAAATACCAGGATGTGCTGAAAAAGTGAAGTGGAAATGGGGACAAACGACTTTGAAACATATGAACATCGTGTGAAAATGTGAACATGTAATAACAATAACATTGGCAGGAAGTTTTACGTGTACATTTCATTTTGCCGCAACATTTCTGTTTGGCGACAACTGCTGCCCCATTAATGGAAAAGTAACTTTGCTTCTTTTGTGCCACTTGTAGACTTACTCTTAGATTGCTGTACTTTTGAATGAGGGATTTTACCCACAGCACCTCTGTCTCAGTTGGTATATAATTCAGTCAAGCTGCACATCACTATGTGCACTTTTGATTGTTGAGCAGTTGTTCTGTGCATGAGTTCTTCCTTGCTTCCTACATAATAAACACTCAACTCTAAATAAAACAGTTTATATCTTTTTCTAGGATTGGTGTAGCAGTAAATCATATCCACCTTCTGTCTTCTGCGTCTCAGATTAATTCTGGTCTTGCACTAACACAGATTTTTATGCAGCTGGATTGAGAGTCCTACGTATATTGACAGCTTGCCGCTCACATTTTTCAGTTCTTGCTTTGAGTACTTGCAGTTCGTCAGTGTCAAATCCAAGGATTTTTTTTTTTTTTTGCCAATCTTTAAAAAGAGAAGGGATTGTTTGTGGACTTGAATGAATAATCTCTTCAGTCCTTAATTCAATCTGTCAGGTTAGTTTGTGGTAGAAAGAGTGCACCTAATAAGTACCATACCACTGCTTAGTTTGCTTAGGGTCTGAACATAAGTTAGAATCTGGTAAGATGTATTTACAGTATTTAATAAGGCTACTAGATTAAGATGGATAGAGGCATTGGCTTCTTATGTTATAGACAAATGCTTTAAAGTCTTTTGAGAAGCATTCAAAGAAGAAAGAAGTTGCAAGCACAAAGTTATGTTTTTGATTATAAGCTATTTGTTTATGAATATTTTGACACTGTGAATGAAATGACTGCATACACAGCAGGACCTGCTTTGATCTGCTCCCAGACCAATATGTATGTTTTCATTTTATATTGGGAAGTACAAACCTCTGCCTGTAGAAATACCAGCTCTTGAGAGTAAAATAAACTGTAAAATAAGTCATTCTTTGTTACTGTCTGAAGAAGAGGAAAACTTTATTTCAACCCAGACTTCAGTCACAATGATAATTCCTTGCAGTCTTCTGCCCCCCCCCCCCCACACACACACACACACACACACTCCCCACTGAAGGACATTGGTATTTGCTGAGACAGGCAACTACATCTGAAGGTATTTTAGCTGGCCAATAGAAACTGTTATTCTCAAAGAGAAACGTCTATGAAAATGATGCTTCTGCTAAAATAAACATGTACTGTTCTTAATCTGACATTTCAGGTCATAATGTGGCATTGTATTTTGCCCCTTTGCATTTTATCTGAATAATTTTCTTTTTGCTGATAATTTTATAACAAAATAGGACAAGTAACCTTTTTTTGGCTTCTTTTAGAATACTGTCCACCTTTATAATTTTACTGTCGTTGTAGTTTATCACACATTGCTTTACCAACCAGTTTACCTAATACCTGGGCACATTGCCTACCCGTATTTTAGCTTTACTACAACTATTACTAAACAGACATACATCAGTTGCATAAAAGTATTTTCTGCTGTTCTTCACTGGAGCATAGATGTACTTAAGGTTTTTTACAATTGTTTTTGCGGCTTGTATTTTCAAATAGCAGTGTAATCTTGATGTAACAGTCTGTTGCTGTTTATGCTGCACCTTATGTAATATATTTTGTTTTTTTATTTGTAATCCATTTTTTGTTTGTAATTATCATTGCTGTGGTGGCCTGGGTTATGGCTGAAAAGGGTTTTCTTATCAAAGATAGTAGCATCCAACCACTAGCAGACAGACTGCATAGAACACACCAGAAAGACAGAATTTGTATAGTAATTAAATTACTATATGTTTGTCTTCCATGGCACAGTCTGTGAAGACAGCACAAGTGAGCACTTTATCTTTTCATAGAGAACTAAGTTTACTAGACAGATATGTCAGAAAAGTCTATAATCCTGTAATTTAGATATAATGACGTTTGCTTTATTTATTTGTTTGTGTTTGTTTATTTATCCTTTGTTCACCAGGTTAGTCCCACTAGACTAGCAGACTGTTTTCAAGGGAAACCCGAGGTGGTATTTATATTATTAGGGAAAATTTGGCCATAGCATCAGGAAATGTCCCCTACTCTTTTCATTAGGTGCCGTAGGATCTTTTAAATCCACCTAAGTTATCACTAAGTCAGGCAGATGGAGCCTCGTTTTAATGTCTCATCTGAAAACACACTAAGGATCGCAACACCCTCTTTATTCTGTACAGCAGTGTCAGTAATCTATCTACCTGGTAGGGTAATATAACCCACAGCCTTCTGCATCAAAGATGAGTGTGCTACCTGATGCTGTACTGACACTGATTGCTATAAAGCAATATGCCTGTCTTGATCATATATCAGAGTTCCAACCTGAGCCTGTGAAAGAAAAAGTAACTGACTGAGTCAGGTAATAACAGACTGTAAAAAAGGAGTGCTCTGGCTAATAAAATTTGGGTTCACATCTTCAGATGCATCTATGAAGCAGTGGGCACTTCCTGCAGGTTAGCACTCAAGACTAGAAAGTGCCTTAAAGATTTGATATGTCAAATACTTGATGTCCCAGTCACTTACGAGCTGTTCTTTGATTACCCAGTTGATGATGTTATCAACCTAGAGAAAATGAGACAAGAACATCCATAAAGGAGCTGTACTATGTCGCCACTCCTTAGATTTGTGGCTTAAACGTTAAGGTCTTCTTCTCATAAATCTAAGATACAGGGTTTGATTCTGACTTTGGGTGGTTGGCTAGGCTTAAAATGGCCCTTCAGGGCAGCTAGCCTAAAATTCACCTATGTACCTATGAAAAGACCATTGTATAGGAAAGGTTTGGCAGTCTTTACTGGTATTTTCCATTTTCTCATGGGCAGAGACAGCACAAAGAAGAATGCAATTCAACTACTTCAGTGGACAAAAGGGAAGGGAAATACGTCAGAAAAGGTCTTTAAATTGACTTATTTCTTGCTGTCATTCCTTGTTCCTGGGAGGCAATTTCTATAGTTTCCTATTAGCCTAGTAGTTAGAAACTACATAAATATTGGTTTGTGTGAACAGTAGCTCAAGATTATACCAATTGTTCAGAAACCGGGCTAATTTCTGATCAGATTGTTCATCTTCATGTAAGGTAACATGGACTTTTGTTCACCTACTATTAAAAAAGAAATACAATGTGTTACATGTCAGTGGGAGAGGTTTCTATTTATGGCTGTTTCTCATTCCCAAAGATAGAAACAGTCAAACTAGTGCTAGATCTGTCAGACCTGAATGTTTTTTCAAGCAAAGATATTAGGGGTAGTAGCTGCAATAAACAGAAAACATTTGGTTTGAATTATTGGACATTGATGATGCTTGCTTTCCTATTTCAGTAAGGCTATGTCATAGGAACAGTGCTAAGTAAGAAGTCACGAAAAGATGACTAGTCATGCACACCTTTAAGTAGATAGACTTTAAAGTTCTTGCCATCCTTTTCAGGCACTTAATACTGCTCCCTATTTGAGCAGGGCCATACATGATAACCCTGGTGTAAATCTATGGTTATGCATGCAGTCATCAAGACTAGCTGTAAAGGTAGCTGAAGTAGTTCATGTCATAATGAACAGGGACTTAGATTGAGCATAGATCCCCAAACCCAGCATAGTTTCCCTTCATGTTGAATTGATCCTTTTGTTACTTGTCAGACATATAAAACCAGTATACAGCTTTTCTACTTAAAAGTGAAGCTTTAGCAGTGGTATCTGCCTTTCCCACCATTTATCTGGTATTGTCACATGATAACATTCTGTAAATGTCTTCCCTTCCATCTAGGGCCTTTCTTCATTATATCATCCCACTTAACCATATAAACATTTCTAGGTAGATGATCGAAACTGTTTATTCAATAACAGCACTGTACGTTTTCACTGAATGCAGGAGTAAACCTACTTCACCAATTAATTCACATTTTACAGGGTATTTGTTATAACCCCCAAATACAAAATAATATAGCTTCCAGACCTGCCGTGAGATAAAGACCTAGATATTTAATTTAGTATATATTCCATTCAATCGTAAATTGTCTTTTACCTTTCTAGAGGGCCTATACCGATCGGCTACAATTTCAGTTTTGTCAGCATTAATTGATACCTTTGCACTGTAGTAAAATGCATAGTTAAGTGAAATGCCAAGGAAGTGATAATTCCCACTCAGAAGGAATGCATATATCATTATATAAATAATGTCCCCCTAATTTGTTTCCTGAAACATCTCATTCGTACCTAATGGCTTGTGCCATTGTGGTTCATTAAATAAGGCAGTCAGAAGAGGGTACATGGGAACCCTTGTCAGTTATCATAATGGGTATGAACATCATGTACCTCTCTTCAGTTCACCTTGCATGTTGGATTTGGCTTGGCATAAATAAAATGGAAAAGCTTATCAGTAAACTTTTTGGCATGGAGAATCTAGACTAGAAACAATGAGTCAACCTTTTAGACAGGTATCCAAACTCAGAGTATCATTGGTCTTTTCACTGCCAGTGCCCGTTTCATATAAATCCCAACCTTGTGGAATTCTTCCAGTCTAATACATGCCACCCAGAACCAAGGCACCCTAACATCCAATGTACAAGAGGAGGAGAGACTCCCTTATTCTGCATGGCACAAAGATGACTCTAGCATAGTTCCAGGAAGATGAGGATGCCTGTTCCTCCAGAATATAATTGAGCAAAGTATGAAAGCTAAAAGCCTTCTCCTTTGACTATCTCTTAAAATTCAAGTATCAGTCTGATACTCTACAGTTTCTTGTCAGGGTTTAATTTCATAAAAGTTACCAGTCTTTTTAGCAGTAATAGGTGCTGTCAGTGTTTATGCACAAGAGGATGAAAGCATGTCCAGATTAACACACTCAAGAAAGTTCTCCTGTACATGTTTCTTCATTTTTTAGCCCCTCAGATTTTACAAGATCCATAGTGGCATGCTAGTTAACTGCTACATTTGAAGGTGTCTTATTTTAGTAATTCCAGAGCCTTCCCATCTGTGTCTCACCCAATGTGCTTAGCAGCTAGCACTAAAATGCAATTGATTATGTTTTTTATGTTTTCACAAATTTCAGAGTGGACAGTACTATTATCCAGAATTGGCTGCAACTTCTTTTTCTTCATACTCGTGTTTTTTTTTTTTTGACAATTTGTTAGGAAAGCTTAACATGACATGTGATATCATCTAGAACTGCTTTTATATGCTATTTTTAGCCAATGCTAGCCTTACTGATTGTATCATCAAGTTAGCAGCCAAGCTGACCTTCATCACACTTGGTATGCACTCTTGCTGAGAATGCTGTCATTTGGTTTATAGATGCTACTTTGTATTTCAAGTCTGCCACTTAAGGTCCTCCTTCAGATATGTATATCCCATCTTAATTCTGTACAGATCATTAAATGGTCTGATTAAGGGATATAGAGTGAAATTTTGTAACTCTTCCCATGTAGTATATAAAGTGAAACAAAAAAGGTCTAGATAAGAGCCATACACCTAACGGGGGGCATATATTACTTCATGAGATGAATCTCAATGTATGATAGTCCACCAGTATGGATTGCGTCATATCCCATACCCATCCATAGCACCCTGCTGAGTCTTGTGATGGAATCCAGTTGTGGATTGAAAGCCATGTTTAGATATCTTAAAGCTATGATCTGTCTTTTACCCAATATACCAAGTCATCACTGAATATCAGTATGCTTACTGGGGAGGTATCTGGGGAAGAGAGGAGAACAGAGAAATTCATATAAAAACCCTGCCTTCCAGTTTTATTGCCATATCACTGTAGCAAATCCTTGTATCATTAAACTGGGAAAATAGGTCCAAAATCTCACACTATTATGGAAAATACTACCACTCACTGCCTCGTACTTGCTAATGCCAATGCATGGATGTCCACACAATATCTTCTGTCACCATCCTTTGAGATTCAACCATCCCAGGTTACATCACCTGCAAAAACAACCAGTGAGGCTTCTCCATTTCTTCTAACTATCCTGTCTTAGTCTTGACTTCTTTATCAGGGTATGTGAAACTATTTAAATTTAATATCAACACATTATCTTAAGGGCTGTCTCCACCTTCATTTCCTGAACCAGTCATATCCTACATAGCCATCTAGTTTCTTTGTCTGACTACTGTTGCTCACAAACTAACCTGAGATTTAGCAACAGTCTCCTGCCATTTTAAATAATGCAGGTAATACAATAATTCATTTTGAAGAACTCAGAGAATATATTTGTGTCTCTCTTTTTTTCTCATTATAATTTCTACTAAGAATGACTGGGATAATAGTGCTTCTGTCTCTGGTAGAAGCTAGTCTCCAGTAGTGTGCCAAATGTTGAGTAGCTTTAGAGAGCCATTACCATCTTTAGCTGTTTTAACAGCTGTTGTAGTCTTACGGTAGGTATGGGCTGTTAATTTCCCCCTTTAGACTTTAACTTGAGGAGTACACCAACGAACCTTGGATCCTGGCAAAGAACAATCCTTTATTGAAGAGCACCAACAATTCCGCACATAGTAGTTAAAACAAACAAGGACTAAGCGCTTTCACCCTGACAAACAGGGCATCTTCAGAGTACTAATTATACACCACTAACTTCATTATATAGTGAAATAAAAACCTAAATTGCACCTCATTAACAATAATTGTTACTCAGAATTACTACATTGTTTAATTAACAGACAACCAGAATTAAAGTGAAACAAACGTAAAATCAAGAAAGGCAGTCAGCTTACCATTAACACTGACTTTGAATATTTAGATATGAAGCCAAATGTTTTTGATCAATGTGACAATTTATATTTGTATATAAATAAAGAATGAGAAATATAAATATAAATATAAGTAATATAAATGAATGTTTGTGTTTTTGCTTTTATACATGTCATTTTATAATGGTATATAACAAGACATATAAAAACAATAATAATAATTTGTTGAAACAACTGATTCATAATATGTATACCATATAATAATAATAATGAATACGTTTAATAATTAGTAACACTTTAAAAAATTTTTGAAAATTTTTAAGGAAAATTTTTTTTATATGTATATGCAAAAAAATCAGGAATTTTGAATTGTAATCATGTTGCATAAAAAATACGAATACTAAACTCAATTAACTGTAACATATATATAAAAATAATAATATGTACATATATATTATGCCTATAAAACAGTATAGTAAAATAGATATTCTTAATCAATAATCTTATTAAAATGTTCAAACACTTTCACAATGTCAAGAAATTATCGAAGTTATTCAAAAATTCATTTTTTAAAATTCATTTTTTAAAAAAAACATTTTATGTTTAAAAAAAATTTTTTGTATACATGTTTATTAGGTATAATTTAATATGATATAAAAATAATAATTAATATTTATAACAAATTTATATAATTTGAGATCTAAGCTTTAATATACTAGATATCGAGATCTGTTCATTAATTCCAGGCAAGGCTGTGGCATTTAATCTTAGTTGCCACAAGCATTCCTTGGCTTCTAAGATCATCTTTTCATCACCACCACTAAATTCTTGATAGTAAATTCTGTCAATAATAAAAAATATGAATTTTTTGAAATTGGAACAAATAGTACTATGGTTATACAAAGCACTAGTTGTTTTGTGCTTTTTTATATCGCGTAAATGTTCACTAATTCTTTGCTTGAGTTTTCTAATAGTTTTACCTACATAAAAAGCATGACAGGCTGTGCAAGATGCAACATAAACCACCATTTTAGTGTTGCAGTTGCACAACACTGGACATGTAATTGTCTTTACATAATTGTGAATATACAAATACGGGCCATCATTAATAAATCTACAGACGTGGCATGTTCCACATTTGTTCATTTTAGAGTTTTTAAACATTTCATAATTCTTGTACTGTTCAAATAGATTCTTTAAATTTTTACCTCTACTAAAAGTTATTTTAACTGAGTTACCTATTATTTCTCTTAAATCTTGACTTAAATCTGTAATACTAGTCCAGGTTTCTTGCATAGCAGTAACAATTTGTTGAGAACAATTGTTAAAAGGTAAAATGAAAGTATCATGTCTTGAGGTAGATTGGTTCTTATTTGTAGTAATGTTAGTAGCTAGGGAAATGATAGGTTTGTATAATGTATTCCTTTTAATTATAATTTCCCTACCTATCTCTTGAATAAAATTCATCGGGTATCCTCTAGCCAAAAACATATTTATAAGTATCTCCAATTCATTTTCAAATTTTAATTCGTCACTCACAATTCTAGACAAACGCACCATTTGTCCTTTAACTAAATTCTTTTTTTGGTGCGTAGGATGACAACTCTCAAAATGTAAAAAAGAATTCGAGTAGGTTTTCTTTCTATAAATCCCTGACTGGAATTTGTTGTCATCCAAACGTAGTGTAATGTCTAAAAAATTCACGTTGTTAACAAAGACATGACTAATGAATCTTAAAAACTCAGTTGTTTTACACAAAAAGACAATAAATTCATTGAATTCGTCTTCAGTTCCTTTCCAAAAAATTAACAAATGGTGCGTTTGTCTAGAATTGTGAGTGACGAATTAAAATTTGAAAATGAATTGGAGATACTTATAAATATGTTTTCGGCTAGAGGATACCCGATGAACTTTATTCAAGAAATAGGTAGGGAAATTATAATTAAAAGGAATACATTATACAAACCTATCATTTCCCTAGCTACTAACATTACTACAAATAAGAACCAATCTACCTCAAGACATGATACTTTCATTTTACCTTTTAACAATTGTTCTCAACAAATTGTTACTGCTATGCAAGAAACCTGGACTAGTATTACAGATTTAAGTCAAGATTTAAGAGAAATAATAGGTAACTCAGTTAAAATAACTTTTAGTAGAGGTAAAAATTTAAAGAATCTATTTGAACAGTACAAGAATTATGAAATGTTTAAAAACTCTAAAATGAACAAATGTGGAACATGCCATGTCTGTAGATTTATTAATGATGGCCCGTATTTGTATATTCACAATTATGTAAAGACAATTACATGTCCAGGGTTGTGCAACTGCAACACTAAAATGGTGGTTTATGTTGCATCTTGCACAGCCTGTCATGCTTTTTATGTAGGTAAAACTATTAGAAAACTCAAGCAAAGAATTAGTGAACATTTACGAGATATAAAAAAGCACAAAACAACTAGTGCTTTGTATAACCGTAGTACTATTTGTTCCAATTTCAAAAAATTCATATTTTTTATTATTGACAGAATTTACTATCAAGAATTTAGTGGTGGTGATGAAAAGATGATCTTAGAAGCCAAGGAATGCTTGTGGCAACTAAGATTAAATGCCACAGCCTTGCCTGGAATTAATGAACAGATCTCGATATCTAGTATATTAAAGCTTAGATCTCAAATTATATAAATTTGTTATAAATATTAATTATTATTTTTATATCATATTAAATTATACCTAATAAATATGTATACAAAAATTTTTTTTTAAATATAAAATGTTTTTTTAAAAAATGAATTTTAAAAAATGAATTTTTGAATAACTTCGATAATTTCTTGACATTGTGAAAGTGTTTGAACATTTTAATAAGATTATTGATTAAGAACATCTATTTTACTATACTGTTTTATAGGCATAATATATATGTACATATTATTATTTTTATATATATGTTACAGTTAATTGAGTTTAGTATTCGTATTTTTTATGCAACATGATTACAATTCAAAATTCTTGATTTTTTTGCATATACATATAAAAAAAATTTTCCTAAAAAATTTTCCTTAAAAATTTTCAAAAATTTTTTAAAGTGTTACTAATTATTAAACGTATTCATTATTATTATTATATGGTATACATATTATGAATCAGTTGTTTCAACAAATTATTATTATTGTTTTTATATGTCTTGTTATATACCATTATAAAATGACATGTATAAAAGCAAAAACACAAACATTCATTTATATTACTTATATTTATATTTATATTTCTCATTCTTTATTTATATACAAATATAAATTGTCACATTGATCAAAAACATTTGGCTTCATATCTAAATATTCAAAGTCAGTGTTAATGGTAAGCTGACTGCCTTTCTTGATTTTACGTTTGTTTCACTTTAATTCTGGTTGTCTGTTAATTAAACAATGTAGTAATTCTGAGTAACAATTATTGTTAATGAGGTGCAATTTAGGTTTTTATTTCACTATATAATGAAGTTAGTGGTGTATAATTAGTACTCTGAAGATGCCCTGTTTGTCAGGGTGAAAGCGCTTAGTCCTTGTTTGTTTTAACTACTATGTGCGGAATTGTTGGTGCTCTTCAATAAAGGATTGTTCTTTGCCAGGATCCAAGGTTCGTTGGTGTACTTGTTTTAACTTGAGGAGCCTGTTAGCTTTAGCTGTTTTTTTTTTTTTTTTTTTTTTTAGCTGCCGGAGCCTATAGCTTGTGGATCCTCTCTTTGTCTATAGATAAACAATATATCTTTTTGGAAAACTTTTAAAAAATGTTAACCAATTCTCTCTCTCAGTCTTTTGGAATTCATCATTATTGATGAGATAAGTGCTTCTGTCATTAGATTTTTTCAGATCTTATCTTTTAATGGCATCACAACAACTTTTACACACTGAGATAGTGAGAAAAGAATTCAGAAAAAATAGAGCAAGCCAGTGAGGAAGCAAGAGTATGGCCAATCACATCTGAAGAACCCTAATGTTGAAATTGCTGATCTGGTAATGATGAAAGTGATTATCTGAGGAAGTCTAACAATGAAAGAGCTTAGCTGAAGAAGTCTAATGATAAAGGCGCTTATCCCATCAATAAAGCTGAATTTCAAAAGGTTAAGAGAGAATGAGCCATCATTTTAAAAGCTTTCTAACCTAAGCTCCAGATACCCAAGATCCCTGTCTAGAACTTACTGCAAAAATACTAGCCCTAACTACTTAGGTATGCATCCTGTGTATTTTTATTGCCTTTTTATTTTATTTCCCTGACTGTGCCAACCTATGTATATTTAAATATGTATTTGGACTATTTTCTTTGTTGCTTAACTTAAGTTAAATTGTTAACATTTAAAGGTCAAGTGCAACTTATTATCACTTATTTTGTTATTTATAAATATGCTGTCATCTAGTAAACTGGGTTTTCTTATTTTAAATGAATAGTTTTTACATTAGTTACTTCAAGTGGACCTATATTTACTAAGTTTAAATAAACGGTGTTTCTGTTTACTGTGTGTTGAGCAACCATCCAATTACTTCCTAAGCTTTTGTGACTTGTATTTATTATTTAATTATGTATTACATTTATACACTGTTTACTGCGGTGGTGGTGCTGTGGTAGTGTTGTCACTTCACAGAAAGACAATGTCCTGTTCGATTCTCAGCTAGAGCATCTTCTGGGTGGAGGCATGCGTGAATGGGCGTACCTTCGTTCAAGGTTGTGAGTCACGGCTGGCAACTCAGCACATAAAAATCTACTGCCAATCATTAGTGGACCGGATTTCCGCTGTGGCGACCCCTAACCGGGAAAAGCCGAAAGACTCAACATTTATCTGAGAAGAGGATAATCATTATTTAGACTGTTGGTGAAAAATTGTGTGGCCCGTCTCCCATTAGACTGCTTAGATGTATTACCGGTGAAAAATACTAATTACTATTTCATATATGGCTTAATTTGAAAGCAACCATGTAACTGGTGGTCTGATCTTAAACTCACAGTGGTGGAAATACTACTGTGTTAGGAAGAAAGCTGTGGAGAATTGGAGAATTTTACCAGCCTTCCAAGGGAATTGTGTGTGTGTGTAAAAGGCAGTTACTGTAAAAAAGGGGGCACTGGAAGACATTGGTTTACAGAAAGGGACATATGACAGGGATCTGGTGGTGCTTGTCCAATGACTCAGCTCTGTAGGTGTTGTCTTCACAGTCCATTCTGGGTGTTGAGCTTGGAAGTCCCTACCTAGGACAGCAGTCCATGTTACATTTATGCTGTTGGAATCATGTTGTACTTTGTGGATTAGTTGTTGAAAGAGACTTGTACATTTTCTTACTGTTATTTAACCATTGAATGCCAGTGGTAGGATTCAAATCCCACTAGTGCCAGCCATCTTATTAGTGGGTAACTTTCTGACATTTCAGTCAAATGGGTGAGACTGGTACATTTGTACCATTACTTTTGGTGACAGTTGTACCGCCCTTCTGTCACATTGGTGGCAATGGTGACGATACTGGAATTGCAGATGTTCAGCATTAGATTACTGTTGTAGTAGCCTAAGCTATTTGTGTTGTATTATGCCCAGGGTATGACAAAAGGCCAATTTTCAAAGCTTTAAGGCACCTTCTGTGTACCTGTACTGCCAAAAGGATGGGTGCTAAAAGCCTCAGAGCTTTCTTGCTGCCAAAGTGCACTCCCTCAGCAGGTCTCATTGACTTGATGGTCAGATAGTGATCCTTCAAGGCTTTGCATGTAAGTACTTCATGAGGAAACCTCACACAATTTTTATTTTTATGTTGAAAACTTGTTCATTTTTTTATGGACAGTTGGACCTTGTGGTGAGCTTTGTTATGTGAATGCTTGTATAAAAAATGTGTAAACAATCTGTTTTTTTCCTAATGTTTTTCTACATACGTTTTACAAAATGAGTGTGTTAGAGGCAGATTATTGTGCTTTTGGGGCACTATCATTTGATTTTTTACCTCAAAATCCTTATTTTCATGGACTTCCAAGATGGGTGTGCATTAATCAACAACTTCAGCTCTCCCAGTGTGAAAACAGAAACTGAGAAAAAGGAGTGCCATTGAAACTGTTTTTTGGGTAAACTTCAGTTACTGGCCAGGAGACATTTAGAAAGCTTGAAAGAAAATCAATGAGAAAATGTAAAGAGAAAACACTGTTTAGGAAGGATTTGTCAGTTGTTCAGCAAAAAGCAGTTCAAACTTCAGCTTTTGTTCAAGAGATGGCTTCCAGTTATTTAGAGGAAAAAAATATTTACTCAGAGGTAATTAAATGAAACATTGAAAGAATGCATCGATTGAAATAAAAGGATGGGAAAATAGAATAATTTTTAATTAATTGTACAGAAGAACTGATAAAACTGCAAAACTCAGAAGTTGAGATGAAGAGAAAGCTGGCAGAGTATGAGACTATTCAAGAAGAGCTGTTTCAAAAAAAATAGTATAGTTAGAAGACAGAGTGTGCAAAGAAAACCTGAGATTTTTCTGCTGTACCAGAAAAACTGGAAGGAACAGACTCTATTAATTTTATTACAGCACAAATAAGCATATAAGCAGCTAGACTGGTTTTCCACAGCATGCCTTGTTAATTGAAATGGCACATTGAGTGTATGCTCCAAACCTGGTGATGAGAAAGCAGCCAAGACCTATAACAATTAAGATGCAACCATAACAGCAGAAAGAGTTGATCCTGACAGAACTGTGACAGAAGGGCAAAGTATTAAAAATTGGAGACAGGAGAGTGTAGAAAATGGTTATTCACTCTACCCCAAGCAGAAGAGAGGAGAAGCAAATTTATCCCAGCAATAAGAGTATGTCAAAAGGCAGGTGTGAGATTCAAGCTTCTGTATCTAGCAGTTTTTATAGAGTATCAGGAGGTTCAAAGACACATTTTTGATGCAGAGCAAGCTAAGGAGAAAGTAAAAAAAAGTTTATCTAATGAAAAGTGAGTCAGCAAGTAGAAAGGGATTCTTCTTTTCATTTTCATTTTTCTTACAGTAAAGTTCGTAGACAAACTTTGCCAGTGAAACTTTTCCAGTGTTCTAAGGAAAATGTTTGAGAGACAGACAAAATCACAGGAGTTGACTAGAAGAATCAGGAGTACCTTGGATGTGAATCAGAGTCTGTTGTTAGGAGATGGAAATTAATAGGAAGAAGACTAACAATACTGAAATTAGTGAATAACTGGGATAATATAAAGCATCAGTCACATTTGTGAAATATGGCATGGCAAGAAAAAGTAGCTGAAAAAGACTGGAATTTTGTTGACTTTGTTAAACTTGTGGGTGAACTGTAAATATATACTCCATTGTATGGTCATTAATGTTTAGAAGGATACTAAAAGGGAAAAAGTAAGTGTAAGTAAACTATTTTTGTTCTTATTAGTATTTGTATAAAGCATTTCATGATATAAACTGCATGCTATATATAGTGAAGTAGTTGTGTGTAGTGTGTTTAAATGTTGAGGGGATTCTTTTCAATGACAGCTGTATATGTTAAAGATAACAGAAAACAAAACTATCACCACACGCTGTGAGTAATCAGGTCCAAAGACGAAGCAAAAACCAATAATAGGATAAAAATCAAAAGGGCCCAATGAGGAGGCTGTAGTTTCCAGTTTAAAAACACAGTTTTAATTCACAGAAAAGAAGCACAAGTGCTTTTGTAGATACAAATCCCACTTCTTCAGATGCTAACAACTATACAAACAAAAATGGTTTAAATACACATACAGAAACACCTGAAATAATTAAATGGTGACATCATCTTAAAGCTACACTCATATAAAAATTCAAGACCAAAAATACTATACATCTACCTGACTATATTTCAGTTACACATTTAAACACACTACTTAAATTTTAAAAAAGTGTAAAAACATTACTAGAAATACTCTGTAAAATGTATATAATTATTTACTATGTGTACACAAAGCACATATTTTCACCTGGTAAAAGGTCTTTTCTTTAATAAGGGCTTGAGGGGAACATACTCATTCATTCCAAAGTCAGCATTGGCTCTCAACCTTACTATCCATTCTGCTTCAAAATTTTCTGTGACACTTTGTATGTCACCACCTGTAATACTCTCATATACCCTACTAAAAACTTAAACGTGTGTTCAGAATTAGTTTCATTCACATGTTTGGCTAAAGCACTTAAATTATCCTTCTTAGTAATATGGTATAGATGCTCCCTGATTCTGTCTCTTAAGCATCTGTCAGTTTTCCCTACATAAAACTTTTTACATTCTAAACAATGTGCTAAATAAACCATGTTTAGTTTCACATGTGGCATACATTCAAAAATTATATACTCTGTGTTGGTAGGGGTGTGTGAACTGTGCACATGTATCTATGAATCTGCAAAATGAACAATGTCCACATGGTCTAGTATCAACTCTTATTGGAGTTCGAACACCGTATTTTGGATAACATAGTCTCCTTTTCAGGGGCAAATTGTTTCTGAACAAAAATTTTGGTTCCACGTCTATCATCTCATTAACTTGATTATCACTAGTTAAAATTCCCCAATATTTCCTTACAATATCCATATACATGCCTACATTTGAAGAATACTCTAAAGGTACTCTCAACCTAGTGACACTTTTCTTATTATTCAAAGATTCTTTCCTGTTTTCTGAAAAGTAAGGTTTGGCATTAAACTGTCTTAATTTTACAACCTGCTGAATATTATTATCCAAAAATGATTCAGTGTACCCTCTGGCCATCAAATCATTTCTGACTACTTCAGTTCGTTTTTGAAAATCATCATCACACATATTCAGCTTAGAGGCTCTGTAGACTTGATTTTTAACCACATTTTTAAAAATATGCGGTGGATGCATACTGTTTTTTTGACAGAAGATGACTAGCATGACAAACTTTTTTATACTGTTTAGTGTATATTTCTCTACTGGGCAGCCACAGTGGTGCAGCGGTTAGCGTTGTCGCCTCACAGCAAGAGGTTCTCTGGTTTGATCCTCGGCTGGAGTGCCTTCTGTGCGGAGTCTGCATGTCCTCCCTGTGGTCGCGTGGGTTTCCTCCTGGTACTCCAGTTTCCTCCCACACCCCAAAGGCATGCTGTAGATGGATTGGACACTTTAAATTGGCCCTAGATGTGAGTGTGTGCATGTGTGTGCCTTCTGTGGAAGGTTGGGTGGTGGGCTGGCAACTCGACGCCGTAAAACTCCACTGCCAATCATGAGCGGACAGGTGTTCCGCTGTGGCGATCCCTAACCGGGAAAAGCCGAAAGAAGAAGAAGTGTATATTTCTCTACTATTCTCAACTACTATTGACACATCTGAGAAATTAATATTATCTTCTGAGTGTACTGTTGTAAATTTAAAAGAAGTGCTACTATTAATGTACCCTTCAAAACTCTATAACTCATCATATGTGCCCCCTTATAACATAAAAAGATCATCTACAAACCTCCTCATAAACAATATTTTTTCTTTAAATGGTCCCTGTAAAATAAATTCTGTTTCCCATATAACCATTAACGCATTGGCTTAGCTATTGGCACATGAAGTGCCCATAGCTACGCCATTGCATTGCCAAAATATATCCTTATCAAAAATAAAGATGTTGTATAGAACCAACTTAGTCAGCTCTACTAACACATGTATATGTCTTTCTTCAGTGCTGGAATACTCCCTAATGAATTTCTCTAAACTTCTCAGACCCAACTCATTGGGTATCACTGTGAAAAGGGACACAGTTGTCACTAATATAAATGTCTCATCCTTATATCTATTATTCATATAGACATATAAGTCTTCCAAAACATGATAAATGTTGTCTAACATTGGCCTTAGATGTTTCTCTCTCTCTGTATATATATATATATATATATATATATATATATATATATATATATATATATATATATATGGAGATCGTTTCTGTACACCATTTCCTCCCTGACACTATCGGCCTCAACAGTGGATTAATTTTCATCTTTATGTAACTTCGGTAATCCCTGTATAACAGGAATTACAGGATGCTGTGTGACAAAGTAATCAAACAATTCGTTAGTAATATATTCATTTCTCATAAGTTGACATAAACGCTGTTTAACATATCCATTCATATTTGTGATGTCTAAAATGCTTATTTTCTTATAAAAGCCATCAATCTTTACCATGTCAGGCATTTTATGTTTGTACCCATTGTGACACCCATGCCCTGACCCAGCAATCAAGGAGCCTCAATCCTCACCATTAACACCAGAGATGGCATCTCATAGGAGAGGAAAGGATAACAAGTACACACAGTAAGGTGCAATTTCCCTTAAGAGCACACAGAGATCACAGTCAGTCTGGGGCTGGTCACTCCCTTGCTCTCCAAGTCCCCAATAAGACTCCCCACTGGCACAGCTATAGGGTCCAGATCTCAGCCTAGTGGGCAAGCTAAAACCTCTAGCGCCCTCTCTTTACAACCAGTGCTTCGTGTCTCTGCCCAAGTAGCTGACGTACACACACACACACATGCACTGAGAGAAGAGATTATACAACCACACAGACACTCTTGGGGAAGGCTGGCACAATTTCTCCAGCTGTGCCCCTTTCTCCCAGACTATATGGTAGTTCCACTGGCCACCACCCACTAATACTTATCAGCTACTCAAAGGCCCTTAAAAGGGTGTCCAATTATTACTGTGCAATATTATTATCCAATTGGTAGTATGACTAAACAGTCAGAGCTTATTAGAGTAGCTCTGTACAGTTTCCACTATAAATATGCAATGTACCCTAGAGCTTAAATTATCTCTACACAAAACCAGCCACAGTTAAAAGGTTTTAAAATATTTAATAATAAATAATTAAAACCACAAGACAATACTTTCTATTACACAGTCAGTGCTAGTCAAGAGTTCAGAGATCACACAGAAATACTTAAAATAAATCAGTAGGACAGGTCTGAAATCACAGAAAAACATTTAGTCTAATCTTTATAGTTTCTAGCTATCTACAAGAAAACACACTTCTAAAATAACTTACATAAGACAACAGGCAGAGTGCTGACTTGGATGTTCAGACAAAAATGCTTAATCTCTGGTTCTTGCTGTTTAAATTGAAACTGCAGTTCTGATAAACATTACATCATTTCTTTTACACTTTCCTGGTGTTCCCAGGCTACACATTAACTGCATTTACATTCTTAACATCTCCCTTTTGTTACCTTCCAGCTGGTCAGGAACAGAGCAGTAAAAATACATTTGCATGGTTAAATCTAGCAATTTAGCTCTTGATTAAAACAATAGAAAGAATTTCTCCATCTAGACTTTTTGGCACCACTGCTACTTCAAAGGGTCACCACATGCCTTACTTTCCCTTTTAAGGGCCTTTAAGAAGCTGATAAGTATTAGTGGGTGGTAGCCATTGGAACTACCATATAGTCTGGGAGAAAGGGGCACAGCTGGAGAAACTGTGCCAGCCTTCCCCAGGAGTGTCTATGTGGTTGTATAACCTTTTCTCAAAGTGCATGTGTGTGTGTGTGTGTGTGTGTGTGTGTGTGTGTGTGTGTATGTGTGTGTGTCCGCTACTTGGGCAGGGACACGAAGCACTGGTTGGACAGAGAGGGTGCTAGAGGTTTTAGCTTGCCCACTAGGCTGAGATCTGGATCCTGTAGCTGTGCCAGTGGGGAGTCTTATTGGGGACCTGGAGAGCAGGGGACCGACCAGCCCCAGACTGACTGTGATCTCTGTGTACTCTTAAGGGAAATTGCACTTTACTGTGTGTATTTGTTATCTTTTCCTCTCATATGAGATGCCCTCTCTGGTGTTAGTGGTGAAGCCTGAGGCTCCTTGATTGCTGGGCCAGGGCAGGGGCGTCACATATTAATTGGTGGCAGTGGTGGGATTGAGGCTCCTTGATTGCTGGGCCAGGGCACGGGCGTCACATTTGTTTGGCAGCGGTGGGATATCCACATCACATATTAATTATGGCAAATACTAATTGGCGTGTAGTGGTGTGGGTCGAGTAAATCTTGTAGCTTGTGTGCAGTGAGCTTTGAAGGTGTTTTGTACTCTAAAACAGCTACCCAGTGAATACTCAGAGTTCAGATCACAATTGTTTTATTTCTTTTGTTAGCTTAGTTAGTCAGGGTGAGCAGGCAGCGTGTCAGCAGAGGAGTATGGAAAGCTGACAAGGAGCCATCTGGCGGAGATGTGCCAGGCTAGCAGACTTGTGCATGGAAACCTGACTAAGGCAGACCTGATTGCAGTGTTGGTTACATCTGTATCAGAAAACAACAACCAGGAGGACAGTCAGACTGGCAGTGGAGATAGAATTCCCATGAAGAATGGACAGCTCAACTTTTCTGCAGTGAACTTAAAAGTCCAGCTGGAGCTAAAGAGACTTGAGTTGGAGGCCAGGCATGTGGAATTAGAAGCAAATGAGAGACTGTGATGTTTGCAGGCTGAGGAGAATAATAAACTGTTACGTCTGCAAGGTGAGGAACAAGAGAGGCAGAGGCAGCATGAGAATTCCACCAGCAACCCTAAGCAAACAGGTGCTGGATGTCATTCTTGAGGCCAGAAGGCCTAGTACTAGGAAATCCTATGCTGAAAAGTGGAAAATATATTGTTCTTGGAATCAGTCTCAGGGAAAGGACACAGCTGTGCCCTCCTTAGCTCAAATCCTTGATTACCAAGCAGCGCTACTCCACAGAGGCCTATCCTTCTCTTCCAGTAAGATTCATGCCCCTGCCATCTCAGCTCATTATAATACTGAGCCACCTCTATTCTCTCATCCTCTCATCAAACAGTTCCTGAGAGGGGCTAACAACTTAAGGCCCCCTAGGAGAGCACCCACCCTTGCCTGGGACCTTAACTTTGTACTGGAAGAGCTCGCGCTTCCCCCTTTTGAACCTGTGGCTTCAGCAGAGTTAAAATTCCTTTCTTGGAAAACAGCCTTGCTTTTAGCCATAACCTCAGCTAGAAGAGTGTCTGAGTTACAGGCACTAATGGCTGTGGAACCCTTCATTATTTTCCATGCTGACAGGGTTTCCCTCAGGACTAACCCATCCTTTATGCGTAAGGTGGTCTCCAGTGTGGCTCTAAACCAAGCCATCCATCTGCCAACCTTCTTCCCTAATCCTCAAAATAAAGGGGAGAGGTTCCTGCACTCCTTGGATGTGCACAGACAGCTCGGGTTCTACCTTGACAGGACTAAACCTTTCAGAAAATCTGACCAGCTGCTAGTCAGCTTTGCTACAGGGGCAGAGGGCAAGGCCATTTCAAAGCAAACCATTTCCAAATGGATAGCACAGTGCATCCATTTCTGCTTCAAGCACCATGGGAAACCTACCCCACAGGGGATCAGAACACATTCCACTAGGGCTACTTCCACCTCTACACCATTTCTTAGGGGAATCCCTACCAGCGACATTCTGGAAGCTGCAACCTGGAGTTCTGTACACAACTTCACCAAGCATTACCACTTACCTATTTTTTCTAAATCCAGAGCTGGATTTGCTACAGCAGCCTTACAGGGCCTGCTAGCCAGCCCTAACTCCTCTTGACTGCATCTACCCTTCCTCAGCTTTGGGAATCGACCCAAGTATGATGACTGCAACAGTGAAACATGAAGAACATAGTACAGTTATGTACACTTACCATAAATGTAGATGTTTGAGTGTATTCACTGTTGCAGTCCTGGTTTCCCTCCCTCCAGCCCCCTGTTTTTCTCTATCCTTTCTACTTATCCTCTATATGGCCATTTTTTATGGCAGTGGTATTTACTTTTTACTAGTGGTGTTCCACACTATATACTAGCTTCCTATTTGAGGGGCTCCTGACATCTGGGGCAAGAAAAACTGATGTAATGGCATCGGCTGCCTGTTTTATACCCCTGATGACCTGACGTCATTGAAGAAGTGACAGCATGCAATGCAGAAATACCAAGACTCTGGTATTCGGGCCGACTGAGGGTTACCTGGAGGCAGATAACCCAAGTGTGATGACTGCAACAGTGAATACACTCAAACATCTACATTTATAGTAAGTGTACACAACTGCACTTTCTAGCTCTTGTTTGTCAGATTCATACATCTCCCTATCTTTGCAGAACATATTCCAGAACCTTAAAATGGTGGTAGTCACTTAAATATAGGCTATATAACTAGGAAACTGTGAAGTCTGTCTTAAAACTCGGCATGAATTGTTCCCTCAGTTTCCTTTTATTTCTGTGTAATTTGGTCCTCCCCTTTTCTAAAGACCCTCTTCCAGCTTTTATTTATTAACGTTTTTATTGACATTTGACCTCACAGTTGAGTTTCTGTATTTTATAATATTCAGTACTTCAAATACAGTTGGTTTAGACATTGATTTCCATTTTCTAGTAATTGCTTTTTGGCAGCCAACAGAACTAAACTTAATAAGGCCTTACTATGACTAGGCAATTCAGATTCTGTGTTCCAACTAAAAAAAAAAAAATCATGCCCTTTGTTACAGCTATTTGCGCACCCAAAATTTCTGATAGAAAGATTCTTTGGGAAATTTTTAAAATCTGCCAGCTTATTACACTCCCAAAACACATTCTCAGTTACCTCTATTCTTCTCCATCACACCTCCAACATTTGTTGTCTGCCTGAGGAAAAATTCTATGAAGTCTGCTTATGGTAAAAAAATACTTGTGCAAACACTTCCAAGCAAAGATCCTAAACCTTCTGGACATTGTTGCATCCTTAGAAGCCATACATGTGTACTTCCATTGTTCGCTTGTAAGTTGCTGTTCCAGTCTCTCTTCCCAATCTTTTCCAACCTACTCCGATTGATTGTTGTAGTTATTATCTGCACTACCAATTACCACTTATTTATCAGCAGCTTCTTTTCTAGCTTTGACTAAAACCTCCAAAAGAGCAGGTCTTTCGCTTAAGATTCCCCTCTCCATTTCTCTTTGCCTGTACTTTGATATCTGTCATTGGTAGGGAAGGCAGCCTGTGGTCTGTAGTCCAAATGTCTTCTTGGCCTAATCCCAGTCTTTTACATTTTCCCTCTGTAGTTATTTGCTCCCAATGCCTTGGTTCCTTTGTCATTTTTTTCCAGTAAATTCAAGCCCCCTCTTGCTATTTTCTGTACTTCTACTTGCAGTCATCTCTGGTGACAAAATGCTTCTCCATTCCCATGTTGACTTCATTCTTATAACACTTTCTGCTACTTTATGAATATAATATTCTGTATGGTTGCTATTATTCTCCTTAATATTTTTATCTGAAATCTCACACTGTCTTTATTTCTTGACCACCCCCACTTTATTATTGTCCCTTTTATTTTGAATTATAACCTGTTTGTGTTATGTAAATGAGCCTTAACTGTGTAGGTCTAATATATCCCTTCAAATCGGGTAATTCTCAGCCACCTTGTTTGGTTGGAAGGATGAACTTATCACACTTAACTCTTGCCCTCTCCCTCAACCCCCTGGATAAATTCCTTCAACTCCTTATTAATTACTGTCTGCAAGTTCTCCTTTGGTTGATATAAAATAAACATGCCTGACCCATATATAAAATTAAACGGACTGAAAACATTTTCACTGCTTGGATCTTACTAGTATCCATAAATGATAACTTCCATTTTCTGTTTTTCTGTTATTTTTTGTTTACTGTCTTGCCACATATCCTAAGCTGCCATAAAAGAAGCCTTTTTAATCCATACTCCTGAATACTTCATCGTATGATGTCCCCATAAATATGGGTATTGCTAAACCAGTTTGTGTGTGGGTACATAAATTACAGCTATTAATTTTGCATTTTGAAAAGATTTAAAAAATGTCTCAAAATGTTCCACAACACTGAGATACCACCCCTACAAATGTCATCCTCCTTGGTAAGATCTGATCATAAAGTGATCACTTTTGAAGTCACCATCTCCCGTAACCCCACCTTGTCAGGGTCAAACAAAAAAACTTTTCCAAAGCTGACTACAGTCTCCTGAGAGCAGGTATAAGCAGCTTCACAGCAACCGTCCCTTCATTTGGAACTAGCACTAATGCCCAAGCCTGCGACAAAAAACTATATAAGCAGCTACAAAGCTGTATGGATGCATCATCTTCCTCTAGGAAGAGTAAACCTGTCTGGTGGATAGCATCAATAAACAAACTTTATAATAAAAGGAAAAAATTTCTTCTCAGGATCAAGAAGGAGCAGGTGCCAAGTTGGAAGCAAGCTCTCCTTTGTCTGAACAAGCAAATAAGGTTACTGGTGAAATGCTGTAAGGCTAACTTCGAGTCCAAATTGGCCACATCCACCAAGAACAATCACAAGGCCATCTTCACATATGTCCGCAATCTCAAAGGTAACACCCAAATCTGCTCTGAACTGGTGATCAAGAACACCACGTACACAAAAGCCATAGATATAGCCAACCTGCTGGCAGATGGGTTCAGTAAAAACTTCACCCCCCCCTCCCCATCAGTAAACCAGGACATCCCCAGCACCTGCCCTCCTCCCCTCATCACCAGGGAACAGGTCTTTAATGCCCTCTCAAAGGCAAAAAATACAGTCTCCATGGGACTGTGATGCCCATGCCCTGGCCCAGCAATCAAGGAGCCTCAATCCTCCCCAGTAACACCAGTGAGGGGAGTCTCATATAGGAGGAAAGGATAACAAATACACACAGTAAAGTGCAATTTCCCTTAAGAGCACACAGGGATCACAGTCAGTCTGGGGATGGTCACTCCCTTGCTCTCTAGGTCCCCAATAAGACTCCCCACAGACACAGCTATATGGTCCAGATCTCAGCCTAGTGGGCAAGCTAAAACCTCCAGCACCCTCTCTGTCCAACCAGTGCTGTGTGTCCCTGCCCAAGTAGCTGACACACACACACACACACACACACGCACTTTGAGAAGAGTTTATACAACCACACAGACACTCCTGGGGAATGCTGCTACAGGTTCTCCAGCTGTGCCCCTTTTTCCCAGACTATATGGTAGTACCAGCTGCCACCACCCACTAATATTTATCAGCTACTCAAAGGCCCTTAAAAGGGGGTCCAATTATTACTGTGCAATATTATTATCCAGTTGGCAGTATAGCCCAGGACTAAAGCTATTAGAGTGGCTTTGTACAATTTTACCGAAGGCATGCAAGTACTCTAAATAGCTTAAATTATCTCTACAAAAACAGCCCCAGTTGGAAGGTTTTAAAAATATTTAATAACAAATAGTCAAACACAATACTTTTTACTACACAGTGCTAGTCAAGAGTTCAGAGATCACAGAGAAATACATAAAATAATTCAGTAGTACAGTTCTGACATCACAGAAAAACACTTAGTCTAATATTTCTAGTTTCTAGCTATTTCTAAGAGAAAACACAAGTCTAAGATAAACTTACATATAGAGCAAGACAGTGCTGATGAGTTGGATGGTCAAGACAGAAATGCTTAATGCTCTCTGATTCTCTCTGTTTAAATTGATATTACACTTTCCTGGGGTTCCCAGGCTAACAGTCTACATGCTTTAGTAAGCTCACGCCAGGTCAGGAAGCAAAGCCATTAAGGACATTTATGCATGCAAATTCTGGCCATTGACTCTGACCCTAAAACATTAGCAAGAATTCCTTCATCTAGACTGGCCGGAGTCATGTTTACATCAAAGGGTCACAGCATGTTTTACTTGTCAGTAGAGTGCACTGTTGTTACATTTTTTTTCAGTTCCACATGTAACACTATTTTTACCCTTTAAGACAACAAGCCTGTGGTTTACATTAGTATTTACAGATTATCTCCAAAATTCTATCTGGCTAGACTGGCAGCTTTTATCTATCTTCACAGGGACCTCACAGCATCCCTAACTGTATCCCACATGAACTCAGGCATGAGCTGTCATCTCGGTTAGGTACCCTGTTTAACCAAAGCCTGAGCACTGGCTTTGTCCCAGCCAAATGGAGGACAGCCACTGTCATCCCTCTACACAAAGTTGGAGCATCCACTGACACACGCAATTATAGACACATCAGCCTAACTAGCCTGATCTGTAAGGCCATGGAATGCATTATCATGGACGTTATAAACAAGGACATTGGCAACCTCCATATGCTTGACCCCACACAGTTTGGTTTTGTGAAAAGGAGATTATGTCTGTCAAACTTGGTCAAATTCTTTGAAACAGTCACCAAAGCTATGGATGAGGGGAAAATGGTGCACACCGCTTACCTTTACCTAGCCAAAGCCTTTGACACTTTTCCCCACTCAGGCATAATAGATAAATTCTCCCAGCTGTTCATCAAACCCATATGTTACCAGATGGGTAGCTAACTGGCTCACTGATAGAAACCACACAGTCAAAATAGGGGAAGCCACCTCTAGTAGTAGACCCATAATGAGCAGTGTACCTCAAGTCTTGGAGCCTCTATTGTTTGGGATATACTTTTCTGAGGTGCAAGTGAAAACCAGTGGTCTGTGGCTGACCAAGTTTTCAGATGACTGCAGGCTGGGTGGTGTCTTAAATTCCCCTAGTGATGGAAACATCCTCCAAGAAGGCCTTACCCAAACTAATGACTGGTGCCAGAACCATGACTTCAAACTGAATGTCAAGAAATGCATCATTATCCCCTTTGGGAAAAATGGTGTCCCCCCAGTTATCACATTAATAACAATGTACTAAGCACACAATCAGTCGTGAGGGACTTGGGCACCCAGGTTGATAGCAGCTTTAATTTTGACCACCACATTGCCTCTTTTGTACAGAAGGCTTTCTACACGGCCCACCTCATAAGTAAGAGCATTTCAACCAGGAACAAGGAGGTCATAACATCCCTGTACTCCTCCCTTATCAAACCCATTATTGAGTATAATGCCTCCCTCAGCATGTGCCTTGCCAAGCTCATACAGCAGCTGGAGAGACCACAAAGGTTCCTGACTAGGAAAATCCAGTGTCTCAAACACCTGTCCTATACTGATTGGCCAAAACCCCTGTCCCTCTACTCCGTCTCATACAGAATGCACAAAGGTGACCTGTGTCTGGCATACAAGGCCATCTCATATCCAGCCTTGATGGAGTTGCTGCATAGCCATAAGTTAAACTCCAGTTGTACAACCTGCATGCAAGGCCTCAACCTGGTCTGTGACATTAGTACAACCTTTGGCGGGATATACTTGTGTCCCAACTTTTGGCAGGATATATTTGTGTCCCAAAGACTCCCCCATCTGTGGAATAGATTCTGTCTCCATGTCAAGCAGAGTACCTCACTAGCCGTGTTTAAGAGGAACCTGGACGATTGGATAGGAAACAGAAAGTACACCTCTGGGATCCCACCTGTGTCCCTGATAGACATGAGAAACAGGTGCTGACTTTGTGAGAACATGGGCGAAATTCCTGGCTAAGCTTATAAGGGCCTCCAAGCCAGTAACCTAGTATTATCCTATGAACTTATGAGATGGCCTTTTCTGGATTTATCAGGTACAAAATATCATCATCTGCAAATGAAGCCAACATTTTTGATTACCAGACCAATTATATCCTTGCATTTTTGAGTTTTTTATTTTCTTCGCCAATGGGTCTAAACGTAAAGCAAATAACAGAGATGGATGAGGACACTCTTGCCTCGTTCTTCTGTTCAAACACAACTTGTCAGAGTGGAAGCATCCCACTTTAATTCTTGCCTCTGATCCTTGATATAGCCTCTTAATCTTATTATTGAATCATGGAATCCAAATGGTTCCATTGTCCTACCCATAAAATCTTAGCTTACTCTATTGAATGTTTTCCCTGCATCAAGACCCACTGACAGTAGTGGTATTTTCTTACATTCTGTTTCCTTCTGGATCATCATTGTCCTGTTATTGTCAAATGTTCGCCTCCCCTTCACAAAACCACATTGATCCATATCTATCACTTTTGGCAACACATTTGCTGTTCTTTTAGCTAGTATGGGCATAAAACATTTTTATAATTATGGTTTAAATTTGAAATGAGTCTATATGAAGCTGGGTCTGATGGGTCATTACCATCCTTAGGATATACAGCCAGCACAGTTTTCTTCCAAGATATTGATGTTTCTCCTTCTTTTAAAATACTGCTAAATAAAATCTTCCAGATCTTTATCACTTTCTTCTGTCCTAACTTCCAGACTTTCACAGGAGTATCATCTATTCCTGAAGACTTTCCAGACAATTTATTATACATCACCATTTTTATCTCATTCTCTCCTGTCTTAGTAATTATTTGTTGAACCTCATCTAGCTCTAACCTTGGCATAACTAAGTCTTCCATAAATATTTCCATTGTGTGCTCTTTCTTGATTTCCATATTTCTTTGCTTTATGCACATTTTCATAAAATTTCCAAAATATCTCCAAAACCTCTATAGGATCTCTGGTTATTTATCTTGTTATAGCCTTTGTTTTGTCTTCATTAATTTTATATCCCAGAAGACTTGAAACTGTCTCAAAATGTTCCACTACATTGATGTGTCCTTTTCTGGATTTATCAGTTACAAATAATATCTGGAATTAAACCCAAGTTTCCTTGAGTCCCATACCAATTATATCCTTGTATTCTGAGTCCCTTATTTTTCTTTGCTAATGGCTCTAAATATAAAGCAAATAACAAAGGAAAAAGAGGACACCCCTGCCTGGTTCTTCTGTTCAAACACAACTTATCTGAGAAGAACCCTCCCACTGTAATTCTTG
The DNA here is from genome assembly GCF_019279795.1 of Protopterus annectens. Lineage (NCBI taxonomy): Eukaryota > Metazoa > Chordata > Ceratodontiformes > Protopteridae > Protopterus > Protopterus annectens. The sequence goes on along the minus strand of NC_056726.1, from coordinate 320,145,999 downwards.
CCACCGATCCTTCATAAATACTTCTAATTGACCTTTTTATTGTGTCAGGGAATGAAAATGCTTCCAGTGCCCTATTCATAAATTCCCAGCTTACTCTTTTAGAGGCTTTCTCTGCATCAACATCAAGACACACCAACAAAGAGGTATTTTCTTGCATTCTGCTTTCCTTTGTTCTGTTAATGTTGTCAGATGTTTATCTCCCCTTCGCAAAACCACACTGATCCAGATCTATCAGTTTTAGCAACGCCTTTGCAATTTCTTTAGTTAGTATAGACATAAACACTTTATAATCATGGTTTAAAATTTAAATGGATCTATATGATGCTGGGTATGATGGGACTTTACATCTTTAGGTAACAGCCACCACAGCTTTCTTCCAAGATGCTGGTGCTTACCCTCCTTTTAAAATGCTGTTAAACAAAAACATCCAGATCTTTAACACTTTCTTCCCTCCTAATTTCCCAACTTCCAGAGGAAACCATCTGTTCCTGGAGACTTTCCTGAAGATTGATTATACATCACTATTGTTTTCTCATCACTTCCTATACTAACTGTTAGCTGTTGAGCTTCGTCTACCTCTAACCTTGGCATAATTAAGTCTTTTGTAAATATTTCCATTTGTACTCTTCTTGATTTCCACATTTCTGTTTGTACAAATGTTTATAAATTTCTGGAATATCTCTAAATCCCGTGCAGGGTCTCTGGTTATTTTTCTTGCAATAGGTTCCCTATGTTTGGTGACCAACATTTCAACCATCTGTTGCCAAATCGTTATGCTAAAATATTTTATGCTGAGGAGTTCTGTTGCCTAAGTCTTTGTGCAAAAAGTTTTTATGCTGTGGAGTTATCAGAAAAATAGTTTCTTAACTGCATTATTTCTGAACTCATGCATATTATCCAAATACTTCCTGTTTTATCTTTAGCACTCTGCATTTTCTTATCCTCTTGTTCTGAGAGATTCTCCTTATTCTGCAATACTTTAACCTTTGTCACCCTTGCTTCTTAACCATATTTCATTCTTTTATTTAGACTCTGTTTTTAAACTTAATTTTCATTTTATGCCAGTCACTAGCTATAACACTTAACATAACATAACTTCTGAAGATATTTCTATCTTCCAAAATAGCACTGAATAATTTCTACTACCCATTTCTTAAATTCCTCTCTTTATAACAGGTAGGTGAGAAAGTGTCAGTGTTATTTTTAATTCATTATCCAACATTTTTATCTTAGGTTTTATTGGTGCATGATCAAAAGTAGTTATTGGATGTGCATCAAAGGTTTCAATTAAATGCATATGTTTCTGTGAAATATAGTTTTTATCTAGTCTAGCCTAGTTATTAAATATGTAAATTCTGTTGAAGTTCCTACAACTGAAATCACATCTTCCATACCAATATTTCTTATTTTTTTTCAGAAATTTACCTTTTTTGTTATGTTGTTTCTTCTAGGACTCCCTGATACATCCGCACTATTGCAAATCAAATTCCATTTCCCACCTATAAGTAATATTCCCTGCTGAAAGATTATTTCTTCCAAAAATTTCTTAAGCTCCATAATAGTAGTTTTTGGTGGAATATACATGCATACCATTTGTAATCATACTCCCTTGCTACCATTTTTGGGTGGTGCAGTAGTGCAGCAGTTAACATTGTTGTCTCACAGCAAGAGGGTCTTTGGTTCAATTCTCGGCTGAGGTGCCTTCTGTGTGGAGTCTGCTTGTCCTCCCTGCATTTGCGTGGGTTTCCTCTAGGTACTCTGGCTTCCTTCCACATTCCAAATACGTGTCTGGAGCATATTCTCCTGGGCCTCCACTGAAAATAGTCTCTGTCCTAGTTGGACTTTCACGGTCAACAAATGTTAACTAAAAAATAAAGAATAAAATAAAAATACATTTTTATCCTCATCTGTCACTATTGAAGCCTGTAGAATAAAAGTGTATTATACCTTTTAGAAGCATTTGTAAGACCTGAATGTGCATATAAGTAGCAGGGACATGCTAGCTTTAGTGCCGTTTTATGAGTACAGCCAGTGTGAACATCTATGTATGAGACAGATTGTATATAAGTTAGTTATTTAGCTTCATTTATAATGTGTTTGTACATAAAGCTGCTTGAACAGAACCATTAATGTTTGTCTACTTCATCCTGACTAGAAGAGTGACAGACGCCCTCTTGTAATTAGTATAATTGCTTCCCTGTCCTTGATATTCTGCTGAATATCCATTCAGAAATCCTCTCTTTGTCAAATTCATATGTTCATTTCTTTCCAAATGTGTCTCCTGCAGCATTTCTATTTGCACTCTGCATTTCTTGTTATAGTCCAATAATGTTTCCTTTTTATCTATATCTGTAAGACCATTCACATTCCAGGATAATATGAAGAGCAAAGCCATCATGATAAAAAGGTATTGTTCCCACCTGTTATATATGACATTTTTTTGAATGTGTATTTCCAGCTTTTGTGTTACATGCATATACTAATGTTTGTCAGGCTGATCTTTTGTAGGTTTGTTTCTTCACATCTCTATTTGCACCTATGTCACAATTTTCAAGACTTTTTGTTTTAATGAAAACCTTAAAACCAAAAAAAACTAAATACAAAACACCTTGACCCCCTATGAACTTGGAACAAACACACGGAACTGTACACATCTTCAAAACATGAAGTTTATCCCTCCAGAAAGGAACAATCGACACAAATTGATGGCTCCACCTACAGGCATTATCTAACGTAAAGTTAAGGTTACCCATGCTAAATCACATGCTACAGGCTGTGCTCCCACTTACTGATTGCTGTCTATTCTTTTCTTGTCCCTCTTCCCCTCCCAGATATAGGTTCATAGGTTGATACTAGGCTATCTACCCTAGGGCATTTATAAGCCTAGCCAGAGTGTGTTTGGCTTTCGCCACCCTTTTAGATTAGTTGACTGTGCCTCTGTATAGTAGGTCACAGAAGATAGCCCTTTTAAGGTTAGTTTACTGTGCCTCTGTCTAGTAGGGACACAGAAGAGATCCCAGGGGTAAACGTACGATCTCCCATCCACTCGTCAAGATCTCTCTTGAATAGGGTCATTGAGGGGCTCTGCCTAACATGGATTGGGATTTTGTTCCAGAGTGAGGGGAGCCTCTGGGATATGAATCTGTCCCTCCAGCATGTCCTATTTATTTCTGTGCTGAGGTTTAAGTCCCTGGAGCGTGTAGCTCTAAGGGATTTGGATTTCCTGAGGTGGAGCATGTCCATTAATTCTGGTTTGGACATGGCTTTATACGTCAGGCACAGATCGCCTCTGAGTAGGCGGTAAGCAACTGAGTAGAGCTGGAGTTTCTTTAGCCTAACTGCGTAGGGCATCTGTTTGAGTCCCTTGATCCTCTTGGTGAGGTACTTTTGGGGTCTTTCCAGTTGCTGCAGGTGTCGGGTAAGGTACATCCCAACTGGGGCATTGTATTCAGTTATGGACCTGATAAGTGATGAGTAGAGGAGCACAATGACCTCTCTTGATCTAGATGTGAACCCTTTCGTGATAAGGTGGGCTTTATAGAAGGTCTTTCCTACCACTTTGGCAACGTGATTGTCAAAGGAGAGATTACTGTCTACTTGGGTCCCCAAATCCCTAATTACTTCTTCCATACTTAATGGATTACCACCTATGTGGTAATTGTGGGCACTTTGTTTTTCCCAAAGGGGATGACTATGCACTTTTTGGCATTTAGCTTTAGGCCATGGCTCTGGCACCAGTTAACCGTCTCTGTGAGACCCTTTTGGAGGATGCTTGTGTCAGTCAGTGAGTCGATTATGGCACCCAGTTTGCAGTCATCTGCGAACTTGGTCAGCCATAGTCCTCCCATGTTAGCCTGTACCTCAGAGAAATATATACCGAACAAGAAAGGTCCCAGGACTGAGCCTTGTGGGACACCACTTGTAACTGGTTTAGAGTCTGACATGGCACCTGCAATTCTGACCATGTGGGTTCTATCCCTGAGTCAGTTTGCAACCCATCTTGTGACATAGGGGTTGATATTTAAGCTGGTGAGCTTATTTATGATGCCCGAGTGGGGTATTGTGTCAAAGGCTTTTGCGAGGTCCAGGTAGACTGTGTAGACTACCTTCCCTTCATCTATGGCCTTGGTGACTGTTTCAAAGAAGTCGACCAGGTTCATGCTGTCGATTTTTTTCTTGTCTCTCTTTCCCTCCCAGATATGAAAAATAGCTTGTATGCTTTTAGAAAACATTAACTGTTAGCCCTAAGAAAACGTGCACTGTCTGTTTTTAAATAAAACTAAATTGTACACTGTTCTATTAACTGCTTTAAAGTATTACGAGTGTTAAGGAGGTTGTTGCTGGTTATTCACATCCCATAATTTCAAACTTAATTTTTTCACTGAATTGATTGCCATTGTACCTTTAAATTTTGCATTTCCCTCAGCAAAGAATACTCAGAATTCTCAATTAACTACTTGAACCTGCAGACAGCTTGTCTCCATGAAAATGTATCAGCAATGATTGTTTGTAAATTTCACTCAGAAAGGAATGCGCAGTTGTCCTCAGCTACAGACATATTGAATGCCCTGAAGATTTGCCAGTGGTAAACAAACAAGCTAATATCTTTGCAGTTGTAAAAGCATAGCATGTTCATGGCTTTCGTCATTTTGCCTTATTTTTAAAGCCTATATGTTTACAGAAATACCCAATTAAGCCAAAGGTAGTAATCTAAACATTCACCCCTGTAAAATAAAAAGAGAAAATATCCTTACTGTACATATAATATATCAGCGCATTTTTACACTCCACCCCAGTAGCCCAAGATCACAGCATATGAACATTAAATTTGCTTTTGTCCAGCCCTTTTGCGCTTGTTATACTGTAAAACTATATTTCCTACAATTAAACGAGTACTGCTCTTGTTACACTATAAAATTTATATTTCCTACAATTAAACAAGTATTTGTTTGCTTTAATATCTTTAACATACACACCAGACACTGAAAATACCTCCCCACATTTAAAATACCCTGGACTACACAAAATTATTTTACTGTATATAACATGCTGTTTATATCATGAAATGCTTTATATAAATACTAATAACTACAAAAATTGTTTTACTTACAGTTTCCCCCTTTTTAGTGTCCTTGAAATGGTAATGATATAAAGATGGTTATATGCTTTATAGTCCACCTACAAGTTTAACAACATCAACAAAATCCAGTGTTTTTCAGTCACTTTTTCTTGCAAAACCATATTTCACAAATGTGGTAAGATGCTTTATAGGGGTCTATATCATATAAGTGAACCTCACAAATTGTGAACGCTCATAATATCGAACGTACCGGACCTCAAACTTCCTATTGTGGGGGGCTAAACCCCCCACACCCCTCGCTAAATATATATTCCAACTCCGAGATCGCACTACAGTGAGGAAAGGGCAAATATTCCATTCTTCATTGTATCGCAATCTCAGAAAAAGCACTTTGAGGTCCGGTACATTCAATATTATGAGCGTTCGCAATTTGTGAGATTCGCTCATATGATGTAGACCCTGCTTTATAGTCCTCCATTTAATTTCAGAGCTGCTCTTATTCTTTTCATCACCGTTTCCCAACACCAGACTCTGGTTCAAGTCCAAAGTACTGCTGATTCTTCCAGTCAACTCCTGTTTCTTTTTTCTCTTTTTTCAATGTTCCAAAGGAAAATGCTTGACAACGTTTCGCTGACAAAGTCTCTCTGTAAACTTTACCATCAGAAGAATGAGAAGCAGAGTCCCCTTCTGCTTGCTGGCTCACTTTTTGTTGGATAAACTTTTTATTTCCACTTTAGCCTGTTCTTCATAAAAAAATTACTTTGATCCTAAAGGAAAACATACAGTGAAGGCAGCTGGATACAGCAGCTTGAATCTCACTTCTGCATCTCAACATTCCGTGATTGCTGGGATAAATTTCCTTCTGTCCTGCGTGGTGTACAGTAAATAATAAATCTGAAGTAGTATACTTCAATTGATCTTCGACCTGTGGGAATACTGATCCGTGTCTGATCCGAACTGGCAAAGATTACAAGCATCAGCTCCGAGCTCCAGACTCCTCCCCTTACCCATAATCCACCTCCCTTGCCTTCCATCCCCAGATCTCTTTTGCCGCGATTTGCAATAGCAAAATCATGTCTCTGAAGCCCCAGTTAGCAGGGGACTTTTCTGGTATTGTAAGTTACTATTTTCTGTTTTTTGTTAGCTGTTTTAGCTTAGCGTATGTATCCTTTCTTCCCTCCCATCACTGTGGTGTCATGTGTAGGCTCTTAGTAGTTGTTAGGTAGTGTAGTTTGTCTCTGTGTACCCCCCCTTTTCTAGTCAGTTTAGTGTGTGGTGAGTGGGTGTGTGTTAAAGTTTCAGTGGAAAGTTTTGTCTTTTCTTTCCTAAAATGGCTGAAAAGCTTATTTTTAAGCGCTGCCCAGATTGTGGCCTTAAGCTCACCCCAGCGGATGGCCACATTCTGTGTGTACTATGTTTTAGCTGTGGCCCGCCTTAATGTTGACTCTGCCATTTGTGCAGGGTTCAACCCCTGGGTGTTGAAAGACAGAAAGGCCAAGTTGGCCCACAAGGGGCTTCTTGCTGCCACTGATCCTCCCTCCTCATCCTCGGCGTCAGTCATGGTGGCTGCCGTGGCTGCCACTCGCGCTTCTCTGCCTTTGGCCTCCCCTCCCTCCCAGGCTGGGACTCAAACTCCCACTTCTAAGCCTGTGGTAGTGGAGCAGAGGATGGGTAGAGAGCAGGAGAGAGAGTTGAGGCTGAAAGAGAAGAGGAAGTGGTCTCCGGACCTCACATCACCCAGTAAATCCACTCAGATCTGTGACTTCCCTGATTCCGATCTCTGAGGTTCTCCCCAGAGCCAGAGGAGGCATGCTCAGTCTCCCGGGCCTCAGCTCCCTCGTCTCAGTCCACCTGGTCTCTCTCGGACATGGATCTGGATAAGATGATGAGGCGCTTCATCCATATGCAGATCCAGATGGGGGTCTTGCCAGCCCCCCTCCCTCAGGAGGAGGCAGATCACTTCCTTTTTTTCAGCCTATCACTCCATCCCCGATCCGACTTTTGGATTCAGAGTTCTCGGATCCGAGCTTGGCATTGGTCAGGGCGTTGGCGCTGACCGTCCTCGCATCCCCAACACCGGTAGCTGCCTGGAGCATATTGGATCCAAGTTCAGATCCGAGCCGCTCTCAGAGCCGGAGCCTGGAGTCGGATCCAAGGGAATGGAACCTTTCCCATCGGCTCTGACATTGTCGGTCCAGGTTCCTTCTCTCAGACCTCTGACCATTTTGGGTCTGGCTCCGATTCTCGCATTGGATCTGGGGAGACCGGCCTCCTTATTGGCTTCACAGGAGGTCCACTCTTCTTTGGCATTCAGTGTGGTAGAATGGGTCCTCTCTGTTGGATCAAGGCCCTTGACCACCCACTCGGGCTCCACCCAGATCCCCTCGGCTCTGTCTACAGTCCCCATCATCTTACCAGAGGGACAGCCTGTGCCTGAAGGGCCCCATATAGTTCCCCCAGAGGAACAGGTGGCCTGCGAGCACTTCCCGGAGTGCCCCACAGGAGATGTGCCTCGCAAGCATACGTGTAAGAGGAGGGACTTGGACTCCCCTGTGTCCCTGACCAAGGACACAGACTTAGATGAGGGGAAGGGCTCCCCAAGGTCACCTCCCGACGATGTCTCCTTTGGAGACATCATGGAGATCCTGCACCAGCGGGGAGGTTGGTCTGCCCCCAGGCCCTCCTCTGATGAGTCTGTGTTTCTGGAGGCCTTCGGCATGGGCCCATCTATGTCTTGGGTGTCCCTCGCTCCCATGGATCCTTTAGTGGATTTGATCACCTTGTGGGCGTGGAAGGAACCTGATACCATGGAGCTGATCCCCAAGCACCTTGATAAGGTTTTGAGTCCCACCATAGACAGGCCTTCCTGGAACAAGGACTCCCCTGTGGATGCCATGGTGGTAGCAGCAGCCACTTAAAGGGAACTATCTCAAGAAAGTTCCTCCATCCACCCTACTGACTGAGAGTTTCGGATGATAGACCAACTAGGGAAGTGGGTGTATGCTTCAGCAACATTTTCCATAAGGGTGCTGAACTACTTGGCCCATGTCATGAGACTCTAACGCAACCTGGTGAAGGAGCTGGAGGAGTCTCCACCCAAGCCCATGTCATATGAGGACAAGGCTTTCTTCTCCGTGAAAATGCCCACTTTGAGAGCAGTATCGAATATGTCCATGCATCTCCTCTCCCATGCAATGGAAGGAGTGGCTAGGGTGGCTGGGTCCGGCATGTCCATGAGGCGTAATGCCTGGCTCAGGTTGTGCCAATTTACCAAGCCCTTTAAGGCGTCCTTTGCTAATGCCCCTTTTGACGGCTCGACTCTGTTCGGTAAGACCATTAATGATGCGCTAGTCCAGAGTGAGAAGGACGGGAAGACACTTTCTGCCGTCGGGATTCACTTCTCGAACCCTCAAAGGTCCTTTTCCTGGAACCAGAGAGGGCAAAAGAAGACGTGGTTCCAAAAGTCTCAGTATTCCCATGACACTCAGGGCTCTTCTTCCCCCAGAGGCATTGGGGGTCAGAATGGATACCGGCCAAGGGGGTCTGCGAAGCTTCGGGTCTCGAGAACCTTTTTGAGGGGTTGCCCAACTGCTCTACTCTGGAGGCAGTCGGGGACGATTTTCCTTGCACCCAGCATCTTGGGAGTCCATAACAATGGACCGCTGGGTACTGCAGATCATATCCAGAGGATATTCTTTCCCCTTCGTGGGTTCTCCAACCCCTCCCTGGACATTCTACCCATGCAAAGAGAGGCAGCAGCACAGGAAATTTCCAAGCTGCTAGAAAAATGAGCCATCAAAACTGTCCCCCCAGATCAGTCCAGATCAGGCTTCTACTCCAGGTTCTTTTGGTGCCAAAGAAAATGGGGGACTTAACCCCATTCTGGACCTCTTCATACTGAACCTGTCAGTGGCCAATGAAAAGTTCTGGATGGTCACTCTACAGTCCATCATGCCATACCTGCAAGAGAGTAACTGGATGTGCTGGTTAGATCTCCAGGATGCTTACTATCACATAAAGATGCACAGAAGCTAGAGGAGGTTCCTTCGCTTCTGGCTAGGGGCCAATCATTACCAATTTTGTACCTACCCTTTGGTCTCACCACAGCCCCCAGGGTGTTTACCAAAGTGATGACAGTGGTAGCGGCTCACATGACGCTTCAGGGATTCAGATCTATCCGTACTTGGATGATTGGCTCTTCACTGCTCCCACCAGGCATCTACTTTCCCAAATCAGGGACTACTTTCTGACACTTGACCTGAATTTGGGTATCACAATCAACACATCCAAATCTCTACTAGAGCCTGTACAGGTGATAGACTACATTAGTGCCAGGATAGACACACTCCAGGCCACAGTGTTCCTGACCTCGGAGAGCATTCAAAACCTCAGGATGCATGTCTCCCTAATTTACCATTCTCATTTCTCAACAGCGGAATCTGTATTGAAGGCCCTAGGCTCGATGGTGGCGACCATAACTCTCCTTCCATGTGCCCGACTACACATGCGGATTCTTCAGTGGACTTGGTGGTTCAGTGGTCCCTGTTGGATTTGCCATTAACCTATCCTATCCGCCTAAGTCAAGTATGTCGGTCATCCCTCATATGGTGGATGAGCTGTCTGAACATTTTGGAGGGACGACCCTTCATTCCAGCCCCGGCCCAAGCTACAGTGACCATGGATGCCTCCCAACATGGGTGGGGGGGTCATTGTTCAGGCAGGACAGTCCAAGGCCTGTTGTCCCTCATGGAGACCAGTTTGCATACCAATGTCTTAGAGATGAGGACGGTCCTTCTAGCATTGCAGGCCCTTCATGCCTTTCTTCCTCTGGGGACGATTGCTGTTCAGTCAGACAACATGTTGGTAATCTGGTACATCAACAAACAAGGAGGGACCAGATCTTATCCCCTTTGTTTTAGAGGCTATGAGAGTGTGGGAATGGGCGATCTCCACCGGTCACTTTCTTATTACAATGCACATTCCGGGACGGTCCAACATTCTAGTGGACAGGCTAAATCGGACCATTCTGATGCCTTACAAGTGGTCTCTGAATCCGTCAGTAGCGGAACAGATCTTCAGCGAGTGGGGTCAACCTTGCTGCGATCTCTTCGCATCTCCTTCCAGAGCAAAGTGCAGCAAGTTTTTCTCTCTGAACCCCCCCCGCCGGGAGAGTCCCCCAGAGACGCTGTAGTTCATGCTTGGCCTCCCAGTCTTCTGTATGCTTACCCTCCAGTCCCTCTCATCCCGAGGTTTCTGCAGAAAGCTTGTCGACTGGGGAGCACAGTGATCCTCATTGCCCCATTCTGGCCTCGCCAGGTATGGTTTCCCTTCCTTTGGTCTCACCTTCTGGCTCCAACGTGGATCCTAGCTCCCTCTCAGGATCTGATTTCACACCCATCGGGGGTGCCTCATCCGAATCTGGACAGCCTGAAGCTCACGGCTTGGCTGCTACGGTTCCTGTGATCATTAGGACTCCCAGACTTTCCTCCTCAGTTAAATCTATTTTGGCAGCTGCTCATAAGTCTTCAAAGGTTTATCGCAGCAAGTGGAAACATTTTTCTTTTTGAGCCTCTCAGAGGAGTTTGGATCCTTGCACGGCCCCTATTTCCACTATCCTTGATTTCTTAGCTGAGATTTTCCAGCATGGAGCTAGTTCTTCTACTGTCAAAGTTCAATTGGCTGCTATTTCTCATTTTCATGTGGGGGAGAATTTTGCATCCTTGGCATCTTCTAGACTGTGTAAAGCCTTTATTAAAGGTACCTTTTTGCTACGCCCTTAGTCAAAAATCCTGTCCCCCCGTGGGACCTTACTATGGTTCTTCAAGCTCTGGTCACCCCGCCTTTTGAGCCTGCCGCCATTGTTGATCTAAAATTTCTATTGTGGGAAACAGCCTTTCTGGTTGCTATTACCTCCGCTAGGAGGGTTTCGGAATTGCAGGCCTTGTCCATAACATTTCTGTACATGATTTTTCATAAAGATAGAGTTTCCCTTTGCACCAATCCATCCTTTCCTCTTAAGGTGGCATCACCAGTCAATATCAGTCAGACTATAAATTTGCCTGTGTTCTTTTCCAATTTTACCAACAAAATGGAATATAAACTACACATGTTGGATGTTCACAGACAGTTATGATTTTATTTAAACAGAACAAAAAATTTCCGTAAATCTTATTAATTGTTTGTTTCATTCTGTAGACCCTTTTTAGGCAAATCTGTTTCCAAGATCATGATAGCTAGATGGATTTCTTCATGCATCCTGCAGGTCTACAAGGACAAAGGCATGTCTCCTCCAGGTCAGGTTAAAGCTCATTCCACCAGGTCCATGGCTACATCTGCAGCTTTCTGGTCTAGTGTATCTTTAGATGACATTTGCTCAGCAGCTACTTTGTCCTCATCTCATAGGTTCATCTCCCATTATAAATTGGATTTGACATCTAGAAGGAGAGCATCCTTTGGCTCTGTGGTGCTCAGGAATATCCTTCTATGAGGGCCACCCAGTTGTTTAGTAGCTCGGGACTCTGTCCCACAGGTTGAAGATCAAATGAAGTAAACTACTTCAGATAAAGAAGTTATGTACTCACCATAGCATTCCATCTGAGTAGTTGTACTTCATTTGTCTTCAACTATCCCTCCCTCCTTACCCCGGACCTTTGGCACATGTTCAGCCTGTGGGCTGTTAGTATAGGTCACAAGTTTGTTATCAGGTCGGGTTATAAGTGTAAGTTCAGCAAACTCGATCTGGGGATGGAAGGCAAGGGAGGTGGATTATGGGTAAGGGAAGGAGTCTGGAGCTCTGAGCTGATGCTTGTAATCTTTGCCAGTTCGGATCAGACACGAATCTGTATTCCCACAGGTTGAAGACAAATGAAATACAACTACTCAGATGGAACGTCATGGTGAGTACATAACTTCTTTTTTTCTACAAATACTCTGCCGTCTTTAACTTTTAATACTTCACCTTCTGCCACAGTTTTGTCAGGATCAACACTTTCTGCTGGTATGTCTAGATCTTTCCTAATATAGGTCTTGTCTGCTTTCTCATGGCTAGGTTTCTGCCCTTTTAATTAACAAATCCTGCCATGTAAAGTTGCTTATTTCTGCTTACATAAAATGAATACTGTCTGTTCTTTCCATTTTTTCCTGGTATAGCAGAAAATCTCAGGTTTTCTCTGCACACACTGTCTTCTAATTCTACTGTTATTTTTTTGAAACAGGTCTTCTTGAGAAGCCTCATACACAGTCAACTTTTTCTTCATTTCAGCCTCTGATGTTTGCAGTTCTTTTTTAGTTCATCTGAACAGCTGGTTAAAGCTGCTTCTATTTTTTCCAGCCTTTTGCTTTGATATATTCCTTCAATGCTTAATTTATTGTAATCACCTCTGAGTTTATTGGATTTATTTTTTTCACTGGAAGTAATGTCTTGCACCAAAGCTGAACCTTAAACTACTTTTTGCTGAACAGCTGTAGATTCCTTCCCAAACTGTGTTTTCTCTTTACTTTTTCTGGTTGATTTTACTTCAGGTTTTCCAAATTTCTTCTTTGCTGACATCCAGACAGTGAAATTACTAGCCAGCAACTGAATTTTACCAAAAAACAGTTTCAGTGGTACTCCTTTTTCTCAGTTTTGTTTTCACACCAGGAGAGCTGACGTTACGCTGTTGATCAAAGTGCAGCCATTGGCTTTGGTAAATTTAATTAAGCAGCTGAGTTTTTTGTTTAATTTAGTGATAACAGCTCTATCGTTTGAGAATTACTGTTATTACTTTTGGCCAAACTTGTCTTTTTATTGTAAGGCTTTTTGATGTTGTAGTTCCACCAGTGGTTTGGCCTGTGCTTGTTTCTGCAGGGAACAGCTACATCATTGCAGGTGTTCACATGCTGGTATAGTTTTGTGGTGTACAGTTCTGCATACAAAATAGAGTTTTCTGGGTTTGGTGAGGATATGAAGCTTGCTAATGAATCTCTTAGGAGCAGAGTAGATAGTTAGCCTTAGAAATGTTTCTTAAAGAGCTATGGATGGAGGGGGCCTCTGGTTTCATTTTTATTTTGAAAGGCACTGCTTTATGGTCAGACCTAACAAGGGATAATTATACACTATGGATGATTCAGGATGCTCCCATATTAGTATGGACAAGGTCTAAGATGTTATTACCCATAGAGGATACTCTTGACTAATTGTTCCAAAGCGCTGGGATTTGGGAGATTGAAATCAGCAGATCATGTATGCTCCACATCTAAATATCATGGACTGGGTTGTTGTAAATCACGTGCACTTGAACAGTCTTCTTTTGAATTTTCATCAAACAAATTTGCACACATGGATAACCATTTGTATTTCTGAGATGCATAAATGTGAGTCTCAAAATAGGAAACCTGAAGTTGCTAAAATGCAGATTTGTAAGTTAAAGACACAAGGCACACAGTAGGAACAGCCAATGCACTCTATTAAGAATAAATGCAGGATTTGTGTTAATATGTTTGATGGCCTTGTTGGTCTCTTTAATGTCTACAGTAGTGATGCTAATGGGAATATTTGAATAGTTTTGTTGTGTTTTTCAAAAGTTTTTCACAAAGGGTATATTTGTGTGTATGTTTATAGGCATGCTTGTATGTGTGTATGCGCGTAAGCAAAAGAGGTTCACACACACACAAACATAAATAACTGTGTATACATATTTCTGTATACAAAAATTGTACAGTTATCCGTGTTATCTTTTGTCTGTGGGGCTGTATCTTTAGGAGATTGCTTTGCATTTAATTTTGGATACCTTTATAGTAACAGTGAAGGTGCTGATTCCCCTTGTGTCCTTGTAAAAGGGCAGAGTACATTTTGATGGGATCTGTGACTGCACTACAGTGCCATGTTTGGTCACAGCTTTGTTAAGTATAGCAAACTGTGAATTGCATTAGCTGTGATATTTGGGCACTGTGGTTCATTTGCATATGACTGTATGAACCATAAGCAGGTGTCAAGTGCTGTAATGTTTGTGAAATCAAGGCCGTGTTGCTGGCTTTCTTAAGTTGCACTGAGGCTTTTTACTGTAAATTTCCTGGGGAAAATAGCCATCTGCAGTATATACAATGCATATGAATCTTACCATAATTTTTTTAATGTAACAACTAATCAGGTCCTTAAAATATTAAATGATGTTGAAGATATATGGCACTGGAGCTCTATAGCTGTTATTTTTTTTCTAGTAATGCTTTCCTCCTAAACTAAAAAGAGAAAATAAAATTAGTAAATGAAGACTTCATAATACTGAATGACTTTAATGACAAACTTAAAAATATATAAGTCATCTTGTGGGGTATTGAATTCTCTTAGTCCCTAATATGCTTGAGCTAGGAGAAAAAAAGTTGCTAATAAACCACACAGTCTTTAACTGTGTCATTTCAGTAAACCAGATTTTTTAACTTGAGGCCTGCTTCATGTAGGAAATTCTGTATCAAGAGATTCCTTTTTAGATAACATTGAGTTTTCATTTCAACAATTACCATTCACTCCAACATTGTTAGATTGTTCAATTCTTGGCTTCCCTTAAATCTTACTCCTTGTCCCTTACATTATTCTGCTTGCATTGTTCCCACAAGTTCCATTTTTTCTATGTAATTTGCTCCTTCCCTTTTCTAAAGACCCCACTTCCAGTTCTTTTTTTTAAATCTTTTTAACACCTTTGTTAACTTCACATATTACACAGTGACATGGATACACATACATTTATAGGAGAAAAAACAAACCATTACAAATATTTTTCTTTCTCATGCATTATGCATAAATGTTTTTTCTCAGTAATTTGTTATTTAATTTAGCATTACACAGATTGCAGAAGTTTTGCCTTCCCTGGAAATACACTCTTCCTCTTGACCGTTATTCTGCATGCATCGTTCACATAGATTTTATTTCTATGTAGTTAGCACCTTCCCTTTTTGCTTTTTCTAAAGATCTACCTACAATTATTTTCTTTCCTTAAAAACATTCAATAATTCTCTTACAGTTGCTTTTGTTTTTGATTTCCATTTTCTAGTAATTGCATTTTTGGCAGCCAGCGTTGTTAAACTCAGTAGAGCTTTACTATGTCCAGACAATTCATTTTCTATAGCCCAGCTCAAAAGAATCATTTCCTTAGTTAAAATAGTTTGCTGACTCAACATTTATGACAAAGTACCCTGCTGTAAAATTTTTAAAATATGCCAACTTGTCACATTTCCAAAAATCCACGTACCCAGGTACCCTCCTCTTTCCTGTCACACCTCCAACAATTGCTATCTACCTGTTGAATTTTTTTTTGAAGTCTACTTGCTGTGTAAGAATACCCATGCAAACACTTTCAAACAAAAATCGTAAACCTCCTAGATTTTATTGCATGCTTGGTAGCCATGCAAATATCCTCCCTTTGTTCCTTTGTATTTTGCCTTTCCATTCTCATTCCCAATGTTTTCTAACCTCTTCTGATTGATTCTTATAGTTATCTTGCCTGATGACTCCTCTATCTGCACCCAATCTGCCCGTTCATTCCATGTTCGCAGGAGATGGCGATTCCTGGTTGAGAATCCTACAACCCATTTGTTCCTGTCAGGGAATTTCCCATGAGTTTGTCCACTCATGGTGAAAATTGAAAGTAGGGAAGGGGACAGCTTTCCTGGTCCTTAAAGATGGCCTACCCTCTCCCTATGCAATGCACCTTGTGCTGCACTACTCCTCTTCCCCTATGGTGGCTTTTCTGATCTCTGCTGTAGCTGCTATCTGAAGAGGAAGCATGCATCTGCACTCTGAATTCATTACAGCTACCACTATTTTTTTCCTGGATGTTAGTATTTCTCCTCCTCTTAATACTGTTAAACAAAATATTCCAGATCTTTATCAGTTTTTCCCCTCCTAGCTTCAGACTTCTACAGGAAAACCATTTATTCCTGGGGGCTTTCCTGCAGTTTGGTTATACATCACGGTTTTTAATCTTACCTCCTCCTAGCCTAACCATTAGTAATTGAGCCTCATCTACCTCTAACCTTGGAATATTTAATACTTCCATAAACATCTCCATTTTGTACCTTTTCTTGATTTCCATATATTTCTACTTTACACAGACTTTCATAGAATTTCTGAAATATTTCTAATACCTATTCTGGATCTCTTGTTGCTTTCATTGTTATATACTCCCTAAGCTTGGCAACAGCCCTTTCCACTTTATGTTGCCTGAGTAGTTGTACAAAAAGTTTTTGTGCTCTAGCGCTATTATCAAAAAACAGTTGCTTAACATCAGTCTTTCTAAACTCGTGTATATTAGCAAGGTAACTCCTTATTTTCTGCTTAGCATTCTGCAGTTGATCCTCTTCTTTTTATGTGAGAATTCATCTATTCTGCAAAACTTTAACATTTGCCAGTCCCTCTAAATAATTCTTGTTAGTTGTTAACCATAGCTCCCTTTCATTTATTTCCACGTTACTTTTGAACTTCACTTTAATTTTATGCCACTGCCTGGCAACATTTTCAGAAGTAATTTCTATCCTTCCATATAGCTCCTGAATAATCTCCCACTACCCGTTCTTTAAATTCCTCTCTTTTTAACAAATAGGTGGGAAAGAGCCATTGTCTCATTTTTAATTGCACTGTGTTTTTACTTGAGTTATTATTGGCGCATGATCTGAAATAGTTATTGGGTACATATCAAGACCTTCAATTAAATGCACATGTTCCTGTGAAGTATAAATTTTGTCTAGCGTAGCCCATTTTTTAGATCTTGTGGAATAATATGTAAACTTGATCTGAACTCCTGTTACTGAATTCACATCTCCCTTGCCAATTGTTTTCAGAAATTTCTTCAAAAATCTACCCTCCTTTGTTATACTTTCCCTTTTGATCCCCCAGACATATTGTCACTACTGTAAATCAAATTCCAGTCCCTACCTATAAATAATATTCTTGCTGAAAATGGATTCTCTCTCCCAGAATTTTCTTAAGCTCCATTATAGCCGTTTTAGGTTAGGTGGAATATAAATACATGCCAGTGTAATCCTCCTCCTTTGCCAGTAGCCCCTTAGCACTACAAATCTGCCATTATTACCTTTTTTGTCCCCTTCTATCACCATTGGAGCTCCTTTTGCAATTAATGTAAGTACTCCACTTTTCCATTGTATAAGATATTATGCTGAAAAACCTTTCTTTATCACATTCACATATTCAGTTCTTTCCAAGTGTGTCTCCTATAGCATAGCTATTTGCACTCTACATTTTTTAATATAGTTCACTTTTTTTCTTTTTTGTATTTATTTATGAGATCACTGACATTTAAGACATTACAGAAAGCATCACTGTATTAAAAAGTTATTATTCCCATCTTTTATGTATAACAGCTTTTGTGTTACATGCATACAAGGTTTAGCAGGTTGAACTTTTATATTGTTGTTTCTTATCTATTTGAGTCTATGTCACATCTTAAAAATAAATTGTCTTATTGAAAGCCCTCAAACAAAAACACAAACAAACCCCTAATACCCCCTACAACGTATTAATTTAATACTAACACACAAAACGATTGCATTTTCAAATATTGAAGTTTTTCCCTCCTAATAGGAACAAATGTCCAAAATTGACAGCCACACTCACAGACTTGAGTTAACCTAAAAGAAAGGATTTTCTTTGTGTTTCACTGTTGCAGTCATTACATTTGGGTAATCCTGCTGGCAGGTTGCCCTCAGTCGGCCTGAATTCCAAAGTCTTGGGTCCTGCGTCGGCTGCTGTCGCCCCTTCCCTGACGTCAGGTTGTCAGGGGTATAAAAGAAGCGGCCAACGCCATTTTCTTTAGTCTTTCTTGCCGTGCGGTGCCCGAAGCAGAAGCAGTTCGCAAGTGCCGGTCGGTCGACTCCTGAGATTTTCGTGTTCGAATTTCAGTTCCGAAGTCTTCAATAAAGCTAAGTACCCCATTGGGGAAACTTTTTCTTGCTCCAGACCGAATACAGAAAAAGTAAATAATTGTATTTTTTGTGGAAAGCAAATACCTCATAAGGACTTTCATTCTTACTGTATTCCTTGCCTAGGCCCTGATCACAACATTTCTGGTTGTCGGTTTTGTGCTAGATTTAACCAACGCACTATTAAGCGTCGGTATGATTTTGCTTTAAACTATTTTGGACGCCGGTTTAATTATCCAGAAATGTCATCGGATAGCCATCCGACTACCAGAGTTCACAAAAAATGCAAAGAAAAAGAGAGAGATAAACAACCGAGGTCCAAAACCGATGACGAAGCTTCTCCTAAGCCAGTCTCCGGTTCTCAGTGAGGTGCTTTCGCAGCACCTGACGCCCACTACTTTAGAGTCGCAGGCCGCTACGGACTCCCACGTGGAGTCGGCCATGCCACTGGAAACTCAAGGTATTGGAGCCTCGGATACTATTCCCTCAGATGGGTCCAGAGCCACTGAGCAGGCACCGGCTTCTGAGGGTGTTTTCAGACCTAAACATCTTTACATTAAACCGACTTCAGCTTCAAAGGCAAAGACTAAAGCACCTTGTAAAGCAAAGAAACAAACTCAAGAGCCACGTGGACAGGCCTCTATGCCCAAAAAACAGATGGTCAAAATGGCCAAAGACTTGATTACCTTGATCAGGGGTTCCCATCCCCCTCCTGATAAGAGGCCTAGGCAAGAGACTGACTATGAATCTTCAGCTCAGGTTTCTATTTCTTCTGATCAGGAATATTCTCTTTGCCCCATGAGGATTTTGATGCTGAAGAATCTATACCTTAAGCTTCTCCTCCAAAGGACTATTCTTTTGGAGAAACCTTGCATACCGTGAGGGAGCATTTCCACTGGGAGAGCCAAGATTTTTCAGAATCTAAAAAGAGGCTCAGGGACTTCCTTTTACTACCTCAACACAGGCCTCTAGCCATTCCTCCTGTGTTAGACATTGTAGATGATGTGTTTTCGGAGTCTAGTCTTACCCCTGACTCCTTACCTCCAGCTCCTGTTAAGCCTGACAGATATTACAAGGTTCCTAACTCTCATAAATTCCTTTTTAAAAACCCTTCTGCAGACCCAGAAAATATTTCTCAGGGTCCCAAAGGAGTTAGGGCTTCCACAGCAAAAAACCCTACCCCCTCTGACAGAGATTCTAGGGCACTGGATAGATGGGGAAAAAAGGTTTACACATCTGCTACCTTGGCTATAAGGGCCTTAAACTGTCAGTTTCATATGCTCTAATATCAGCAACATGTCATGGCATTGCTTAAACAGAAAATGTTGTTAAACTCTGAATGTGCAGAAAACAAGGAAATGCATGATTTATTGCATGCAGCTGAACAAGTTGGAAAGCATACTTTGCAATGTGGTTTTGATTCTTTGGAGGCCTCTTGCAGGGCTGCAGTTACGGGTTCTGTAATTAGGAGGCATGCTTGGTTAAAGGAACAAAATCTGCCTGATCATGTCAAAGTTAAATTATTAGATGCACCTTTACAACATGATACTTTGTTTGATGTTAAGGCAGAAAAGGTGTTAAAGAAAATGGAGGACAAAGCTAAATCTATGCAAACTGTCAAAAGATTTTTTTACAAGTACAGCCACCTAGGTTTAGTAGGCACTGGCCCACAAAGAATTGGTCCTTTCTGGTGTCAGACTGACCTCAAAGGGGCAGATTCATATGCCCTAGAGGCAGATCACAGACACAAGGTTCATACAGGTCAAAGCAATGTGGTGCTTCTACCTCCAAAGTTGAAGTAGACAAATCACAACCATACAGGAAACAGTCTCAATCACTTCCCCCTGCCTGCACCAAGCACTTATCTCCTGGCAGCACCCTTAGGGGGAAAATTAGCACTTTTTTCTCAAAATTGGCACATTATAACCCAAGACAAGTGGGTTCTAAATATAGTGTCACAAGGCTACAAGTTCCATTTTCATACCCTGCCAAAGGCAAACGGCTGGCCAGATCTGCCAAAAAATCAATGGGCAGAGGCACAAAAACAAGTCTCATCCCTCATGGGCATGGGGGCCATTTAACAAGTACCAGAGCAAGAGCAGGGACAAAGATTTTACTCAAGACTGTTCCTGGTACCCAGAAAGGACAAGGCCTGGAGACCAATACTGAACCTATCTATTCTGAACACATTCCTGGATATACCAAAATTCAAAATGTTGACTTTGCAGCAGTTTCTGCCCATGCTGGGCAAGAACGCTTGGCTTGTGACTTTAGACCTAAAAGAGGCATACCTGCATGTTCCAATCACACAATCATGCAGAAGATACCTCAGATTCAAGGCTGGCTCAATGCATTACCAATTCTCTGCACTGCCCTTTGGCTTATCTACTGCGCCCAGGGTCTTTACAAAGTGCCTGGCACCAGTAATTGCATTCTGCAGACAAAGAGGAATACAAATATATCCTTACTTGAACAACTGTCTAATTCAAGCAGAGAACAAGGACATTCTTCTACAGCATCTGGTGTTTGTGAAAAGACTTCTAACATGCCTAGGGTACACAGTCAACGAAAAGAAATCAAAGCTAGTATCCTGTCAAGAGATAATATTCCTGGGTGCAAGCTTAAATACAGCTGCCCAGATGGCTTATCTCGCGCCAGACAAACAAAGGCAACTGACTACCTATTTCAAAATATTGGCAACAAAGGCCCGGTTATCTGCAAGAAAAATTCTGCAGGCTTTGGGCTTCATGGCATCCTGCATCCTACTAATTCCATATGCAAGACTGCATATGAGGAAACTTCAATGGTACCTACCTGGACTCAACACTGCCACAGCCTGGAAACAATGATTACTCTCATTCCCTGCCTGCAACAGGAGTTTCGATGGTGGGCGAAGGCTTGTCACCAGAACAAGGGACAGCCATTCACACTAACCCCAGTCTGGCAGACACTAACAACTGATGCATCAGATTATGCCTGGGGGGCCCACATGGCAGGAAGATGCATTCAGGGCACATGGTCCTCAAACCAAATGCATCTACATATCAATCAAAAATAGATGCTAGCTGTTCAAAATGCCCTGACAGCCTTCAAGAACCTACTACATCCAGGACAACTACTGATAAAGACAGACAACACCACGGTCATTTGGTATATAAACAAACAGGGGGGCACACATTTTTACCCCCTGTGCAGACTAGCCATGACTTTGTGGGACACAGCATTGACTTACCAAGTACATCTGCAAGCACAATTCCTGCCAGGAAAGGAAAATACTCTGGCAGACTAACTAAGCAGAAACCTCATGGATCCCCACGAGTGGCAGCTGGATCCACAAGTCTTCAGCATGATAACAAGGAAATGGGGATGCCCAGACATAGATCTATTTGCCTCCCCTCACAACTACCAACTAAAAAGATTCTGCACAAGGACTTATCACAGACAAGCATGGAAAGTGGACACCCGGTCTTTCAGCTGGAAAAACCTATCAGTATATGCCTTTCCTCCACTGCCTCTCCTCCCCAAGGTACTCCTAAAGGTCAGACAGGAGAAGCCAAAGATGATACTGATTGCCCCAGACTGGCCCCGCCAGTACTGGTATCCAGTCCTAAGGAACTTTTCTCAATGCCCAGCTTGGGCCTTACCTCAAACATCCCATCTACTATCTCAGCAAAACAATCAAATCCTGCACAGCCAACTCAGGACTTTAAACCTGGCAGCATGGCAGATAATGTAATCATACAAAACACACCTCTCAGTAAAGCTGTGATGGATGTCATTTTGTAAGCCAGAAGGCCTAGTACTAGAAGATCTTATGCTGGAAAATCGAAGAGATTCTGTACTTGGAACCAGGCACAAGGAACTGATGCAGCTGTGCCAAATATTCCTCAGATTTTGCAATACTTAACTGAGATGCTTAACAAAGGCCTATCTTTTTCATCCATTAAAATTCATGCCTCTGCTATTTTGGCTCATTACAATACTGAGCCACCAATCTTTTCTCATCTTTTATTAAAGCAGTACCTCAGAGGAGCCAAAAATGTAAGGCCTCCAATGAGATCACCAATATGTGCATGGGACCTCAACTATGTCTTGGAAAAACTCACCCTGCCTCCTTTTGAGCCAGCTGCTACTACTGACATAAAGTTTTTATCTTGGAAAACAGCTCTGCTCCTAGCAATAACTTCTGCAAGACGAGTTTCAGAGCTACAGGCACTCATGGCTGTGGAACCTTTTATCATGTTTTATCCAGGCAGGGTTTCTCTGAGGACAAACCCAACATTTATGCCTAAGGTGGTGTCCAGTGTGGCTCTTAACCAAATTATTCATCTGCCAACTTTTTATACAAACCCACAGAACAAGGGGGAGAGAATTCTGCATTCATTGGATGTACACAGACAGCTTAGATTCTACTTGGACAGAACCAAAGTTTTCAGGAAGACACAGCAATTACTAGTGACATATGCTGCAAGATCACAAGGAAAGGCTATCTCAAAGCAGACTATTTCAAAGTGGATAGGCCACTGCATTAGTTTCTGCTATTCTCACCATGGCAGGCCAGTACCTAAGGGCATTAGGCCACATTCAACCAGAGCTGCAGCCACTTCAGCAGCCTTTCTCAGGGGAGTACCAACCAAAGACATTTTAGAGGCTGCTACTTGGAGTTCAGTGCACACCTTTACAAAGCACTGTCATCTGCCACTTTACTCTAAATCCAGGTCAGGCTTTGCCACTGCAGTTCTTCAGGGCCTCATAGCCGCTCCTAATGCTGTTTAGCTCCAGCCTCCCAACCTTAGCTTTGGGACTCTACCCAAATATAATGACTGCAACAGTGAAACACGAAGAGCATAGTACAGTTGTATACACTTACCATAAATGTAGATGTTCAAGTGTATTCACTGTTGCAGTCCAGGTTACCCACCAGCCATCCCCCTTTTTTCTGCTGGAACTTATCTTTCCTTCTCTGATTTATGCAACCTATGTGGGGTATTTGCTTGTAGATGAAGGTAAAGTTCATATTGGTGCATATATATATATATATATATATATATATATATATATATATATATATATATATATAAATTTTGCCTACCCTTTCAGGGGGCACCTGACATCTGGGGCAGGAAAAACTGAAGAAAATGGCATCGGCTGCTTCTTTTATATCCCTGATGACCTGACGTCAGGGAAGGGGTGACAGCAGCCAATGCAGGACCCAAGACTTTGGAATTCAGGCCGACTGAGGGCAACCTGCCAGCAGGATTACCCAAATGTAATGACTGCAACAGTGAATACACTTGAACATCTACATTTATGGTAAGTGTACACAACTGTACTTTATCCATGCTAAGACCCATGGTGCAGCCTGTGTTTCTACTAAATGCTGCCTGGGTTTGTGTTATCTTTATAGCTCTCCCAGCTGGAAAAATCACAGTATGCTTTTGGTGAACATTATCTCTTAGCCAGTTCCTCTTCTGTTTTTTTTTCCAGACAGTCACTCTCAAACAGACTTTAACCAATTTCTCTTTATCAGCTTGTCTCCATGGAGTCATGAGAACCAGACAGCCAATTTCTGTTTATGAGATTGTTTCCATGGAGACATGGGGCACAGATACAGAATTGCTACTAAGCATACATTAATTTGCTAGGAAAAAAGCCTCATAATATTCAGTGTTCTTTTTCATTTACTTGATTTCTCTTAAAACTTGTTACCAAATCAGTCAAAGGTTCTTAATCCACTCATTCCTCCATGCAAGAATGAGAAAAGCACATTTTTTTTCTTTTGTCATGCTGTTCTAACAAGGCTTTTTCTTTACATTGCAATGCCTTCATTTCTTAAAACTGAACAAGAAGAACGAGAGAAGGGAGAAGAAAAAGAAAAAAAGAACAGCAGCACCTATTTACAATCCCCATTACACCTACAAATAACCAAGAAAACTTTATAACATGTAAAGAAAACCATACACCACAACAATAGTACTATTAAGAAAACAAAATGTTTTTTTTTTTCTTACGGTTAACTTTCTCCCCTCTCTTCCCCTCCCCAAAGCATTTTTCTGAACATTAATGACACGAGGAAGGGCATATACATTATAGTCCCCCACAAGTCCAACCAATTCTGAAAAAGTCCAATATTTCCAGAATTTCTTGTTCTTTCATATTTCACAAATATAGTTATTGCATTGTAATCCCACATTAAGTAACTAGTTTTATTATTGTTCATATCCATCTCCCAAATCCTGTCTCTGCTTCTTTTCCAACATATTCTTGATTCTTCTAGTCAACTGTCATGCTCCCTTCCTTCTCTCCATTTTTTGTTGAAACAGTGGAAAAGGTTTCATGTGTACAAATCTCTCTGTGGTCTGTATTACCAGAAGAACAAGAAGCAGAATCTCCTTCATCTCATGCATCTCATACATTTCAAACTGTGTTGATTGGGTAACAAATACCAAGAGTTATCACTATTAGAGCTGACCAGAAGCCCTGGCTCACTCCTAAGGTGTATGAGATACTGAAGGAGAGAAACACAGCTTGCAGAGCTAAGAACAAAGCAGCCCCAAGTGAAGCAAGAGATAATCTGAGGAGGGGTATAAAGGAGGCTAAGAGGGAGTATGGCAGAAAGATATAGAGCCACTTTAAAGACATGAAGGGTGCAAGGATACTATGGCAAGGCATACAGAAGATCACTGACTACAAAATCAGATCAGCACAGTGTGAGGACAGCATCAAATTCCTGGACAGTTTGAACATCTTCTTTGGTAGATTTGAGGAAGGAGACAACAGGTTGACACTGAAGATACCCACTAATAACAAGGATGTAATAGCCTCAGCACAGAGGAGGTAAGAAGAGAGCTAAGGAGAGTGAACCCCATGAGGGCTGCTGGCCCAGACAATGTACTGGGCAAGGTGTTAAAAGGCTGTGCTGATCAACTATGCACAGTGTTCAAGGAAATATTTAACACCTCCCTTGCCATGGCAAAAATACCTTCATGCTACAAGGAAACTGACATCATCCGACTACCTAAGAAAACCACTCCCTTCAGCCCTAACAACTACAGACCAGTCGCTCTAACATCCATTGTTATGAAATGTTTTGAGCGGCTGATCAAAAAGCATCTTTCCTTATGCCTGCCTCCTGATTTTGACCCTCTGCAATTTGTGTACGGAGCTAACTGATCCATGGCTGATGCCATATCAGTAGCACTACACAGCTCCCTTGAGCATTTAGAGGACAAAGACAACTGTGTGAAGATGCTCTTCATAGACTTCAGCTCTACATGTAATACGGTGGTACCGAAGCAGCTGATAGAAACACTGGCACATTAGGAATCAGTAAACATTTCTGTAACTGGATCCTGGACTTCCTGATTGAGAGACCACAGAGGGTGTGTTCAGGTAAGAACACATCAAAGTGCATCACAATTAACCCTGGGATTCCACAGGGATGTGTTCTCAGCCCATGTTATTCACCATCCTGACCCTTGACTGCTATGCTAAGCACAAGTCCAATCATATCATCATGTTTGCTGATGACACCACAGTCATGAGGCTTACCAAGTCCGGGATCGCGCTACATTGGGAAAAAGGGCAAATTTCCCCTTCTTGGCTACCTAGTTACTTACCCTGTGAAATCCTTTGCATTCTGGTTGTTCGTGAAAGTCAGGTTTCGGAAATGTCGTCTTCGGTATTGTGGTCTTTACTTATTTTGAAGAGCACCCATGTGTGTGTTTATATATATATATATATATATATATATATATATATATATATATATATGAAGAGGAATGAAGGTCAGCAGGAATAAGACAGAATATATGTGTGTGAATGAGAGGGAGGATAGAAGAATTGTGAGGATGCAAGGAGTAGAGGTGGCGAAGGTGGATGAGTTTAAATACTTGGAGTCAATAGTTCAGAGTAACAGTGAGTGTGGAAGAGAGGTGAAGAAGAGAGTAGAGGCAGGATGGAGTGGGTGGAGAAGAGTGTCAGGAGTGATTTGTGACAGACGAGTACCTGTAAGAGTGAAAGGGAAGGTCTACAAGAGGGTAGTGAGACCAGCTATGTTATATGGGTTGGAGACAGTGGCATTGACAAAAAGACAGGAGTTTGAGTTGGATGTGGCAGAATTAAAGATGTTAAGATTTGCATTGGGTGTGACGAGGGTGGACAGGATTAGGAATAAGTATATTAGAGGGTCAGCCCAGGTTGGAAGGTTTGGAGACAAAGCCAGAGGCATGATTACGTTGGTTTGGACATGTGCTGAGGAGGGATGCTGAGTATATTGGGAAAAAGATGCTAAGGATGAAGCTACCAGGTAACAGGAGAAGAGGAAGGCATAAGATAAGGTTTATGGATGTGGTGAGAGAGGACATGCAGGTGGTTGGTGTGACAGAGCAAGATGCAGAGGACAGGAAGAAATGGAAACAGGTGATCTGCTGTGGCGACCCCTAACGGGAACTGCTGAAAGAAGATGATGATGATGATATATGGGTCCCCTTCGAATGGTCGACATTTCCCAATGTTGACATTCATATGGCCGAGACCATATGATCGACATTTGAAATGTCGGCTATGGGGAGCCGGCATCTCCCTACAGTGCGGAATGGAAAGATTTCCTCTTCTGCACTGTAGTGCTATCTCGGAGTTGGTATATTTAAGTTCCGGGGGGTGGGGGGTGCAGGGGGGCAAAGCAGCAGCGTTAAGGTAAGTTTTTTTTTGTTTGTTTTTTTATGTTCTACTTGTATGGTCGACATTTCAAATGTCAATCATATGGTCTCGGCGATATGAATTTAGACATTGTGAAATGTCGACCATATCAAGTAGACCCATATATATATATATATATATATATATATATATATATATATATATATATATATGCACACACACACACACACATACACATTTGTAAATAAAACGCATTTCTTAAGCCAGCCTGATGGTCCAGAGGTATCTGTTGAACTGAGTTCAGGAATGGACTTAAGCCACAGGTAAGACTGGCATTGGGAGGGGGAGAGGATGAAGTGGCCAATGACTGGCTCTTTTATCCCATGGGATAGACTGGGGAGAACACTGCATGGGCTCTGGTGGAGAAGAACAACATAGCATCTCAGTTAGTTCTATAAGTCGGAATGACTGCTGTGCTGATATAATTGCATATTACTCCTGTTAGTGGGGATCAGGACTAGCAGTGCCACAAGAGTGATGGTTCCTAAAACCTGGTTCATGACTTCCTATTGGATCCTTAAGCCTCACTCTGGGATTTTTGCAGTAAGGCCACATTCTGAGGAGTCATGGGGCCTGCCTGCTGAAGGGACATCTACATACCTCTCAACCGTACCAAATTCCTCGGTATTTACTGGTTTTGAGGTCCAAATAATGGGGTGCCACAAATTCCTGAGTGGCCCCCCTTATTCCCGAATTTCCCGGCTTTTTGTTTTTGATTATTTGCTTCCATTGTACATGCAGGTGCGTGCGCGATTACATCAGTTTCGTGAGCAGCCTGTTGGATGGGTGTCAAGTAGCATGTGTGTTTTGAGTGTGCAGCTGCAGCAGCATTAGAGTTTCCCCAGCTACAAGTAACGTGCGTGTGTTGAGTCTGCAGCAGAGTTTCCTCATTTCCTCCAGGTAAAGCATATTTTAGCTGCTAAAGCACTTTTAACCTGCAATTCAACACTTTCAGCTTAGC
Organism: Protopterus annectens; assembly: GCF_019279795.1. Classification (NCBI taxonomy): domain Eukaryota; kingdom Metazoa; phylum Chordata; order Ceratodontiformes; family Protopteridae; genus Protopterus; species Protopterus annectens. The sequence continues at coordinate 320,118,328 of NC_056726.1, read as the reverse complement.
TCAGTTTTATGCTTTTGAGACTTTGGACTTGGTATGTATAGAACATGCACGCAATTGCAAGCATACTTTGCTTTCTGTCAGTATTGGAATTATTGCTGGCTGCATTTATGTGTGTAAGCATTTGAATCTGAATTACACTGCACTTATTTGAAGGGGTGTGTAGTGTGTTAAGTCTGCAGCAGAGTTTCCTCATTTCCTCCAGGTAAAGCACATTTTAGCTGCTAATTTGCTAAAGCAATTTTAACTTGCAATTCAGCACTTTAGGCTTAGCTCGGTAAACTTTTATGCTTATGGGACGTTATATAGAACACGGTAGCAATTGCAAGTATACATTCCGTTCTTTCGGTATTGGAATTGCTGGCTGCATTTATGTGTATTAGCTGATAATTTGCTAAAGCACTTTAAACCTGCATTTCATCACTTTTAACTTAGCTCAGTAAAGTTTTATGCTTATGACTATGAGACGTTATATAGAACACATGCGCAATTGCAAGCATACATTCCATTCTTTCAGTACTGGAAATTTAGCACTTTTAGCTTAGCTCAGTAAAGTTTTATGCTTATGTCTATGAGATGTTATATAGAATATGCACGTAATTTGCAAGCATACATTCTGTTCTTTCAGTATTGGAATTGCTGGCTGCATTTATGTGTATTGTGTAAGCATTTGAATTTGAATTTATTTGAAGTGTTTAAGCATTTGAAGGGATATGTTGAGTCTGTAGCATCCTCCAGGTAAAGCATATTTTAGCTGCTAATTTGCTAAAGCACTTTTAACCTGCAATTCAGCGCTTTTAGCTTAGCTCAGTTTTATGCTTATGAGATGTTATATAGAACACGTGCGCGCAATTGCAAGCATACATTCTGTTCTTTCAGTATTGGAATTATTATTGCTGCATTTGTTATGTGAAGGGGCTGGCTGCATTTATTTATGTTATGTGAAGGGGCTGGCTGCATTTATTTATGTTATGAGAAGGAGCTGGTTGCATGTATGTTATGTTATGTGATGGGGCTGGCTGCATTTATTTATGTTATGTGAAGGGGCTGGCTGCATTTATGTTATGTTATGTGAAGGGGCTGGCTGCATTTATGTTATGTTATGTGAAGAGGCTGGCTGCATTTATGCTGTGTTATGTGAAGGGGCTGGCTGCATTTATGCTGTGTTATGTGAAGGGACTGTGTGTGTGTGTGTGTGTGTGTGTGTGTGTGTGTGTGTGTGTGTGTGTGTGTGTGTGTGTGTGTCTGTCCCTGGTACGTATACCTGGTGGTTAGGGTTACTCAGGCTCAAACCCTGTACCTTAGGTACAAGAGCCTGAGTTCTCTACCCATGCCACTACTACTGAGTGACGAAGTTATAGCTCTCAACTGTACAAAGTTTCACAGAATGCCTGCAGTGTTTGGCTCATACTTTTGGTCTGTTCCTCTTAAAATTTGGATGGAGCAGTAGTAGTGTTACTGCCTCACAGCAAGACGTTCTCTGGTTCGATTATTGGCTGAAGTGCCTATTGTGCAGAGTCTGCATGTCCTCCCTGCTTTTGTGTGGGTTTCCTCTGGGTGCTCCAGTTTCTTCCCACAATACAAAGACATGCATCTGGAGTATTTCTCCCCAGGCCTCTGCTGAAAATTGGCTTCATTCCAGATTGGACTTTCCCAGTAAACAAATGTTAAATAAAAATAAAATAAAGTTTGTGGTTTTCTGGCAAATCAGTGAGAACTGAATTCACTAAATAATGATAGCCATTTAAGTTTCAGTCTTCCTATCTGTTAGGAAACACATGGTAACACAACATTTTATTCTAGCAACTTTCTAAGATTATAAAAGCAATGTTTAAAATGTGTCCCCGGTTTTCGGCCTTTGCCCCCCCCCCCCAATAAATTTTGGCTTTTTCCTGATTTCTTGTGCAGCACAGTTCTTCAGGGAAAGAGAAGTTTAGTGCTGGTTATGCAAAGTCTACTTGCATTGTTAGTAGCACAACAGGTCGTATACTTGCCTTTGCTGAAGAAGGCTGTGGGTTCTACTCCCAGTCTCCCATGTGATGCAGATGGATTGCTGATACTGTACTGTGTTGTACTTTTAAAGGGGGGGGGGTGGATGCTGCATTCCTGAGAATGTACTCCTTTGGCGGAGATACCTAGTAACTATTAATCTGTTATCAGTTTGCCATCCATTCCTTATTGAAATATTACTAGCTTATCATTTTTTTGTAATATAACGTAGGCAATTTATTCTTCAAGCGCAGCAGGCACTTGCAGATGAAACAATGAAATGTAAAGTTGTTTGCGAGCAGCAACATCTTCATTAGTTACAGATCTGTTTAATGTGGAATTATTTAGATGACTTTTATGTCTCCAGAAGTTGTGCATATTTACCGATACTGATGGATTTTAGAAGTTTGAGTTGAGTTTTTTGATGGAAATGTTCTGATTTAGGCAGTTTTGTCATTATTGGTTCACGTATTTTGTTTCATTGCTTACTGGAAAAGTGTTCAAAACAATAAATGTAAAACATGCTCTAACAAGTGTGCTGTATTATACAAGGAATATAATTTAATGCAGTCAGGTGTATCAAAGAACACATGTATGTTTCGTGTGCAAGGGGCCTAAGATTTGAAAACAGCCCAAAGGAAATCTGTATCCGCCACTGACCAGATACATTTTCTTTGAATGTGGGTTTCATTGCTGTGTGCGTTTCAAGGGTAGAGAAGTTTTAATGCTAAATCAGTTTTCATTGTGAAACTGTATTGCTTTGTTTAGCAGATGTCTTAGCATTTGTGCTATAAAATGTAAAATAAAAGTTTTAAATGAAATCCAAATAATCATTGTAGAAGTAAAGCAGTATTCACATTACAGTGTTTATAGTAAATGGGGTGAAATAGCCAAGCAATGGGGCATTGGAATGGCTGCAGTGGGACTCTGGGGCCATATTTTGGTTGTCTGTTCTTCAGTTTGCATTTGAACATTGGTATCCCACAATTCCATTGGAGTGGGTGAGGTTATATGATTATGTATGCAAATTGTATGTTATGTTAATCAGAGTACAGATTTGTACCTATTTTCATGGGCCTTTGTCCAGATTTTTGATGTTTCCAGGTTGAGAGGTATGGACATCTCTGGGATTGTCCAGTGGAGCTATGGAGGTACACAAGGAGAATGGATTTGGTGTGGGTGGGAAAAAGTAAGCATTCATCTCATCCTCTTACGCATTTGCATTCAGAAAATAATACCATTAGCTATTCAGAAGAATACTGCTGAATAAACATCTGTGTTGTGAAGTAAGATATGAGAGTTTTTTTTCCTCAAGATGTTGAATATACTAAATGTCCTGCTATATAAATGCTAGTGTCATATTCACTGCTTTGAATTTGAAGGTATTTTGCCAGGTGTTTGATGAGGTTTTCTCTCCATTTGCTATTTCAGACTAAAGTTCCGATCTTTCCATTTTTATAAATTTACATTTTCTTTAATTCACTGATTACCTTAAAGGTAAATTTCTACAGCTGATAACTTTAGAGGAATATTTTATTTTACCTATATACTTGTAATGCTATTCAGTAAATAATTTATCATCACAGTGCACGCATAAAGATTAAAATTAATTTACTCAATTTGTAGCCCAGTGTGGTCGATTTAGATAATGGACATTTAAAAGAGTACTTTTCTTAGCTAAAATAATTTCTTTAAAGAAATTAGCAATGTGCAAAGTGCTGGAAGTGACAGAAGTCATTCACAGGCTCTCTGTTTTTAGATACAATAGCTGTTGCAGGGTGAAGCGGATGGTTTTTCAGAAAGTGATTAAATACAAATTAAAAGCTGCTTTGATCTCTGTAAGACAGGCCTGTGTGAGGCAACATACAGAAATGCATGTTGACAGTGACTGTATAGCATTCTGGGGTTTGGGCTAAGCTTCTTAAATGGAACCCAGCAGGAATTTTGTTCAGTGACTGACTCTTTTGGTACCCTTATTGTCCAGAGCAGTTGGTCATGAGCTTATTTGCTGAGGCTGACAGATGGTCTCATCTGTTATATGCTTCTACTCTCTGCAGCATCCTGCGGCAATGACTTGGACAAAGCTGGAGTGAGCACTGTGTGGGTGCACCTGTCGTTTCCACATTAACAAAAAATTGACTTCATATGAAACCTTGGAATAATGTAGATGTGGAAAGTGTACAATAAATAAACTTAAAAGTGTGTGTATCAGACAATGTAAGAGGAAAACGCCACAGTTTCATTTCTTTAGTTTTTACTTATGTAGGGCGGTGGCAGATTTTTCATTTCAATTCACATATCACTGAATTAGTTAATTTGTTCTTTTTTCTTTCACTGACGGAAGTATTAGTTAAAGCAATCTTAATGAAGTGGTTTAAGTTAACATGAATGTAATGGTTGCCCTTTTGCATTTAAAGTATTAAATAGTTGATGTCAGACATTTAAAGTGTTATTTTGCCCTTCTGTGTTTGAGAGAGAAAATCTTTCATCTGAAATTGTTAGTAAAACTGCAAAAACAAAGAAAATGTTGATGACTTTCTTATTGTGGATGTCCAGTAAAAATTGTCATTTGCAGTAAAGTAGAAAGGCTCTTACCAATTCTCTGTTTTTCTTTCGGTTTCTTTATTAGGACTGTGATGTATGGAAAAGGTCATAATATCAGTTTATTAAAATATTTACCAATTTTGTCCTGCTTGTACATATTCTTTTGATTTTAGATTATTCACATCTGTAAGGTGCATACATTTTGTGTGCGTGCTTGTGTGTGTGTGTGATTGTGGCTGTCCAGTAAAAATTGTCATTTGCATTAAAGTGGAAAGGCTCTTACAATTCTCTTTGTTTTTCTTTTGGTTTCTTTATTAGGACTGTGATGTATGCAAAAGAGTTAACATCAGTTTATTAAAATATTTACCAATTTTGTTCTGCCTGTACATATTCTTTTGATTTTAGATTATTCACATCTGTAAGGTGCATACATATTGTGTGCGCGCTTGTGTGTGTGTGTGTGTGTATACATATATATATATATATATATATATATATATATATATATATATATATATATATGTATGTGTGTGTGTGTGTGTATGTATGTATGTTTTGTTTGTGTCTTTCGGCTTTTCCCATTTAGGGTCGCCACAGCGGAACTCCGGTCCGCTAAATGATTGACAGTAGATTTTTACGTACTGGCACAATACATGTAATAAATCACATATACTGAACTTTTCACTGGGTAGAGAAGTAGATTATAGATGTGTGTGTGTTTCTGCATGTGTCTGTGGTTAAGGTCATGTAACTATGTGTGTATATAGATGGATTATAGATACACATAAATTATTAATTATGGAGATTATCAAACTTTTAGATGATTGATTTGAAGTGGACACAAGTATACGTAAAATAACATTATTAAAAGTAAAGGAATTATATTGAAGCTAACATGAAACTTTAAAATAGTTAGAAAGTATTTGTTGCATTGTAGAAGTTACATACTTCAATATATTTGCAGTGAATATCTTAATGTAGGATATGAGACAGTGAAACTTCAGTCCTAAAGCTGCTTGAAGTAAGGATGATCAGGTTTTTACTTGCAGTGTTTCTATTTATTAGGAGTCATTATGTTTTTTTTCTACAATTAAATGTTATTTTTGTCAAACTTTGTAGCACCTTATATAAACGGTAACACTAGACACCTGCAACAACTGGAGTAAAAGTAAGTCACAAAGAGGATCCTAGGCCTTAAACACTTGTCCTATATGGACAGACTCAAAAAACTCCAACCATTCTCTGTCTCATATCACCTACTTAGAGGCGATCTCTGCTTGACTTACAAAACCATGTCTGACCCAGCTCTGTTAGAAATGCTACATCTAAAGAAATCCCAATCCCTCTGCACCACACGCTCCAGAGACCTCGACTTAATTACCACAATTAACAGAACGTGCTGGAGGGACAGGTTCATAACCCAGAGACTGCCCATGCTCTGGAATAGACTTCCCATACATGTCAAGCAGAGCACCTCACTGTCCCTCTTCAAGAAAAATCTTGATGAGTGGATGGGAAATAGAAAATTCACCCCAGGGATCACTCCAGTGGCTCTACTCGACAGAGGCACAGGGAACTAAGCTCAGGTGGCATGATGCCAGGGTAATCCTATAGGCCAGGCTTGTAAAGGCTCCAGCGCTATTAGCCTAGTACACGCCTATGAACTAAGGTAATTTTATTGACTTAGGGACATTTGCTGCTTGTGTGTATGCATGGCAGGTGAGCACTTTGCTTACACCTTGGTACATATGCCTTATTAGTTAGATCCCCAAGTCCATGCAGTCATTATAGTCAATGACATACGAATTCTTATATATTTTTAAGTGGAGTCCAGTCATGATAAACATAGACACTTTATAATCATGGTTTAGATTTGAATGGGGCCTGTATGAAGCTGAATCTGATGGGTCTTTACCATTTTTAGGTATTACAGCCAGCACTGCTTTTCTTCCAGGATGCTTGTGCTTCTCCTCCTTTTAAAATACTGTTAAAACCTTCCAGATCTTTATCATTTTCTTCCTTTCTAGCTTCCAAACTTCCACAGTTATAGCATCTATTCCTGTGTATTTTCCTGTTGATTGGTTATACATCACCATGTTTATCTTTTAAACACCTTTATTGAATTATCACTCATGACATAAGCAAATTTACATTCATACAAAAGTAATCAAACTGTATTAACAAATTAACATGTCACCATTTTTATCTCTTCTCCTATCCTGTTAGCAGTTGAACCTCATCTGCCTCTAACCTTGTTATATTTAATTCTTAAATAAACATTTCCATTTGTATCTTTTCTTGATTCCCATATTTCTGTGCTTTATACAGATTTTCATAAAATTTCTGAAATATTTCTGGCACTTCTAAAGGTTCTCTGGTTATCTTCCTTTTTATAGGTTCCCTAAGCTTAGAAACAACCCTTTCTACTTTCTGTTGCCTAAGTCATTATGTTAGAAGTTTTTGTGCACTGGAGTTATAAAAAAAAAAGTTGCTTAACAGCAGTCTTTCTAAACTCATGCATATTATCAAGCTAATCCCTTATTTTCTGTTTAGCATTCTGCAATTGCTCCTCTTCTTGTTCTGTGAGATTCCCCCATTCTGCAATACTTTATAAACTTTTGTCAGTCCCTCTAAGTAATTCTTGTTACTTCTTAACCATATCACTTTCTCTTTTATTTCCACCTTATTTTTAAACTCCACTTTAATTTTATCCCACTGCCTACCTATATTTTCAGGAGCAATTACTATTTTCCCTAATAACTCCCAAATAATTTCCACTACCCTTTCCTTTTATTCCTCGCTTTTAACAGATCTGTGGGAAAACACCAGTGTCTATTTTTTTTATTTCAGTACCTTGCATTTTAATTTTAGTTTTTATTGACCTGTGATCTGAAATAGTTATTGGATGTTTATCAAAACTTTCAATTAAATTCAAATGTTCCTGTGAAATATAATTTTTATCTAACCTAACCCAGATGTTCTTCGTGTTTCATTGTTGCAGTCATCACATTTGGGGTTATCTGCCTGCAGGTAGCCCTCAGCCAGCCTGAATACCAAAGTCTTCGGATTTCTGCATCTGATGCTGTCGCTTCTTCCATGACGTCAGGTCGTCAGGGGTATAAAACATGCAGCCAATGCCATTACATCAGCCTTTCTTGCTGTACAGTGCCCGAAGCAGAAGCAGTTCACAAATGCTGGTCGGCCGACTCCTGAAATTTTCGTTTTCGAGTTTCAGACCTGAAGTCTTCAAAAAGATAAGTACCCCGTTGAGGATCCTTTTTTCTTGCTCTAACCGATGTCAGAAAAAATTAACAATTGTCTTGCCTGTGGAAAGCAAATGTCTCATAGAGATTTTCATTCTTACTGCGTCACATCTTTAGGCCCAGACCACGATGTCCCTCGCTGTCAGTTTTGTGCCTTGTTCAACTCCTGAACTATTCGTCGTTGGGCTATTTTTGTAGATAAATACTTTCGTTCTCAATCTCTGTACTCCAAAATGGCTTCCTTAAGCCATCCGACTACCGATCTTCTGAAAAAACACAAGGATAAAGACAGAGTCAGACAGCTTAGGTCCAAATCTGCCGACGATGCTACCATTAAGCTAGTCGTCAGTTCGCTGGTACTCAGTGAGGTGCGTTTACAGCCCCTGATACCCACTACTACTGATTCGCTGGCCTCTACTGAGACCCATTCAGAGTCTGGTATGTGGCGAGATGCTTCTTCGACTATGGAACCTGCAGATGTCTCTTCCTTGGATGGGTCCAGAGCCACTGTGCAAGCACCGGCTTCTGAGGGTGTATTTAGGCCTACCGATTTTCATATTAAACCGACGACTTCACTTCAAGCTAAGAATTCCGAATTCCTCAGGCCTACACCTCGCACTAAGTCTAGAAAACCGACGACCAAAGTGCATTCTCACACCCATATGCCTCAAAAACAAATTATTAGAATGGCTGTAGACCTTATTACCTTAATTAGGGGAAGCCAGCCTTCCCCTCTAAGAGACCCAGAACTGATTTTCTTTCTGATTCTTCTGAGGAGGAATCTGATATCTCTACTTCTGACTACCAGGATTTACCCTTATCTACTTATGAGGATTCTGATGCAGAGGATTCCATTGCCTCTCCTTCCCCTCCAGAAGATTTTTCTTTTGGGGAAACCTTGCATACCTTTAGCAAGCATTTTCGCTGGGAAAGCCAGGACTTTTCACAGTCCAAAAAGAGACTTAGGGAATTTTAAACCTGCCTCAACACAGGCCTCTAGCTATCCCTCCTGTTCTGCAGATTGTAGATGATGTTTTCTTGGAATCCAGCCTTACTCCAGACACTTTGCCTCCTGCTCCCAGGAAACCTGACAGGTACTACAGAGTACCTGACTCTCACAAATTCCTGTTCAAGAATCCTTCTGCAGATCCAGAGACCATTTCCCAAGGACCAAAAGGCATTAAGACTGCAACTGCCAAAAATCGTACCCCTTCTGATAGGGATTCTAGAGCTTTAGACAGATGGGGTAAGAAGGTATATACTTCTGCTTCTTTGGCCATTAGGGCTTTAAATTGCCAGTTTCATATGTTAAAGTATCAGCAGCATATTATGGGATTAATTAAACAGAAAATTATGTTAATTCCTGACTGTGCTGAACACAAAGATTTACAAGAGTTAATGCATTCTGCTGACTAAGTAGGTAAACATACTTTGCAATGTGGTTTTGATGCTTTAGAAGCATCTTGCAGGGCTGCTGTTACTGGGTCTGTACTTAGAAGGCATGCTTGGCTTAAGGAACAAAACTTGCCAGAGCATGTTAAAGCTAAATTACTGGATGCACCCTTAAACCAAGAGTGCCTTTTTGGCAACAATGCAGATGTCATCCTCAAAAGGATGGAGGAAAAAGCTAAATCTATGCAAACTGTTAAAGATTTCTTACAAGTACAGCCACCTAAATTCAGTAGACATTGGCCTTCAAAGAACTGGTCCTTTCCAATCTCTTCCAGGCATTCTCAGTCCAAACCCAGGAGCAGCAGACCACCAAGACTTCAGTCTCAGGCTATGCACAGATCTAAGCAGTGGGGGCCCCTTTCTTCCAAAGCAGGGAGTAGTACGTCACCCCCTATGAAAAAAATGACACAATGGCTTATAACTCTTCCAAGCCTTGCTCATCTACTTGCTCCATTAGGAGGAAAGCTCACCCTGCATGCAAAATACTGGGAACTCATTACCCAGGACAAATAGGTTTTAAATATAGTTTCCCTAGGTTACAGATTACACTTCCACTCACTCCCATCCCCAAGTGGATGGCCAGAACTCCCCCCAAACCAGTGGGCGGAGGCCCAAATACAAGTACTCTCTCTCCTCAGTATCAGGGCTATTCAACCTGTCCCAGCAGAACAAAGCGGACAAGGTTTTTATTCAAGACAGTTCCTAGTTCCCAGAAAAGAGAACTCCTGGCGTCCTATCCTGGACCTTTCTATTCTCAACGCATTTCTGGTGGTTTCAAAATTCAGAATGTTAACTCTTCAACAGCTTCTTCCTATGCTAGCCAAGGATTCCTGGCTGGCAACTCTAGACTTAAGAAGCTTACCTGCACATCCCAATAAGGGAATCCTGCAGAAAATACCTACGCTTCAGGGCAGGCTCCATGCACTGTCAGTTCTCTGCCCTTCCCTTTGGCTTATCTTCTGCGCCCAGGGTATTCATAAAGTGCCTAGCTCCAGCCATTGCATTTTGCAGGCAGAGAAATATTCAGATTTACCCATACTTGGATGATTGCCTGATTCAGGCAGAGAGTCAGGACTTGCTATTACAACACCTGGCATTTGTAAAGAGACTTCTAACCTCTCTGGGGTACACCATCAAAGAGAAGAAATCACACCTATTACCCTGCCAACAGATTGTATTCCTGGGAGCAAGCTTGAACACAGCTTCCCAGATGGCATTCCTCACTCCAGAGAAACAAGTTCATTTGACAACCTTCTTCAATCTACTGGCCACAAAAACCCAGTTATCTGCAAGGAAAATCCCGCAAGCCCTGGGATTCATGGCCTCTTGCATTCTGTTAATTCCATATGCAAGACTGCATATGAGGAAACGTCAGTGGTATCTACAAAGTCTGTGGTGTCAGCATTCTCAGAACCTGGAAACAATGATTCCTATCATTCCTTGTCTAAGGGCAGAGTTCCTTTGGTGGGTAGAGGCCTGCTACCACAACAAGGGACTCCCTTTCACTCTACCCCCTGCTGCCCAAACCCTAACAACAGACGCATCAGACTGTGCATGGGGGGCTCACATGGCAGGGCAGTGCATTCAAGGCAAATGGAACCCAAAACAGAAGCACCTGCATATCAATTAAAAAGAAATGTTAGCTGTGCAGAATGCTCTGACAGCCTTCAAAGACCTTAGTCTTCCAGGACAACTGTTGGTAAAGACAGACAACACCACAGTTATGTGGTACATAAACAAGCAGGGTGGAACCCATTCATACCCACTCTGCAGACTAGCCATGGCTCTGTGGAACACAGCCTTGAGCTACCAAGTGAACCTACAAGCTCAATTCTTGCCAGGCAAACTAAATTCACTGGCAGACGACTTAAGCAGAAACCTCATGGACCCATACGAATGGAAACTAGAACCCAAAATATTCAACCTCTTGAGGAGCAAATGGGGGACACCAGAGGTAGACCTGTTTGCCTCCCCTCAGAACTACCAATTGAACAAATTCTGCACCAGAACTCCCCACAGTCAAGCTTGGAAAGTGGATGCCCTGTCCTTTTCTTGGGAAAGCCTCTCAGTTTATGCCTTTCCCCCTCTGCCTCTCCTGTCGAAGGTTTTACTAAAGATCAAACAGGACAAGCCAAGGACAATACTGATTGCACCAGACTGGCCACGCCAGCACTGGTACCCCCTTTTGCGCAGTCTGACAGTGCTACAACCTTGGCTCCTGCCTCAGACCCCTTCCCTGCTGTCCCAGCAGGCTGGCCAGATTCTGCACCCTCAGCTTCAAACCCTCAACTTTGCAGCCTGGCTAATTCCCTGAGCTCACCTCCAGCAACCCTCAGTAAGCAAGTACTGGATGTCATTCTTGAGGCAAGGAGGCCTAGTACTAGAAAATCCTATTCAGAAAAGTGGAAAAGATACTGTTCCTGGAATCAGGCTCAGGGGATGGGCACAACGGTGCCCAGCTTAACTCATATTCTAGATTATTTAACAGAAATGCTCCACAAAGGCCTATCCTTCTCTTCAATTAAGATTCATGCTTCTGCCATATCAGCACATTATAATACTGAGCCACCCCTCTTCTCTCATCCCCTGCTGAAACAATTCTTTAGAGGGGCCAAAAATTTAAGACCCCCCAGGAGAGCTCCCACTCCAGCCTGGGACCTTAACTTTGTATTGGAAAAACTCACTCTTCCCCCCTTTGAACCAGCTGCTACAGCAGAGTTAAAATTCCTTTCTTGGAAAACAGCTTTACTTCTAGCCATCACTTCAGCAAGAAGAGTGTCTGAACTGCAGGCCCTCGTGGTAGTGGAACCCTTCATTATCTTCCATGCGGACAGGCTTTCCCTCAGGACTAATCCATCCTTTATGCCCAAGGTGGTGTCTAGTGTGGCTCTAAACCAGTCCATTCATTTGCCTACTTTTTTCCCTAATCCTCAGAATAAAGGGGAAGGGATACTGCATTCTCTGGACGTACACAGACAGCTTAGATTCTATTTGGACAGGACTAAGCCTCTCAGAAAATCCAACCAGCTGCTGGTTAGCTTTGCTGCAGGGGCAGAGGGGAAGGCCATTTCAAAGCAAGCCATTCCCAAATGGATAGCACATTGCATCCATTTCTGCTACAAACACCATGGAAAACCTACCCCACAGGCGATAAGAACAAATTCCACCAGGGCTGCTTGTACCTCTGCTGCATTTCTCAGAGGAGACCCTACCAGGGGCATCCTGGAAGCTGCAACCTGGAGCTCTGCACATACTTTCACCAAGCATTACCACCTGGCTATTTTTTCTAAATCCAGAGCTAGATTTGCCACAGCAGTCTTACAGGACCTTATTGCTAGTCCTAATACTCTTTAACTACCTCCACCCTTCCTTAGCTTTGGGAATCAACCCAATTGTGATGACTGCAACAGTGAAACATGAAGAACATAGTACAGTTGTGTACACTTACCATAAATGTAGATGTTCGAGTGTATTCACTGTTGCAGTCCTGGTTACCCCTCCCTCCAGCCCCCTGACTTCTCTTGACTTTTACCTTTCCTCTTTGTTTGGCATATACTATATCATGTGTATTTGCATTTTGCTGGGGGTGTTCCATACCATATAATTGCTTCCTATTGTGGGGGCACCTGACATCTGGGGCAAGAAAAACTGATGTAATGGCATTGGGTGCATGTTTTATACCCCTGACGACCTGACGTCATGGAAGAAGCGACAGCATCCGACGCAGAAATCTGAAGACTCTGGTATTCAGGCCGGCTGAGAGCTACCTGCAGACAGATAACCCAAATGTGATGACTGCAACAGTGAATACACTCGAACATCTACATTTATGGTAAGTGTACACAAATGTACTTTTTTGTACCTTGAGGAGTAATATGTAAATTCCGAACTGCTAATGCTGAATTCACATATTCCATGCCAACTGTTTTCGTAAATTTCTTGAAAAATCGACCCTATTTTGTTATAGTTTCCCTTCAGCCCCCTCGATACATCCTCACTGCCAAAAATCAAATTCCATTCCCCACCTATAATTAATATTCCCTGCTGAAAGCTGATTATTTTTCCCAGTTTTTTTTTAATTCTTTTATAGCAGTTTTAAGTGGAATGTAAATACTTGCAAGTGTAATCCTCCTCCCTTGCCAGTAGCCTCAATCTACCATTATTATCTTTTTTTCCTCTTCTGTCACTATTGAAACTCCTCTTGCAATGAATATAAGTATTCCCCTTCTCTTTTGTTCCAGATATTCTGCTGAATAATCATCCTAAAATCCTTTCTTTATCAAATTCCCATGTTCAGTTTTTTCCAAATGTGTCTCCTCCAGCATACTTATTTGCACTCTGCATTTAATGTAGTTCACTACTCCTTGTTTGTATATATATATATATATATATATATATATATATATGTGTGTGTGTGTGTGTGTGTGTATATATATATATATATATATATATATATATATATATATATGGGACCATTCACATTTAAAGATAATATAGAAAGTTTTGTCATTGTGTTTAGAAGTTATTATTCCCACCTGTTATGTGTTACAGCTTTTTAAATATCTAGTTTCAGCTTTTGTGTTACAGGTATACACTAATGTTTGGTAGGTTGAACTTTTATACAGATGTTTCTTGTCATACCCATTTGAAACTTTGTCACATCTTAGAAAACTTTTTGTTTTAGTGAAAACCCTCAAAAAACCCCACTTCCCAGAACTCCCTTAAACCTATTAACTTAATACTAACACAAAGCTATGTACATCTTCAGATATTGAGATTTAACCCTCCTATTAGGAACAGTTGTCCCAGGCTGACATCAACACTCACAAGCTTGGATTAACCTGTAAGGAATATTATCCATGCTAAGAAGCATGGTATAGCCTGTGCTTGTACTTCCACTATGTGCTGTCTGATTTTGTCTTATCTTTATTCCTCTCGCAGATTAGAAAAAAACATTATTTCATAGTCATTGAAAGAAAGAAGTATTCTGTTTTTATTGCGTCTTATCAGCTTGTCTCCTTAGAGACATGAGAACCAGATACACAGTTACCTCTACTTTACTTCTCTTCGACCTGGTGTACCATGAGTAATCATTTTCCACAAGCAGTCTGTCTCCCACTTTTAATACTTTGTTCTTCTGCCACGATTTTATCAGAATCATTTATTTCTGCTGGTAGGATTGCATGTTTACTATTAAAGGTTTTTGAAGCATACACAAAATGTGCCCTTTCAATTAACAGCTCCAGCTGTGGAATACCAGTCCAGTTGCTTATTTGTGCTTTCATAAAATTAATACAGTCTGTTCCTGCCAGCTTCTCTGGTACAGCAAAAAAATCTCAGATTTTCCCTACGTGCTCTGTCCTCTAATTCTATTATTTTTTAAACATCTCTTCTTGAGCAGTCTCATACTTAGCCAGCCTTTTCTTCATTTTGACCTCTGATTTTTGGAGATTTGTCACCTCATCTGAATATCTGTTTAAAGCTTCTTCCATTTTTTTCCAGCCTTTTGTTATTTGAGTTGATATATTCCTTAAGTGTTTTGTTTATTTTAATCAGCTCTGAGCACATTTGACTTATTTTTTTCCTCTAGGTTAGTGGAAGCCATGTCTTGCACCAAAGCTGGAGCTTGCACTGCTTTTTTGCTGAACAGCTGCAGAATTCTTCCAAGTCAGTTTTTTCTCCTCACCTTTTGTGGCTTTCTTTCAGGTTCTCTGAATTTCTTTTTTGCTAGCATCCAGACAGTGCACTTTACTAGACAGTTACTGAAATTTACCCAAAAAGAAAGCTCTGTTTTCTGAGTTTCTGTTTTCACACTGGGAGAGCTGAAATTAAGTTCTACTCATTGTGTGGCCATCTTGGAAGTCCCAGGGTGAACAAGCTTTGATAGTCAAACCATATAGTCAGAGGCTACAGCAGCTGTGAGAATGATGAACATAGTACAGTTGTGTTAACTGCACTTACTATAACACTAGATGTTCGAATTCCTCACTGTTCCAGTAACTGCACCCACTCACAATCCCCCTGCTTCTATATATAGAGATTGTTGGGATGTAGAGTTTTATTACTCTTTATATCTTTTAGTGGCTTAGGATGGGTATACTCTTTCTCTCATTATGGGCAAGCAAGTCCTGAAATTGCCTATACTCTAACTGCCGAATTTCCTCCAAGGAGCTAATCAATCATCAGTCATAGTGTGGGTGTGAGCAGGAGCCAGAGCTTTGTGAAGCTGGCCAATTGTTGTATCTTGGCAGTATACAACCTGTATAGCCAAAAGCTCATCAGTGAGGAATTTGATCAACTACTGCAATGGTAAGTGCAACTTACAGAATTGTCCTTTCAGACATAGTTCACTATTTGTGTAGTCCAAGCTATATGGGTCCTACCCCACTGCAGCCATCCAGCTTCCAAAAGCTAAGGGTGGCTTCCTCTCCAGCTGTCAAGAGCTCAAGTAGGGTTCATAAACTAGACAGTTGGAGCACCAAAAGCTTTAGAACTTTGTACTACCAGAGAGAACGCTCTCTTGCTGGGCTGCATAAAACTGTCATTTGGCTAGCGATCTTCAGCAGCTGACCAGATAAGTCTCCATTGTGGAAAGCTTTCTACTAACTTTTGTTTTATGAAGAAAAGTTCTGTTTTTTTTTTTTTTGTATCTGAAAATAATTGTGTTTATGTAGGAAACAAAATGTATTCATACTGTCATTGCATTTCTAAGGCAGTTATGTAAATGCTTGTGTAATCCTTCTGTGAGGAAATGTTTTACAGAAGTTTTGCTTAAATTTTGAACTTTTGTGTGTTTGAGACAGGATATTTTGCTTGTGGTTGATTGTCTGTGGTTTACTTATCTTAGAACCACTTGATGTGATGTTGTCCTATCTTACCCTCATTCTTACTAGGATGGGTTTGGATCCGATCCTCCGGTCTGTCTCTGCCTTTATTTTCAAGCTTGAATTCCTCTGCCAGCTCATGGCTCACTCCCTATCCCAGCATACACCAGAACTATCCCCAGATCTCGTTTGCCGCTAAACAAGATCAAGCATTCATCTGCTAGCTCTGGCTAAGTACAATTCTTTTTGATTACCTTTTGGTCTATGATTCTTAGAATTTTTGGATAAGTGGATATTTTAACTTTTATAGCTGAGTGTGTCTACTCGTGACTT